>NW_016107486.1:2239791-2260956 GCF_001604975.1 Cebus imitator | reverse complement strand
AAAAAAAAAAAAAAAAAAAAAAGAGAGAGAGAAAATTATTGAATGCAGATTATGAACTCTTTTAATGTTCTTGACACTGGCAACCAAATTTCTATCTAAAAATTCTGTATTCATTTTACTTCCATTACCAGCATAAAACAGTGTCCATCTCTCTTATTTCCTATCATCAAATATATATATAACATTTGTGAGTTTTCATTTCATGTCCTTAGAAGTGAAGAAAAAAAAGTAACTCAGAACACTGAATATATTAGGTACATTAAAATAATTTAAGCCTGGTTCATGCATGTAAGTAAAAGAGAAAAAGAGATATTTTATAGTTTTATTACACTTACGGGATTAAGCCAAATTGTTTCCTTGGTCTTACTGTTTAAATATGGCACATTTTTATTGCAAAGAGAATGTTAATATTTTTATGGAGCAAATTTAGCAACAAATACCAATGGGACATGAAAAACTCTGTGGCTTTTCTTACAAGATTCTACACTGAATTGGATAAACATATTTCCCTTATGTAGTAAACATAGTCCCAGAGACTGTTTTTTATCTTCATTTTTCAGAATAATTTGATTTATCACCAGTCACATCTAAAAAACCATTTAAGAATACTTTATAACTTGATTGAATCTGATCGCATCCTCATTTATCTTTGTACCTGTACCAAGGCAATTCCAAATTTATCAGACAGGAGGTTAATCACAGTGACTTATGGCAGTTTATGGTGGGGGACCATGATACAGCCACTTTAGCTTAAATATTCTATAAGTTAATTCCATCATGAAAGATGTATAAAACTTCAGGAATCCATAAGAAAATATTGAGAACATTTGTATGTTCACTAGCAATTTGATTCAGCAAGAAATCACCAGAGAGAGAGAGAGAGGAGAGAGAGAGAAAGAGAATGAAAAAGGGGAAAACAAACCAAAGAAGCCACAGATACCAAATGAATGTTCTAATAAAAATGCTAGAGTTAGAGACCACCTCCCAACACACACACATGCACACACAGACACAAAAAAAAGGCCAGAAGAGAATTCTTTAGGTTGACAATTTTGAGAGGGAAAGAGGGAGATTAGGGAATTTCTGGGAAACTGAAAAAGAAAACTAGATAATGAAAGGTTTATAGAACTTCAGCTAATAGTAGTTAATTAAATCTCCTGTGATATTCTACAGGAGACCTTAACTAAAGCTTTCAGCTGCTATTCAATTATTCATATTTGCTTGACTGGCATCTACTGAAGTATAGGTACAAGCAGAAACTAAGCCATGAGGCTGTTTGATTTTAAACTAGTTATTGTATGCATATTATAACATTTTTATCTTCTTACATTATTTTCTTATTGTTTTATGGAAACAAACCATTCTGCAGCAACATCCATGTCATAAACTTCTTTAGAAAAGAAACTGTAATCTCTTTAGTGTCTGGTATAAAAATAAGACTAATCTCTCCCTAATATATACTATATTAAAATGAACCAGCCACTGATTTACAATTCTGGGGTATCAGGTAGCCTCCCAGGCCTTGTTTTAGAATCTTACATTGTTGCAGATCCTGTTTGTTTCCTAAAAATATGATAACAATTTTTCGAACCAAATAAATGTCTTCTATATTTTATCTTTATTATATCATTATGGGGTTATTTACTTAAAAAAAAAAAAACCATGCAAAGATGCTTTTATTATACATGACTCCATTTGGTTGTTATCACCACATTGTGAAACAGGCAGAAGCTTGGTAGGTATTTACATTTTACAGTAAGAAAAATGAGGTTCTAAAAGCAAAGTTGTTACTAGTGACAGAGCAGAGCTCGATTAACACCCAGGTATTTGCATGCAAGCCTATCTTATTCCTGAAGCACCATACTGCTTAAGTTTTTGATAGTAAATTATAATCACTCTAGTTTTTTTGAAATTAGAAATCTAATATAGAATGTTTTGTTAATGCATATATAAGAAAATGGTTTTAGATAATTTGAAACAATAGGCTAACGATATATTATATATTAAATTAACTTCATTTTAACATTACACATACAAAAATTATTATGTAACTTAATTAGCCTATTGAGTGCTAGAATTTAGCCCCAATCTTAGCAAGAATATATAAACACATGTCCATCAATAGTGGGATTAAAAATAACTCAAAAACAAAATAGATTTCTGAGCAAAATCAAATTCTACCCAATAATATTTAAAGAATTATTGTATAAAGCTTACAATTTACTTTTAGCTAATGGTTAGCCTTAGTTCAAAATTAATGTTTCCCAGTGAAAAGATTACAGTGTCAATAATCTAGGACAAGAAGATGATGGGAAAGAAGTTCTTCAACCAGCTCCCTTAAAGACAGCTCAGAGTCACCATCAATAAAGGATGAGCTCATTCTTCAGCAAGAATAGTCTCAGAATCACATGTACTGGGCTCTCATTTGTTGTAAGATGTAAGAAATATTTTATTCCTTTATTCTGGGAGCTTCATTGTCATTTTCTTTTTCTGGTTTCTTTAACACTACTCTAAGCCCAAAAGAAAACTGCCCCCACCTCCACACCCACACCCACCACCCCCCCCACACACACACGCAAAGCCTTCTTTCACTAGATCATTATTACTATCAGTTTTAACTGCTAGGTTTCAGTTTAAAATATATACATTACTTTTTCAACTCCTCAGCAGAGTCTGTCAAAGTCAGAATTGGTCAAACATTACAATGGCCTCATTAATTCATGCCTGCAGGAATCTTTGCATGAAGCGGATGAGGGGATAATCATTGGTTACAATTTATAATACTGTACTCCATGGTCATATTTTATTAGTTTAATGGGTCTTTTCCTGGGTTTTCTTGAGATTTCTATATTTAAAGAGAAGAAAGAGAAAAAGAAAAAATAATGAAGAAAAGGAGAAGCAGGAGAGGAAAAGGGACAAGAGTAAGGTATTTTTGGCTTTCCAAATACAATTCAGTCTTTCAGGACATCATAGTACTAGATTTTCTTAATGTTAGAATAGATAGGTAATATCTAGCAATACACTCATGAAATTTCACTTTCCTATTGCTTATTTTGAACTCTGCAGTGAAAATCAAGTTAATTCAAAATTCACAGCTGGCTTTGTTTTCCCACTGCACTTTCTTAGCCTGGACTATCAAAATAATTGCTTCTTTTCTCCACCTCAGGTTAATATTATAGATCTGTTCTAAGGTCCTAGAGAGAATCTGGCAGAATGAGAAAGCAATTATACTCTACCCAATTTCATGTTTCCCAGCAAATAGGTGTCCTTATGAGCCTTAAAGCAGGAAAAAAAAGAGAATGAAGAATTCGCATGACAACTTAAAATCCCCAGTGGCAAACCACAAAGTGAGATTATTACACTGGAAAGAAAGCATAGGCTACTAATGGGAACATATTCTTTTTACCACTTCTAAGTTCTGAGAATTCAAGAGTAACCTTCATGAACACTATTGATTGCCCTAATCGGAATTTTATTTGATCAGAATGTTTGGAAGCCACTATGGGACTCTGTCAAAAACAGGCTGATTCAGAGTAGGAGGAGGATGAAAAGTTTACAAACTGAAGAATACCTGTTTTGTTTTGTTTTGTTTTGTTTTGTTCTTGCTCTGTATTCAGCCTCTTTGGGGCTACAACAGTGTCATCAACTGTTCTACAAGCAACAGGAAGACTCACGTGCATTTTTGCCCCCAGTGTGCTTCAAGTCTAGTAAGGGAAACATCCAGATGGCAACATGATATGATGTATGCTCTGGTAGAGCTAAACACAGTGTGTTACAGATACACTAAGAGGGATATCTCAGAGCCATTGGGAGAGAGAAAAGAGAGGTTTCCAGGTGGAGTTTACACCTAAGCCAAGTTCTAAGGGATAAGTAATAATTCAATAAATCAGGTAAATAAGGGAGAAAGGAGTGTACCAAGCACATGGGCAATAAGAAAAGTGAAAAACATGCAAGAGAACATGTATTATCTTAAAGAACCATCATTTATTGCTTTCTTTTTTTTTTTTTTTTTTTTAAATAAAGGTAGTAGGGCCTACCAGATGTTAAAACCATCATTTATTGCTTTCCTTTTTATTTTTTAAAAATAAAGGTAGGAGAGCCTATCCGATGTTAAAATCATCTTAAGGTTAATCCTGCACATTCTGAGAAAGAGAAGGGTTTGATGGGAAGGACCTAAGTCAAGTGGCTAAGTCCACTGATATTAAAAATAGTAAACTGTAAATAATAGCTTGTATGTGGTGAGTGCTTACTCCACTGTTGTTCAAATCCCTGAGAAATATTAAAATAAGCTGCCAAAATGAGCTTCAGTATTATCAGAGCATAGAAACCAAGTGCAGAGAGTGGTATGGGATGAGGGTGAAATGTAGGGAGGTGTCAGATCAAGCAGAAACTTTATTCATGGACAATATGAAACCATTAAAGGGGTGGATGAATAGACTTTAACTTCCAAATTACTATGACTGTGCGAGGGCATTTGGGTCACGGAAGGATGACAACAGCATAGCAAACATTAACTGATATTTAATACATGCTGGATAATAAGAATAATACAACTAACTTACTGAGTGTTAACTACATGCCAGGCACTATTACAAGCCTTTTATATACATTATTCCATTTAATCTTTTTCAACCTTTTTATAAAGTACACTATAATTATTTGATTTTACAAAAGAAGAAACTGAAGCACAAATAGGCTCAGCAAACTGTCAAGGTCAGATCAATTGCCCTACTGTGGAGCCTGGATTTAAATCTAGATTTTCTGACTTCTGAGCACATGTTACTACTATCCTCCATTCTGTTTATGTTTTATTTTGTTGGTTTTTAAGATGGTTGAGGCTTGACCTACCCAAATAATAAAGAACAAGGAAGTAATGGGAATATGATGACCATGCTGAAGACAAAATATCAATTGCACAATATTGCCTAGAAATAAGAAAGCATGGGGCTGGGCACGGTGGCTCATGCCCGTAATCCCAGCACTTTAGGAGGCCTACATGGGTGGATCACCTGAGGTCAGGAGTTTGAGACCATTCTGGGCAACATAGGGAAATCCTGCCTCTACTAAAAATACAAAAGTTAGCTGGGCGTGGTGACAGGTGCCAGTAATTTCCAGCTACTTGGGAAACAGAGGCAGGAAAATCACTTGAACCTGGTAGACAGAGGTTACAGTGAGCTGAGATTGAGCCACTGTACTCCAGTCTGGGTGACAGAATAAGACTCCATCTCAAAACTAAATAAATAAATAAATAAAATAAAATAAAATAAATAAGGAAGCATGGTTTTAAAGTAGAAGGACAAAAGATGGGTAGTAAGAAGCAGTTGTGCCTGGGTTCACTGTGGAAAATTTGCAACTGTTGGCTTCCATTTTTTAAGGAAAGTGCTGACAAATGGTCAGTGTTGGGAAGAAAGTTCTACAGATTTTGTTTTTGCTGTAAAATGTAAAGAGTGCTGACTAGAGCAACATAACAATTTTTTTTTTTTTTTTGAGACAGAGTCTCGCTCTTGTAACCCAGGCTGGAGTGCACTGCAACCTTCACCTCTAGAGTTCAAGCGATTCTCCTGCCTCAAGAGTAGCTGGGATTACAGGCACCTGCCACCATGCCTGGCTAATTCATGTACTTTTAGTAGAGATAGAGTTTCACCATGTTGGCCAGGCTGGTCTTGAACTCCTGACCTCAGGTGACGTGCCTGCCATGGACTCCCAACATAAAAAATTATTTTTTTTTTTGCCAACAGTAAGAGCTTAAGTTTGAAGATGATGAATTTAGGAAAGTAGTAATATAGATAAACCAGCCCAATGATCATGAGGGATAACTGCCCATACAAATCATGGTTGAAGGCCTAAGGGGAAATGACATGAGTTAAGAAATGTGGGCACCTCAGACTGTGAGTTAGAAAAATTACAGGAAAATAATGTCTTTTTTCGATAAAGGAGTACCTATTCTCTAGGTCAGCAGGATTCCATGTGAACTCCTGCACTGTCATTCTCTCCACCCAAAGTTCAGAGCGAAGGGAAGAATGAGTACTGCTATTTTAGAAGATATATTAAGTCTTTTTTTACTGCCAAAAACAAAAGGACAAGCTAGAAAATTAAGGCTTAAGAAATATTACCCTGTAATATTACAAATTCGAATAGAAAAATGTGTTCTTCAAATACCTTGAAAATTAGATTATGCTTATGCTATTTTCTTACTTGAAACAACCTTACCCATAATTGAAAATATGTGCTATACCTGAAAACGAAATAAAGGACAATGAATTATTTAAAGCACTGCACAGTTATGAAGTGATATCACTATGATGTTAAACTCTATTGTCTCTCTTATTAAAACACAAATAAATGAATAATTCTGAACTTGTCTTTAACCCTTGACTTTTGTGAGGGAGGCTTAAAAAGTCTAATGTATTTTGATCATAATTTTAAATAAAAACACATTCTGTTTATTCATTAGAGTAGTTAATTTTACATCATCCATGATGCTTGGAGTCTGTGGAGAAAAATGAAAACTCTGCTTTCACAGTATATTTAGAAAAGATAAATTTAATAAGCTTACAACTCATTAATAGAACACAACTCATCATGTCTGTATGACTGTATTGAACCCATCACTATCTACATAGTACCTCAATAAAATAGCAAAAACAGATTTTTTTGAAAACTGTGAACCCACAGAACAGAGGCTTGCCTTTTACCTTTAAAGAGACCTAACCCTGTGTCTTCTTTCCACTGGTAGAAAAGAAAGGAATATAATTAACTCTTATGATATTTTACATTGCTATCTGGTAGGAAGGTAAATTATACTAACAAGAGAAAATAATTTCAAAATAAAAATATCAACTACAGTCATGTGTCACTTAATGATGTGGAATGTATTTGATAACTATATCATTATGTTATCATCATAAAGTGTATTTACACAAACCTAGATGGTATTGCCTGCCACATACCTAGGCTACATGGTATAGCCTATTGCTCCTAGGCAACAAACATAGACAGCATGTTACTGTACTGAATACTGTAAGTAACTGTAACACAATGGTAAGTATTCATGCATCTAAACATAGAAAAGGTAAACTATATATTATGCTCTTATGGGACTACTGTCACATATACAGTGTGTCATTGACTGAAATGTCTTTATGCAACATATGACCCTATTATAGTTGGCTAAATAATGTCCTACCCACCAAATGATCGAATCCTAATGACCAGGACCTACCAATATGTTACCTTATATTGCAAAAAAAAAAAAAAAAAACCTGCAGCTGCAATTAAGTATTTTGAGATAGGGAGGCATTATTCCGGATTTTCTAAGTCGGCCTAATGATATATCACAACGGTTTTTTTTAATAAAGGGAGACAGCAAAGTTAAAGGCAGGGAGAGCAAAATGAAAGTAGAAGTAATGGGGAAGAAGGAAAGAGACATGACACTGCTAGCTGCTGGCTTTGAAGATGAAGGAAGGGACTGTAAACCAAGGGATGTAGTTGGTCTCTAGAAAGTGGAAATGACAAGACAATGGATTCTTTCCTAGAACCTCCAAGAGGAATCAGCCCTGCTAACACCACATTTTTAGACTAGTGAGAATGGCTTTAAACTTCTAACATATTTAAATTTTTAAAAAGTAATAAGTCTACATTGCTATAATCCACTAAATATGTGATAATTTGTTACAGCAACAATAGAAGACTAAGACAACTACCCTTTCATGTTGTATTCACCATCCATATTCAGATCTGGAGGAAAAAAGTATCTAGGATATACTTGGTAGAAAGAATCTTCCCTGCTCAGAGGAGAATGGATGAACTAGTACACAAGAGTGAAGTAAATTTGACTGCCATAGCCCCATGGTGGTGTGGTATGTACAAAGGAGTATAACATAGCAGCAATGGTTATACAGGCTCCCAAGTACACTGATCGGATCTTTACAAAACATATGAATGTATTAAATTATGGCATGTACCCTGAAACTATGAATATCTATTACAGATCAATAAAAACAGGGGAGGAAAGAGAAAAAAGGAAAAACAGAAAAGTAGCCTCCTAAATACCCCAGTGTGAACTCTTCTAAAGACCAAACATATTATCAAACTTTAGATGACATTTTTTCATATTTTATGGTTTTTATAAATTAACTTACCTTTAAGTAAAGCTTATGCCTAGGCTTTAAGTCTCACTGACACACTCTTTGCTTCCTGACACCTGCCAGCCTTCCTGCCCCTTAACTTGATTATAAATGCCTTGATCAAGTATGCCTTGCCTAGCACACATCTGTAGTACAGTGGAACCGATTTAGGGATTAAACATTAGTTCAAACACTGTGGAAGACAGTGTGGTGATTCATCAAGGATCTAAGACAAGAAATATCATTTGACCCAGCAATCCTATTACTGGGTATATACCCAAGGGATTATAAATCATTTTACTATGAAGAACATGCATACATATGTTTATTGTAGCACTATTCACAATAGCAAAGACTTGGAACCAACCAAAATGGCCATCAATGATAGACTGAATAAACAACATGTGGCATATAGGCACCATGGAATACTATATAGCCAGAAAAAGGGATGAGTTCATGTCCTTGCAGGAACATGGGTGAGGCTGGAAACCATCATTCTCAGCAAACAAACACAGGAACAGAAAACCAAACACCATATATTCTCACTCATGAGTGGGAGATGAACAATGAGAACACATGGACACAGGGAAGGGAATATCACACACTGGGGCCTGCCAGTGGGTTGGGGACTAGGGGAGGGATAGCATTGGGAGAAAAATCTAATGTAAATGACAAGTTGATGGGTGCAGCAAACCACCAGAGCACATGTATACCTATGTAACAAACCTGCATGTTCTGCCCATGTAACCCAGAACTTAAAGTATAATAAAAATTCTAATATCAAGCCCTAGCTCTATTGCTACCTTTGAACAATTCTATTAATTTATCTGAGTTTCACTTTCCATAATCTCCAGAACAGGATTGATAATGCCTAGAGAGATATGAAAATAAAATGAGTTTGTAGGTGATTGAATAACACGTAATCATTGTACCTAACAACATAATAATGCTATTTACATAGTGATATAAATTTATCTACCTTTACATTTCATGCATTACATGTCATTCTATCATCATAACACCTCTGAAATGTCACTAAACAAATTGGACTGATTTCTCAACTTAGCAGTTAAATAAACTTAAGTTCAAATGACTACTTTGTCTGAGAGTTAATAAATTCCAAAGCCTGGACTTGAATTAATGTCTTCTCACACCAAATACTAGGATATCTCCCACTCAGGGCTGAGATAGATCCTTTCTTCTCCAAATAGAAAGAAGAGCAGGAAATCTTTCTAAAATACAACATGCTCTGTGATGGTATAACCACATTCATAAGTCAATACTACCATACCAGATCTGCCGTCACCACCATCCTGAATAGTGGATGTTTCAGGGAAGAGTGGGGAAACTAATATAACATGAGACCTAGGATTCTAAGTGCCTAGCATCAAGCCTAGCACAGTAAAATTTCTGTGATAGAAGAAATGCTTATTCAATGAAAAAATAAATGAAGATGTGACAGAAAATGCATCTGTTCCACTGAAGCCCCTGCACTGGAAAGCAGTTCTTTGTCCTATTTCCACAACTGTGTTTTTGCTTCCACAATATTTTTAGTACCTCTAGGTTTTAATTTGGAATGGATTTTTAATTTAGTTTCACTAGGTTTTGAACACTTAATACTTCAAGCACTTCTGTTTGGATCAGAATGAAGATCCCTACTAATAATATTTAATGATTATTTATGGCAATATTTCAAAAATGAGCTAGCATGTTTACATAAATATTTGAGATGGCTTCATTATTTTAACAAATGTGAATAGAGGCTGAAGAAGTAATACTATTTCCCAGCAGGTAGTTCTATAATGTGGATGGTAAATAGAATCCATTTGGAAAAACAAGGTTTCACGCTCTTTCTAATACAATTTCCACTTTTTGCTAATTTATCAGAGATTGCAGCCACCTAAACAGAAAACAAGTTACACCGTTGGGTCTTTCTCTTTATTGTTTTTTTTTTTATTTGTATAGTTGTACAGCAGGTATCAAGGTCAGATATGCATTTTTAAAACACTTATTAAGATGGAAACTGGCTGCTTTTTAACCTGCCTGACAATGTCATCATTATCATTACTATAAACAATCAAAAATATTTTTCATTAATATTCAGACATCATTATAACAAGTTCTGGAAATAAGAAAAAATAAGGGACCTAGTTGTTATTTACGTCCTCTCAACTAGCGTACCTTCTCCATAAGAATGAGAACCATGCTTTACTCATTTATCTTTCCATTTTCACATTCTTCTGTCAAACTAAGCACTCTGGATTTTTTTTTCAAGGAACATATCCACAAAATTAAAATGATAATTGTAATGACCTTCTGACAGATATTCCACTAGTACCCATCATTATCATTATAACAGTTGTTTATTGCCAGCATTCATTCATCATGGTCAGTGCTCATGAGGTTTAAGTTGTTAAATATTTTAAATATCACTTCGACCTACTTAAAAAAAAAGTGTTGTAAAAATTCAGTGGTGTAATGAATGTAAAATACAGAAAAGTTTTTAGTATATGTTAATGCCAATAATGCAGATGATGGAGATGGAGATGATTAAGCTGAGAAAAATGAACATAAAAGGAGAAATTACTAATCAAGTATCATGTTAATGACCAGATGAAAAAAGCTAAGTAACACTTTAGAAACTTAGAGAGATTTGTGGAACCTATTCTGAACTAAGAAATACTTCTGGCCGGACATGGTGGCTCACGCTTGTAATCCCAGCATTTTGGGAGGCCGAGACAGGCAGATCACCTAGGGTCAGGAGTTCAAAACCAGCCTGGGCAATATTCTGAAACCCTGTCTCTACTAAAAATACAAAAAAATTAGCTGGGCATGGTAGCATATGCCTGTGGTCCAGCTACTTGAGAGGTGGGCAAGAGAATCACTTCAGCCACAGAGGCAGAAGTTGCAGTGAGCCATGCACGCCACTGCACTCCAGCCTGGGTGACAGAGTGAGACTCTGTCTCAAAAAAAGATAAATAAAATAAAATACATGTGTGAGATAAACTTCATCAGGAATGAGTTCTAGCGCTGCTGATGACCAGTTAAATGTTTATGAATCTGTATACAATAAAGTGCCTCTAAGCATAAACACACATAAAATTATATATTATTTGATGGACATGTTATGACTAGAGGTTTGCAGGACCTTAATATTGTATTTCCCCTAGGATCAATAGCTTGATATTCACTAAATCAATGTTTGCAATGAGTTTATAGAATATAACTACCACAAATAATAAGAATGAAAATTGGTTGGTTGGGAGGGAGGGAGGGAGGTAGGTAGGTAGGTAGATGGATGGATGGATGACAGACAGATTAAATAGACACAGAGATAGCTAGATACCTAGATAGATATATAGATTAGATAGATAGATGATAGATTGACTGATAGGTATGTGAGAGTGAGAGTGAGAGAGAGAGAGAGAGAGAGAATAGGCAGATGTGGAAAGGTAGAGATATTGAGTGATTTCTTCTAAGCAATCTGGGAAGAGGAGGAGGGAAAGAAGATGTGCACTGAGAGAAGAAATGCCTCATATATATACTGAGTCTGGAGTAAGACCTGGCTTAGAATCCTGATTTATATGCCAGATAAGAAATGCTATTTATAGAGAATGAGTTACTAACTGTATGTCTTTTACTATTGTAGCTTCTGAAAACATCAGCTGCATAATTGAACACATAGTAAAAGCTCAAATTAATATTAGCTTTTACCTAATACTGATAAAGATGCATACTATAAAATTATTAAGATAAAATTATTTAAACTGTTCAAAGATTCCCTTAGAATATAAACTATTATCATCAAGGTATTAGTAAGCATATAATTGAAGAAGCCACACATTTTTTTTTTTCTTAAGACAGAGTTTTGCTCTGTCACCAGGCTGGAGTGCCGTGGTATGACCTTGGCTCACTGCAACCTCCACCTCCCAGGTTCAAGTGATTCTCCTGCTTCAGCCTTCCAAGTAGCTGGGACTACAGCACACCACCACATCGCACCACCACACCCAGCTCATTTTTGTATTTTTCAGTAGAGATGGGGTTTCACATGTTGGCCAGGATAGTCTCAATCTCTTGACCTTGTGATCTGCCCACCTCAGCCTCCTAAAGTGCTGGGATTACATGTGTGAGCTACCGTACCCAGCTGAAAGCCATACTTCTAAACCTGCATTTAGCATCACTGGGGAGAAAAGCTATGGTTGATTGATGCTGTCCACCAGGGCAGAAGTTACAGGAAGTAGGATGCTGGCTATAATCTTCTGTGTGATTTCCTATAGAGTAATTTACTAATATGGTAAATTGGTGAAAAATAATGGCAAAACTGCAATTACTTTTGCAACAACTTAATATGTATGCTTCTAATATTAGACCCTTTGATCATGTGTGGAGAGAATTATGTCATTTAGCTTGGGAAATACTAAAAAATAATTTTAATCCAAGAGTTTTCCAACTGTTAGTCTCAAACTTAAAGTGTGTTGACAACATGGGATTAACAAGGGACCAAACCAACTTGGAAAGCTGGCATAGCCTCCATATGACAAACCGAGTGACCATACAGACACAAGTAGGAGTTACAAATTAAGTACAACGTAACAAGAATGAGGAAAGTAGATATCAAGGGAGCTGCTGCTAGGTGTCAATTTGACTGCTATTTCATTATGCAATTTTGGCAATCTGTGTTTATGAGGTGAGACCCCAAAGTAGCTGGCTGAGATATGGGACTAATTAGGCTAAGCAGTAGGAATGACAAAAATAAAATCAGTACCCAGGCCCCAGGCTCTGTTTTGAGCCTCTGGGAATAGTCCTTGTCCTAGCAGGGGACTTTTGCAAGAATCAGTAGTTACCAGGTCAAAGCTAAAAGATGGGAACAGAGATAATTTTACTATGAAGCTAAGTGCGCTTTTGCTTCAGGAACCCTCACTTTCATGATTTTTCTTTCAATTCACATTGTCATGTTGTTTTGTGAAACTTGCCAGAATAAGATGTTTTTTGCAGATGGGACCACTATCTCTTTGTAATGTCCCTTCCCCTTTATAAGCCATTCATAGCCAATGGCTTTAGAGTAACTGTGAGTAATTTTGTAATCCTGCCAAAAGGAAGTTAAATTAGGGATACATTCGATTAGGATTTAGTGAGAGGATTATGGGGTTTTCAGTCACTACCTTAAAGTTGTTCATAACCAGATGCAGCTTTGGCTTCTTGAAATATTCTTATCATCTGCAGCCAGTGTACTTGAAATTCTGACACAAAGATAAATGGCCAGAGACTATATGTGAATAAAGGTTTTTTGAGCTTGATAATCATCCTAAATAACGTATATTACCAATAATCCATGAAGAAAAAAATGTTTCCAAATGATTAGTAAACAATCCATTATGGAAAAGGAGTGACTGAATTATCTGTTATCTACCGAATGGTATCACAGTATTATTGTGAATAGTCATTCAAAAAATATAAAGCCAAATAACATACCAAAAAAGTTCCTTGTCAGGTAGTTAACTAGCATAACAATAATTTCATTAGACTTGAATTGTATTGTTTGTGGTTTTTATCAGCTTCGTAAGCTTGTAATTTTGTATTTATTTTTCATGCTGAATATTTTATTCCATGCCTCAATAAGACAAAGGTAGGATGGGGAGTCAGGTTGCTTCTAGATGGGGTCTGGCTGTAAATAAGCTTGGTCTGACTGATCAATGAAACTTGCAATGAATCTAGCTTCAAGGAGGTGGGAAAAAAAAAAAAAAAAAAAAAAAAAAAAAAAAAAAAAAAAAAAAGGAATAAAGCAGTGCCTGGCCCAGAAAACCACAAGAAATATGCCTCAGAGTAATACCATTTGTGGCATTATTCAGGCATAATTAGAAGGCAGTATGTCACTCCTCAATTTATTTTGTGAGTCTGTTTAGTGCAAGGAAACGTTATTGCTTATAACTTTGTTTCCCAGTAAATTAGTCTTAGAACAATAGGAAGCATAACTTTTTAAAGATCAAATACTTCAAGAACTTGAAGTAAACTAAGGCCTAGGACTTCAAATTAATATTCTGAGTTTGCTTAGGGACAGACTGCACTATTTAACTTTTTTTTTATGTAAATCTTCTAAGAATTGATGTTTTATGAAAGCTGCCTGGAAAACGAATTTATACCAGTGAAAGCACTTCATGTTAATCAAGGGACTCAAGGCATAGCAAGAAAACAGTAACATTTTATTTTTAAATGGATGCAAAGAGCTTCCTAAATCCCTCTCACCATCAGATTACAAGAGAACATGATCTAGCCGGGCGCAGTGCCTCACGCCTATAATCCCAGCACTTTGGGAGGCTGAGGTGGGCGGATCACCTGAGGTCAGGAGTTCAAGACCAGCCTGACCAATATGGTGAAACCCCATCTTTAAAAAAAAAATAAAATAAAATAAAAAGAGAACATGATCTAATATTCTGTACACCTAACATTTATCATGAGGAATTAAAGGTGAGCTAAAACCCAAAGGAAGCCCTTAAAAAATTTCTACTTTAATTTTGAGGAATCAAAATAATTATATAACCAATGATTACATCAATTATTTTGCAGATCTGCATTAACTTCAGTAAAGTAAAATGCTCACCTAATTTTCTTTAAACCACTTAATATTTCACTTGGGTAGTGGCTACACACAGGTATGAAATCTAATATGTTAGCGTAAAATCTGGAAAATATCTTTGTATTTTTGGCAAGGCTTCACAATTCAGGAATTAACTAATAGTTGCCAAGATATTACTGTTGCAATGCCCCAAATATTCAGATTACTCATTTTCTGGTTTTTCCCCTTTCATCCTAACAGTCAGACCATGCCAGAATATTGCACTGTTATTGATTAGCTTCTATGTACCAATTATAGTGCTACATTTAATATTCACAATCTCATATCATTCTGCCAGGTATTATTTTCTCAATTTTACAGATGAGAACACACCCTCATAAAGATTAAATAACTAGGCCAAGGTCACACAGGCAATATCTATCAGCGTTAGGGTTTGGGATAAAGCTTGCTGTTTTCGAAAACCTACTTTGTATAGCAGCAGCAATGTGATGGCTACCTCTCTGTCCTCAAAGGGTGACTGAATGATGAGGACCTGGGCTTGAGACTGAGTTAGACCTCTCACCAGACATCAATGTAGCCTCTTAGAGAATCTTGACAGAAAAAAAAAAAATAATAATAAGTTAACTGGAGCAGAGAGAATCCTAATAACTAGACAAAAAATGACTACTAATTAAACCACATTCATGCAGATAACTTAATTTAAACAATCCCCCGACAGGAGAATTAGTCATCCTGTGCAAGTTCAAAGATACTTTGTGAGAATGCTTTGGAAAGCTGGATTTCTAATCCTGGTTTCTCTCCTAAATTTTAGAATCTTGTTCTTAAACCTTTTTCTAGATATTTGCATCTAGATAGTCTATCTGTAAGAGAATGTATTCATTCATATTTGTATTCAGTTAACATTGTTTTAAGTCCTAGCCATAGAAACCTGTGTATGCCTCACTGTACTGGAGGTCTTGGGAATGTAAGCAAACCAATGGCTATGTGTTATGTTCATGAAGATAGTGAGCTCCTTAAAAATTGATCTTATCATGAAATTTCTATTTTTGTTAAATATGCATGTATTCTTTGATAAGGATTTCACATTTCACTGTCAAATCGGACTTCCCTCTTACAGCAGATTGCATTGTCTGAAGATGGCAGTGATGTCATCTTTCATTCCCTATGTTCTGTTATAATTTTGCCACATTCCTAGAGTCTAATTTCCCTCCCTTTGAACCTGGAAAGGTTTGGGATTTATTTGCAATCAACAGAATGCAGGAAAAGTTACACTAGATAATATCTTAAGCTAGATTAGAAAGGATGACACAGATTTCATTTTACTCACTAAAACCCTCTTTCTGGAGCCCTGGGCCACCATGTAAACATTCAACAACTCTGAAGCTGTCATTGCATGAGGATGCCCAATCTACCCTGTAGAGATAGACTATATGCTGAATTATCAGAGGCCATAAGGAGAAAGGAAGTGAGAGAGAGGAGGAGAGAGAGACCCAGCTGCTCCTGCTCCCTGCAGTGCAGCTCCCACTACCTTCTGGCAGCAATCAGAGTAGATCCTAGTTAGAAACACCCAACCAAACCTTTCCAAATTCCTGATTCACATAAACCATGAGAGATAACAAAATGATTGTTTTCAGTCACTGCGTTTTGGGATAATATGTTATGCAACAATAGTAACCAGAACACCTGGTGATGATTGCTGCTGATGCCCATTAGCCTTCATGCCTCTAGGCTCTCTCACTTCCAATATACATATTGCCCACCACCTACACTTGTCCTGTTCATTTCCAGAAACTTTCAATGACTCATATTATTTAAAACTTAATAAGTGAACTCCTTATTCTACCAACTTCTGTCAATCCTTATCTGGATCTATGTTTATTCCATTTCTTCTACACAGGCCCGTGAGAGACCCAAGTTGAAATAAAGTTTTTCCTTATACTTTGCAGACTTTCTCTTCAATGTGAATTTACCTGGGCTTTTCCTTTGTTCTAGGATAGTGTTTCCCCTTGTATCTTTACATAAAGATAGACAGATAGATAAATAGATAGATAGATATGAAGATATACATATATACACATACACACACACACACACACACACACCCTACCCACCCATTCAAGTCCAATTTGAATTTCACGTCTTACATGAAAGCTTTTGTAATTCCTTCAAAAAGAAGGATACTCTCCAAAATTTGCCATATACATCTATTTTTGTGCTGTCATAGTTTCATGTAACTGTGCATATATTTTTTCTATCTGTGAAATTTCAAGCTCCTTGACATCAAATTTTTCATATTTTCTCTTTTCACCTTTTTTGAAACTGTATAGATTCAGATATTCCCAAAGTTGAAATTCAGTTTATGTTTCTACTACATATATTTACTTACAATCTTTCCTGTTCCTAAATCGAATTGAGGCAGTTTTAAAAGATGCATACGACGGGCGGGGCGGGGTAGAGTGGAAAAAATTAAAAAAATAAAAGATACACACAAGGTAATAAACATTTAAAATAATTAAGAAAATGAAGCAAAGGTCAATTAAGAATTTTGAATGTAACATGGAAATATAGTAGGAAGAATTTCACAGTGGCTCCTGTTAGGGTCACAGCAAGGCAAACCCATAGACCCCCTCCCTGTTCTCCTCTGCTAAGCTGAGCTAGTAACAAAAACAGCCTCAAGCCTTGTAAACAGGGCACCTGGGTTCCAGGATGTGGTTGCACCCGGCTCTAGAACCCAGAATGTCGATCCAATTAAGCAGAATGTCAGCACCTGAGAACCAAGATGCAGTTTTACTTAGAATAGCACCCGGCTACCTGCAAACCTCCTATATAACCCCGATAGTCTGTAAGCTGGGCTGCTGCCCTCACTGCCTGTAGTGAGGGAGTAGGTGCTGGCCGCTCTTTCTCTCTCTCTGTCTCCCCCTGCTGCCATGGCTAGGCCGTCCTCCTCCTCCCCCGCATCCCGAACCCCTTTCTAGACCCAGGAGGGAAACCCCAGGCCTCCATTGCCAACTGTGGTTATCTATATCCAAATAATCACCTCCTGGCCAGTAAGTTGGATAGAGAACTGCCTCCGTCCGGGTTCCTCGACCGCCCGTCCGTTTTCTGTCCCAAAGTCCCAGCACTGGCCGAGGACACTCTTCTGGCCCCAGCGGCATCAGTCCTGTCGTCTTGGGGACGCTTAATTTGACAGTAACTGTTCCAAATTCACTCTCTTAGGTAAAGGAAACAGGTCAGAGGACGCTCTCTCCTGCCTGCTTTCTCGTCAGCCGCCTCCTCTTCCGGCCTTTCACAGTGGGGTCCGGCCAGTGCGTTCCGTCTAAAACCAACCCCTTAGGACGTCTCCTCCGGAATCTGGACACCCTTGGGTTCCGGTCTGAAGTCGGGCCCACAAGATTAATACTGCCTGGCCCCAACGTAAATAAGATAATGGCTCTCAGCGGCCCTAAGATGGTACTTTGATTTCAACATTCTCCAGGACCTTAACAGTTTCGGCCACCGCAATGGTAAACGGTCTGAGGTTCCCTATGTTTTCAGGCTTTCTTTACCCTGTCAGTCCTGCTCCGCTTTCCAAATCCTCGAATCCTCCTCGCCCGCTCAAAACCCAGCTCAATCCCTCCCTCAGCCCGGCGGATGAAGCGTCCTCTTTTGACCCGCCGACTTTCCCTCTCCGCCGACCCCCTGAGCGTCCTCCAGGACGCCCTGAACCTCCCCTTTACCCCTCCCCTCTTCAATAGCCACCACCCCACCAACCCCACCCCTGCTTCCCACTCCGACTCCCCTCCATCTCCACCCCACACCCGCTCTTGGACGCGGCGTCCCCCGCAGGTGAGGTAGCCAGCCTGGTAGGTTGAAATAAACTTGCTAAACCTTACCCCAGGTCTGCCTCTCCATCCTTACAGCTCCAAGATTCCCAGCCCCTGGAGTACATACCTCCTCCTATATGTGGCAGAGTAATGTTGAAGGTGCTGCTCTGAAGGGATTTTTTTTTTTCTGATACAGTCAAAGCTCCTAACCAGCTGATTTAACTTGAGGATATTAGACAAGTCTGACCTACTCAGGTTATTCCTTAAGAAAGAGAGAGAGGGGGAGAGAGAGAGGCTGAAATAGCAAACAACCACGTTGTGTGAACTCTCTACGTAGAGAACCTTGTGGCAAAGGAACTCCAGGTGGCCTATAGAAGTTAAGCACCTCAGTCCTACAACCCCAGGGAATAAATCTTGCTGACAACCTGATGAGCCTAGAAGTGGATTAGTCCTTAGGAAAGCCTCCAGATGATAATACAGCCCAGCTGGCAGCTTCATTACAGCTAGTGAGATCCTGAGCAGTAGAAGCAGGTAAGCCATATCTAGACTTATGACCCACAGAAACTATGAAACAATAAATGTGTGTCGTTCTAAGCCACTAAATGTAATAATTTGTTACATGATGATAGAAAACTACCATAGAAACCAAGAGTGAGATTAGTGCCCAAATGTCATGCCATGAAGTCCCACAGAGGTAGACCAGACATTTGTATCTAAGCTTCCAAATAGCAAGGTTAACTGGGTGAAAAAATTCATATATGAGACCCGAAAGGTTCATAAAATTATTTTAGAAATATGGTAAATACTATTCTTCTCATTTGCAATTGCAGGGGAAAGAACCTGCTAGAGGTTTACCCTCCCTAATGATGTTTACCTTAGGATATCTCTCAAGGCTCTGCTTTCAGACTTCCTTCTCCCTTGCCTGTCCTCTGTCTCAGACTGTGCTTTGGATTTGGTCACAGCTCTGTAATTACCCCCCCCACAACCCCTCTCTAACCTATTTCATCTTCACCTTTTAGTTCTCCCTAACTCCTTCGCCAGAGGCTTCATCTTCCATTGGATACAGTACAGCTTTGCCTTGATGAAAACTCAGCCCTCATTTTAGGAGTCCCTGCCCAGATCTGCCCTCCTAGACGGCAAGGCTGGTATAGCTAAGGTTCCTGATTTGGTCCTTTTATTTTTTCCATAATAGATATATCCTTTTCTGAGAGCATACATTGGGTTAAGAACAAAAATGACAATGCTGATTGAATTCAGTACCAATCTGTGCAGATGTTCAGACACTTCTCTATGGGGCCAGAGTTTTATATTCAGGATCGAAGGGTCCCTCCAGGCCTTGTCCTGGCCTTCATTTAAGCTGATTCTGCTTCATGTTAAATTGGATAGTCACTTTATGATGGGATCAAATGGCTTCTTTAAAAACTGAACAGGTGCTATATTACAAGCCAGCGGAAACCATTCCCATGAATTGTGGTAATAGGCAAGCTGCAATGTCATTCCAAAACCAGTAATATAATAAAGGCTGCAGAGAAATCAGGCTCTGCCTGTCCTCAAAAACTAGATGAAGTGGGAATAGGAAAAGGAAATTGGTCTGTACATTTTTCTATTCCCATTAGTCTAGAGACTACCTCTATGCCGGGAATAGATTAGACTTTAAGGTCAAAGTAGCCAATTAGTTGGTGTACATTAGAACAATGTGCAATTATTGGAATATAAATATTGCTTACAAAGTTTTTCTTTATAGCTCAGAAAAACGTCCTTGGACAGAACACAAATTTGGCATTTACAATTTGGCAGCAGTTACACACTTCTTATACTATTATTTCTGATATAATTTTAAATGTCTGTTTTTATCTTTGTGATGCAAGTTATTAGTGCAGATTCCTCATAGTCTTCCTGAATTATTCCCATTCAACTTTATGGGCAGCAAAGCCCCAGGTGGCTAAAAGTAATTAAAATTAGCATGTTTTATTTATTTAAATACATATCAGTGTATAAATATGTATCATTGCGGTTGTAAGCCCTCAGGAAGTAAAAGAAATCAACAGTCCTGCTCACAATGAGCTTACAGCGTAGTAGAGAGGACAACAACTAAAAATGCTAGCATGGCAAATGCTTTTAGTGCTGGTTCCCATTCCTGAATAAGTTAGAACCACCTCCGGAGCTTCTAAATAATATTCTTGCTCTGTTCCTGAAGACAAACATTGGAACTGTTTTAAAGTACCCCAGATGATTTTAATGTGTAGCCACGGGCTGGAAACCACAACCTTAAAGGATACATTTGCCAGGTGCTCTAATAGTAAGCTACTAACTTTTCCTTTTGAAGAGAAATAATTAATATTGTTAGAACTTGAGTTTAAATTTAAAGGATGCATAAAACTTCTCTAGGTAAGAAAGTGGGCAGAGGAGGTTGGGAGAGCTTTTGAATCAGGGTTAGCCTGCAAGGTAAAATGTGGTATATTAATCTCCACTGCCTTCACCTGAATGCAAACCACCATCATCTATCTCAACCTTGCAAGAATCAACCAGTTTTCTAGTTCATTTCTGAATAAGCACTCTTTCCCTCTTCAAACCCATTGCTCCTGCTATAGTGAAAAGGATTGTCTTAAAAGAGAAATCAGTTGCCTTCCATTGTATAAATTTTCTTCTGACATATACTAAT
>NW_016107486.1:2220509-2239172 GCF_001604975.1 Cebus imitator | reverse complement strand
GGAATGTCTGAAGCCTTTTCATCCCCATCCCCGCCCCTCACCCCCACTCCCAAGGTGGTTTTTCAGGTATAAAAAATCGTGGCACCCTCCTGTTGCCGCCACAGGTTGGAGAGACGTGAGTCCTCTGTGGTCGCCAGCATAATAAATGACCCTGCAATCTGGCATACTTTTGTCTTGTGATAACTTTCTACGTTCCGTCAAATACAACACTATGACCTAGCAAATTCTGCTTATGCTTAGGTCTCCAATACCCCTTTTACACAGGTTTCCACAACACTCCTTTTAATTAAGTTAGGGGTTCTAGTTATATGTCTCTGTGGCCAACGTTCCTATCCTTTTTAACCTAAATCTTCAGGAATCACACTATAAGCTTTGTGAGGACAGAGACGATTAATTTCCAGCTTCTTCATGTACCATGAGTGCCTAGTGTGATATTGTGCCAGAATTGCTAGCCTTTGCTTTAGTTATTTAGTAATAACTAAAATAAGCAGCCCAGGATAACTAAGATCTGTGTGTAAACAAATGCTTATTTTGACTTCTGTAAACCGCTGAAGTAACAAACAGAATGACAAAAGTCCCCTGGCCCTTGGAATGTCCAGAGACCCCCGCCCTCGTCTCCACCCAGGAGGTGAATTACAGAATCCCCTGGACCTTGGAATGTCCGGAGACCCCCGCCCTCGTCTCCTCCCAGGAGGTGAATCACAGAATCCGCTAGCCCTTGGAATGTCCAAAACCTTTTCATCCCCATCCCCGCTCCTCACCCCCACTCCCAAGGTGGTTTTTCGGGTATAAAAAGTCTTGGCACCCTCCTTTTGATGCCACAGGTTGGAGAGACGTGAGTCCTCTGTGGTTGCCGGCATAATAAATGACCCTGCAATCTGGCATACTTTTGTCTTGGTGCTAACTTTCTACGCTCGGTCAAATACAACACTAGTACTTGGTAGATGATTAGCAAATAAGAGCTGATTAAGTTAAAGGACAATCTAACCTACATTACCTCTCTAATACTTTGTATTTCTACCTAGATTGAAATTTGGGCATGAGATGTGGCTAGAATGTGGGAAGAAGCTTTACGTATCCATACAGCTTTCTCCTTCTCTCTCTGCTTCCTCTTTCTCCATTTCTCTCTTTTCTATTTGTCCTCAAGAGTTTAGCTTTTTGCATGACTATCTGCATTTAAGCAGATGAATTAGTGAATAACATTTATTCACAAGAATATTATTTTAATATATTATTTCAATGAGTAAAAAGGGAAGGAGAAGCTGAATATTTTATAGGTAACTATGATATTCCTAGGATTTACAGTTAATCATTTTCTTTCACAATAATTTTCCTACTTTTCAGATGAGGGAACTGAGACTATGAAAGACCATTACTTCCCCAAAGTTCGCAACTCACAATAGAACTACCAGGGAAATGGCCAGGAACTACATAACTCCTCATCTCCTGCTCTCTCCTTTACTCCATCAGATCTGTAACAAAGAGGTAAGTCATTTTCAATATACCTTCAACCCTCTCACATGAGCAGCTATCCAAGGTGTCTTAATTTTATATTGTTTCTTACATGGTTGATTTCAGGGTTATATAATATGCTTCTGTTAATTATGTCTACAAGGATAAAAGATAATGCACATAATCAATTCCTATCTCTTGTCTCATAACCTTTTTAATATTGCACTCATTCATCCATTCAATAAACGTCTGGTGCTGGAAATAAAATTTTGAATTGCTTTTAGAAAATTAATATTATTAATCATTAAGACATTTTCCTAAGATTTTGAATTTGGTTATACTTAATTTCTTTCTGAGCTTTGAAATTAAATTGCATTATGCGATATCTAGAATACAGTTGCATAAGTCTTGCATATGGATAAAATGGAAGGGACAATGCCAGCATCTGGGTTGTGGAGAATGGGGTAGTAAACTTACAAAGTGTACCCTGACTCTAAAAGTAGATAAACTATACCAGACCACATAATGATGGTCATTGTAGGCTAAGTGCAAACTCTTAATACCAGTCCAATTAAACCCATATTTTCCCAGATAGTAACACAGAAAAAACTGATCTATCATTAATTCCCTCTACATCCACACATTTTAAAGACCATTGAGTGTTCTAGCAACTCTGTAGTTTTCAAATCCAAGCAGTCACTGCCAAGACCAACCTAGGACTAATTCCAGCTGACCTCTTTCCTCTTTTTTTCCTTTCCCCACAAACCATATAACTGAGTTTAATTATTAGTTAGTTCTTATGTTTATTGCCAAGTTATACTGCTTATTATCCCTTATCATGACAAAGCTTTATCTAAAAAAGAAAGGCAACAAAGACAAATATCTTTCAAAGACAGTAACTAACTAGACAATTCTTTCTAAAATTACTGTGTTCATCTGTTATTATCTAGGCTCAAACCAGAACAGGGTGTTACCTATGTGAATCTGCAGAAATTGATCAAGCAAACAAAATATTTTTAGGGTAGCTGTTGGCAACATAGCCAAAGGATACATCTTGATTTAGAAGAAATGGGGAATAAAAGTCAAATTTGTAAAAGTGATGTTAAAAGAGTTAATAGGAAGGATAAAAAAATAAGAAATTAAAAGGACTAGAAGTGCAAGATAAGATAAGTCAGGGAAAGTGGTTCAAGACATAAATTGTGAACAATTTGATTGCTTTAAAACTTGTTTTACAGCCAAAACTGACACATGGGATCTAATCAAACTAAAAAGCTTCTGCACAGCAAAAGAAACTATCATCAGAGTAAACGGGCATCCTAGAAAATGAGAGAAAAATTTTGCAATCTATCCATCTAACAAAGGGCTAACATCCAGAATCTACAAGAAACTTAAACAAATTTACAATTAAAAAAAAGCAAACAACCCCATCAAAAAGTGGGCAAAGAATATGAACAGACACTTCTCATAAGAAGACATTTATGCAGCCAACAAACATATGGAACAAACCTCATCATCACGGATCATTAGAGAAATGCAAATCAAAGCCACAATTAGATACCATCTCATGCCAGTTAGAGTGGCAATCATTAAAAAGTCAAGAAAAAACAGAGGATAGAGAGGATGTGGAGAAATGCTTTTACACTGTCGGTAGAAGTGTAAATTAGTTCAACCATTGTGGAAGACAGTGAGATTCCTCAAGGATCTAAAACCAGAAATACCATTTGATCCAGCAATCCCATTACTTTGTATATATACTCAAAGGATTATAAATCATTGTAATATAAAGACACATGCACATGTATGTTTATTACAGCACTGTTGACAATAGCAAAGACTTGGAACCAACCCAAATGCCCGTCAGTGATAAACTGGATAAAGTAAATGTAGCACATATACACTGTAGAATACTATGCAGCCAAAAAAAAGTATGAGTTCATGTTCTTTGCAGGGACATGGATGAAGCTGGAAACCATCATTCTCAGCAAACTAACACAAGAACAGAAAACCAAATACTGCGTGTTCTCACTTATAAGTGAGAGTTGAACAATAAGAGCACATGGACATAGGGAGGGGAACATCACACACCAAGGCCTTTCAGTGGGTGGGAGGTTAAGGGAGGGATAGTGTTAGGAGAAATACCTAATGTAGATGACGGGTGGATGGGTACAGCAAACCACCATGGAACATATGTACCTGTGTAATAAACCTGCACATTCTGCACTTGTATCCCAGATACAACATGGGAGTACAGATATCCCTTTGGCATTATGATTTCAATTCCTTTGGACATACACTCAGAAGTGAGATTGCTGGATCATATGCTAGTTCCACTTTTAGTTTTTTGAAGAGCCTTCATATCATTTTTCATATGGCTATAGTATTCATGATAATTATACATGAAGTTGTGTAGTGTCATCTCCAACTTTATTCTCCTTCAATATTGTGCTAACTATTCTCAGTCTTTTGTCTCTTCATAAACTTTAGAATTAGTTTGTCAAAATCCATAAATTATAATGACTTGCTGAAATTTTGATTGGGATTTCATTTAAAATATAAAGTTGATAAGAACTAATATCTTGACAATATTGAGGTTTTCTTTCTAGGAACATGGAATAGCTTTATGTTAATTTATTTATTTGATTTATTTCCTTAATGTTTAGTAGTTTTCCTCATATAGATATGAAACAAATTTTGTTAGATTTATACTCAGGTATTTCAGTATTGGTGGTATTAATGTAAATGTTAACACAGTTTTTATCTCAAATTCCACTTGTTCATCTCTGCTGTACGGGAAAGCAATTGGCTTTTGGGTATTAACCTTGCATCCTGCAAAATTGCTATAATCACTTATTAGTTACAGGAGTTTTTTGGTTGTTGATGATTCTTTCCTATTTTCTTTATAAATGATCCTGTTATCTGTGAACAAAGTATTATTTCTTTCTTCTCAATATATATACCTTTTATTCTTCTTTCTTGTCTTTTTGTATTAGATAAACCTTCTAGAACAAAGTTGAAGAGCATTAGTAGGAGGAGACATATTTTCCTTATTCCTAATTTTAGTGGGAAAGTTTGAAATTTCTCATCATCATGTATAATTTTTCCTGTAGGTTTTTTAAGCTATTCTTTATCAAGTTGAAGTAATTCCCTTTTATTTCTAGTTTGCTAAGAGCTCTATTTTTTTTTTTTTTTTCAGTCATGAAGGGGTACTGTATTTTCTCAGTAGCTTTGATATGATCATGCAATTTTTCTTCTGTGAGCCATTGAAGTGATAGATTACACAATTGATTTTCTGGCATTGAACTAGTCTTGTATAACTGAGATAATTCCAATTTGGTCATCATGTATAATTCTTTGCATAGATTGTTTGATTTCACTTGCTAGTATTTTGTTGAAGGGTTTTACATCTATGTTTATGAGGGATATTAGTTTGCAGTTTCCTTTTCTTGTAATATCTTTGCCTGGTTTGGTATTAGGGAAATGCTGGCTGCATACAATGAGGAAGTATTTCTCATATGACTAGGAATTATCCCTTTTCCTTCAAATTTCTGAGATCGTAGAGAATTAGCACAAGTTCGTTCTTAAATATTAGGTAGTATTGAACGGTGAACCTATCTGGGGTTAGTGCTTTCTGTTTCAAAAGTTTATATTACAGGCTCTACTTAATATATAGGAACACTTTTACATTGCTTGTGGGAGTGTAAATTAGTTCAACCATTATAGAAGACACTGTGGCAATTACTGAAGGATCTAGAACCATATTGTAGCATTGCTCACAAGAGCTAAGATATGGAATCAATCTAAATGTTTGTAACAGATGAAATTATTTTAAAATGTGGTATATATACACACACAATGGAAAGCTTTTCAACCTTGGAGAAAGAATGAAATCTTGTCCTTTGAAACAACGTGGATGAGCCTGGTGAACATTATGATAGAGGAAATAAGTCAAGCACAGAAAGACAAATACCTCATGATTTCACTTAAATGTAGACTCTAAAAGAGTTGAACCACCAGATGTAGAGAGCAGAATAATGGTTACTAGAGGATGATGGGGGGAAGAGAGGACATAAGGAGTTGGTCAGAGAATACAAAGTTTCAGATTTATAGAAGAAATAAGTTTTGAGATCTATTGATAGCAGGGTAGTTACAGCAATAACAATGTACTATATATTTCAAAATAATAGAGTAAATTTCAAATGTCTCATCAGAAAATGATATGTAAGCAAGGTGGTAGATATGTTAATTAACTTGACTGAATTATTCCACATTGCATACATTTATCAAAACATCACATTGTAGCTCATAAATGTATACAGTTAACATTTGTCAATTAAAACATTACTTTTAAAAACACCTTTTTAAAAAATAAGTGTTTGCTAAAAATTATGGGAAGGGAGGGATGAATAGGCAGAGCACAAAGGATTTTTGTAGTAGGGCAACTACTCTGTACGATTCTATGATGGTGGATACTTATCATAAGTTTGTACAACCCCACATAATGGACAACACCAAGAGTGAAACCTAACGTCAACTATGGACTTTGAATAATTATGATGTGTCAATGTAATCTCATCAATTGTAACAAACGTACTACTCCGATGGAGGGTGTGGATAATGGAGGAGGCTGTGCATGTGTGGGGCAGATAATATATGGGAACTGTGTACATTTGCTGTGAATCTAAAATTGCTCGAAAAAATAAAGCCTATTAAAATAAAAAAACAGCTGACTCACGCAGGGGCTAACCTCCCTCCCTCACAAAATAAGCAGAAAATGTGAACAAGTGCTTCACCAAAAAGTCTAGATAGACAGAAAATAAGCAAAAAGAAAGATTCTCACCATCATTTGGGAAATATAAATTCAAGCCATATGCTAATTTACCACAATATAACCATCATCCTAAGAGGCTAAATTGAAAAGACTCTGCATACCAAGTGTCAGCAAGGATGTGGAACATCAATAATGCTAGTTAAAATACTAAATTGTACAACCACTCAGAAAACCATTTGGCATTTTTTTAATCAACTTTAACATACATATAGCATATTGATTTCATGTACCATATGTTCTAGCCATTCCGCTTCAAAATCTTTATTCAAAATAAAAGAAGGCATATGTCCATTCAAAGACTTGTGTACATATTTTTATAACAGCTTTATTTGTCATAACCAAACACTGGAAACAACCCAATTCTATATCCACAGGTGAATGAATAAATAAATTATGGTATAACCATACATTGGAATACTATTCAGGAATAAAGGGAATCTATTCATGATACTATGTGGTTGAATCTAAAATAATTACACTGAGTGAGAAAAGCCAGACTAAAACATAGTGCATTCTATATGTTAACATTTACATAAAATTCTAAAAAATGCAAAGTATCTAAAATTACAGAAAATGTATTACTATTTTCCTGGTGATTCAAGAGGAGACACTACTTTTGAAATTGATGCACATTTTCACTGTTTTTATTTTAGTGAAGACTTACAGCTGTGTACATTTTTAAAACTTAACCAAATTCAACATTTCTATTATGTGCATTGTATCATATGTTAATTGACCTCAATAAAGCCATTAAAAATAAACCAAAAATAATGTGTTCTGTAATATAAATATAAATACATTTAATAAAAGGTAATATATCGAAGATAACTTTAAATAATAAACATTGTTATCCAATTTGAAATATTGTTCTAATTTACATTGTGATTTTTAAATTAACCCATGGATTTTAAAAGGCATAAACTTTAAAATTGAGTTTTAAAATTTAAGTCTTTAAAAATTTAAATTATTTAAACTTGAGTTTAAAGCATTAAATTCAAGCCTTTAAAAATCCACGGGTTATTTTAAAATTCACAATGGAAAGTAGAACAATATTTTAAATTGAATAATAATCACTATACAACATATCCAAATCATTTGTAGCAATAGCAGTGCTTAGAAGGGAATTTGTAGCATTATGCTTGCTATGAGTTGAGTTGCTTCTCCCACAGATGCACGTGTTAACATAATAACCTCAGTACTCAGGATGTGACATTATTTGAAAAAATGTGACCTAATTACTGCAGTTGTAATTAGTTAATATGAGATCATATTGGAGTAGGTTGGGTTATTGCTGACTATAACTGGTATCTTTATAATAAAAAGTGGAAATTTGGGCACAGGCACAATCATGGGAAGAATGCCATATTAACATGAAGACAGACATTAGTGTGATACTACTGTAATCTAAATAATGCTATAGATTGCAGCAAACTACTAGATGCTCAGAGGAAGACATAGAATAGATTTTAACGTAAAACCCTGAGAGAAAACTAACCCTGGCAGACCTCAAAATTCTAGCCTCTAGAACCAGTTGTGAGACAATAAGTTTCTACTGTTTAAGATACCTGCTTGTGAAAATTTGTTAGAGTAGTCCTAGTAAACTATTTAGTACAATGCTTATTTTAGAAAAAATAATTATGTAAAAGGTTTAATATAAATCATCTAAGTTTCTACTTTAAGAAGCTATGAAAAGAGCAAATTTTAAAAACAGTAAGTAGAATAAAGGAGATAATAGAGATACTCATGAGAACAGTTGAGGAAAGATCTGCCCTCATAATGCAATCACCTCCCAACAGATTCCTCTCATGACAGGTGGGAATTGTGGGAGTTACAATTCAAGATGAGATTTGGGTGGGGGCACAACCAAACATCATTCAACCTCTGGCCCCTCCAAAAGCTCATGTCCTCACATTTTAAAACTAATCATGTTTTCCTGGCAATCCCCCAGAGTCTTCATTCACTTCAGCATTAAGTCAAAAGTCTGTAGTCATCTGAGACAAGGCAAGTTCCTTCCACCTATAAAATGATTTGCTAAAGATAGTAATACATCAGTATGTATTTAATAAATGAATGAATGAATGAGAACCGAGGCAGCATGATTTGGAAGCTCTCTCCTCTTCTGAGACCATTGTGTATGTATTATTAGATGAGGTAGATAGTTTTTCCATTCTATTTTTTGTTTTGTTCCTCTGATTTTTTTAACCCCTTCTTTTAAAAAATGAAATTCTTTGGTAAGCATTTTCAAAAGAAATTTTAAATCCCATAGACTAAAAGAAGAATGTATATAAAAAATTATTTGTTAGGGAGTTTTTTTTCACCATGACAGGAATGTTCATGTTGAAAATACTCCATGAATATGGAACTGCTTGCAATTTTACATTACAGAAGAAAAACATTTTCCAGATTTTGTAATTCTTTCTCTAATATCTTCCAGTTAACATAACCTCCCACTTACCCTCTGTCCTCGTGCTCTATTTCTAGTTTTTATCTCAAAGTACAATTTGCTGATTTCTATTAAAATTCATGGATTCATAGGCTGGTCCTGGGAGAGATCATCTGGTTCAACAGAAATCAGGCAGAGATGATGCCTCCAAGACTGTGAAAGTCAAAATAGAAATAGGCCTGTGATCTGCTCAACATTTGCTACATTCCTTGTCCTTCACCCAAACTAAATAACAGACCAGCTTTTTTCATTTCAAGCTGAGATAAAATTTCCAAGTGTTGTCACCAATTATTTCATCCCAGTAAGTTCTGATTGACAGGGTATATGTAATATATATTCATATATACTATATATGTTGTGATTAATTAGAAAATGGAAAATTAATTAAAAGCTATTTCCTAAATGTAGTTTTCCTACTAGAGAAAGTCTTTTTGAAAACGGGTCATATAGATGGAAAAAATTAATAAAATTTTTCTTTAATATAAAAATGTATATGACTGTGAAGCTAGTCAATATTTTTTATTTCCATAAATAGAAGTGAGCCCAAAAGGTAAAGTTAGTAGCTCAGAATTGTCTAAGAAGCTGTTGGAAGAGCAAGATTTGAATCTTACGTATCTTGGTCTGTTGGTTCTTTGAGGTATATACACATATCTTCATAACTTTATTATATATTAATTTGTTTATCACCTTACGATTTCAAAACAAGTCATGGTCTTTTAGTCTATTTAAAATAAAATAAATAGAAATAGAGATATGATAAACTGTGTGCAAAAGTAGGTTTCTGTATCCCTGAAGCATATCAATATGACCTAATTTGTTTATAGTTTCAAACGTTTTAAAGTTTTATGAAATCTGATCTCACACATCATCTCATCAACAATCTTATCACATTCATGAGTGGATACATTGAATGGAATTGCCAGCATACCTGTGGCTATGGGGCCAGCAAAAGGAATCACTGTGTCATTAGTTGTGGTGGTAGTTGGGGGTATAGGCAGTGGATGAGAGAGCTCTGTGCTTGGGCCTGGTCTGTTGTCACCTAAGCAATAACATAATTCTTCTGAATTTCCATCGTTCTCATCTGTTAAAAGCGGAAGATACTGACACCAATAATCTTACAGGGTTTTGGTAAAGATAAGTTATTACACATAAAGAAATATATACACAAAACCTACTATATAATATTTATATTTAGTACACTTAAAGAACATTTCCATGAACAGACATAGAGAATACTTTTTTTATTAACAAGCCTACAGATGAAAAATTTTAAAAACTAAAAATAATATTGATTACTCTGAAAAAAAAAAGCTTTAGGTAAGAGAATAAATAGCTAAACACACAGAAAGGCAAGCACTGCCTCTAGTTCAGTACAATTCCTCTCTGCTCTGCATTTACCAGTTTCCCCATTAAGGGTGAAAATGACAAGGTAATCCCGCAGCTCACCTAACACATCCTGTATCCATCTGCAGTGTTTCCCAGACTTGTCTGATTATAAGAATATGGATTCTTTTTTTCAGTGGACCTGAGGTAGGGCCAGTTAACCTGTATTCTTAACAAACTTTCCAGTTGTTATTTATAATCTAAAAAGTTTCAGAACACTGCCTGAAGCAACAAGCAAGTCTAGATAGTTCCTCTGAGAGAGGAAAGCATAGGCATACACAGCTAACTCTATGAGACAGGCAGCTTCCCATGCTGGAGTTTAAGATGTGAGATTCAAGTTCACAGCTGCCATCCTGCTGCTTTATCATTAGCATTCCCAAGTTTCTGCTGCCCAATTAAACATGGATTGCCACCATTGACCCTTGAAAAGCAAAATGGACAAATATGTGCATAGCTCTTAAGCACTTTTTTAAAAGTGAGAACATGAAAACGTAAAAATTTACAAGAGGTATGTAATGAAAAGAAATGTATGTCCACTTAATACTGTTAATTTAAATAAGTGAAGAACCAGAAAACCCCTTAGTCACAGTGGACATCTCTTCTGCTGAATGATGACAAAGTCTTCCTCCTAAGGTGACCTGGCAAGGGGGAGTGATGCCTTCCCAACTGGAAAACTGTAATTGCCTAAGGCTAACCTCCTGACCCAAGCTGAATCAAGCAGCATTTCCCTTAGATATTTTACTGTGAGATCAAGGAAAGTAGTTGTCAGTGTCTGCTGAGGGAAAAAAACTAAAAGATGCGAGTCTGGAGCTCCAGCTTGACATACTTGGATGCCATTTTACAGAGGGAAAAAATGAATGTTTCAAGAGAGAGCAGAAGATAAGAAATTGAAGGATAGTATCTTGGAGTTTTTCCCACCCTCTTCCCATTCACATCCCAGGCATGGCTACAGCTAGAATTTCCCTGCATCTTCGTAGAGTGAGCAAAAAACAAAACAAAACACTGTTTCTTTTTCCCTAGTTATATATCTGTCACATGCAACTGGAAGGACACTGACTGGTACAATAAATTGTCACACATTTCAGATGTAAAACAAGTAGCCCCTGAATAATCGCTCTCGAGATTTGGCACTTTTACAACAAAGACAAAGATTTTTTAGGGGAAAAATGGAGTGTTTTTTCACTAGTAATATCTCATGAATGCCAATTTCAGGAAAAAATAAAATGTTTTCTCTTAATTTGAAAACATATAAAGTTAAAATTAATTGAGTAGCACCTACTGTTCTGGCTGACATTTTTCAATATTGCTATTGCACATGCATGCTATCACAAACCCAGGCCAGTAATAAAAAAATTATTTGGAAGAGGTAATAACCTGAAGAAAATGTCAGATCATCCATATCTTTGTAATTTCAGATATGCTTTTAATCTTCGACATGCCTACAAAAATATTTTCCACCAACAATCATTCAGGAGAGCATTTCTGAAGATGTATATTTTATACAGAACTTAAAACAAAGCCCAGGAATTTTTTGTTCAGAAGACCTGGGAATACACATAGGATTCATATTAGGTTTTATCTTTATTTCAGGGAAAGTTCATTGTTTAAAGATATGTAGAAGTTTGCAAATGAGTTCTTCCTGAGTGAAAATTTTTGTTGCCTGGGAAGAAGTTTTTTCAATATAAAACTATTATATAAAATTCAGTCTCTTAATTAAATTTGCTGAAAAGAACATATAAACAACATAACTCTATGTCCATTGCATTGATCTACACAGTACCTGTTAGGAAAAAAAATGAAAGAAAAATGACATTAATCTTTTCTGTTTTTATAATCCATTTTGTCACATTTTGAGATATGTCTTTGTATGTCTATTGTCTTCAATAGCCATCTTTAATTCTCATATTTGTGATCGTTGGTAGAAGAAAGCACAAGACGTTTCCTGATTACAGATAGGAATTAAGAGTTGCAACTCAAATCAGAGATATGCATTGTCTATATGAAAGACGAGAAATGGAGAAAATACCCAGGTTGTTGTTAGTTTATTATGATTTTTTCCTCATAAATTACTAAGACAGAAAGCAGGCAGATAAAGAAACTGTATCATGAAGGTTTTCTTTAACCTTCAGCATTGACTATTCAGGAAGGGGTGCTAGATGATATACAGACCCCTGCAACCAAGATATTATAAGCCATGGGAAAAGAGTTAGTTGGAATAAATGAAAACACTTATTTGTAATACATTCAGTTCCCTGGAGAAATTAAAACAATGCATAATATACAACATTAGCATCTAGAAATTTTTGGTGATGCATAGAGTGAACAAATAAATAAGTAAAACCAAAAAATTAACTATTTGCTAGGCTATTTCAATGATAGTAAAATGAGCTTTCTTGCCCACTATGTGGAAATCATCTATTGATTCTACTTTAAGTTAGGCTGAATTTAATATAAACTTGTACCTAACAATAAAAACTAATGAACTAATGACTTTCATGCACTTAAAATGTGGTAGACAATAATCTCAGGGCTTAATTTGTATTAATTTATTTAATTATCTAAACAACCTCATGAAGAAAATGAGGCATAGAGATTTAAGTAGCTTGGGGAATGTCACATGGCTAGTTGCAGTATAGCACAGCCAAGAAAACAACACAGCAATCTGGGTTCAGAGCTCACACTTGTTAATTTACTTATACCCACCTGGAAGAAAAAAGATATAAGACCACTTAGGAAGTCATATATAACATACAAAGATAATATGAATTCAAGTAAATGAAATGTCCATTTTCAGTAACAATGGGCTAGATATTTTCTATTAAATTTCTTGAAAGTAACTTCTTGAGAGTAACTAGTAAAACCAAGGGAAAAATTTTAAATAATCAGTAGGAAGGCAGCAAAATGCCAATAAAGTTGTGCACACTTATTTGGCCAGTATCTGAGAAAAAAAGAAGCTCAGAGATGTAAACTAACTATGAGGTTTTCCTTTTCTAGAAGGACTGCCTAAAACTTGAAGAGACTGACAGCCTTGAGCTCAGGACAGGAATGAGAGTCCACAGCATATCAAATGTAGCAGGTATTGGTAAACACAAAAATGTGGCACCCACAGACCAAGGCTGAAGTGAGAGTAGACAGCCCATTGAAGTAATTAATTGGTAGACTATTAAATAGAGGCAGCTCTAGTGCCCTGATTTCCTGCATAAGCAAACTGAGATCTAACTCAATATAAACAGTCACATTCTAGGTAAGCCAAACTTCATCTTAACCCATCAGAAACTGCCAACAAACCTCTAAGTGGAACTAGGAACTTTTCACTAGGATCATTCAAATAAAGTGTTTCAATAATTAACTGGGAGGTCATTAGACTGAGACAGCTCTAGTGCCATGGGTGCTGCCACAAGCAAACCAAAACTCAATTCTATATAAACAGTAAAAGGAAACTGAAGCTTAACCAACCACAGTCAACTGGCCTTTAGTTATATAACCAGGAACTTTCCATTAGATTATGCCCAAATAAGGCAAATGCCTCAATGTAGCCAGTTAAGTGGTTTATTTACTTTGCTTCTGTGTTCAGCCTATGAGACCCCACTGCTCATGCTGCTACAGCAGAGCTCTCTGAACCTCCACTGGTTCTGAGTTATGTCTATTTCATGAATTCTTCTTGGCTCAAATAATCTCTACTATATTTAGCTTGTTTAATTTTTTTAAGCTACTTTGACCAGTAAAATATTTTCTTTGCCTTGCTTTCACTTTCACTCTATGCAGGCTTTCTCATTGTGTCTCTTTGATGGAGTTCTGAACTGTTTGCAGTCTAGAGCTGCTTGCAGAATATATAAAGAATTGTTACAACTCAGTTATTTTTTTTAAGCAACTCAATTAAAAAATCAGCCAAGATTTGAATAGATATTTTAACAAAGAAGATATTTAAATAATTATTAGGCTGGGTGGTGGCTCACACCTGTAATCTCAGTACTTTGGGAGGCCAAGGTGGGCAGGTCATCAGGTCAAGAGATTGAGGCCATCCTGGCCAACATGGTGAAACCCCGTCTCTACTAAAAATACAAAAATTAGCTGGGCATGGTGGCACACGCCTATAGTCCCAGCTACTCAGGATGCTGAGGCAGGAGAATCACTTGAACCCAAGAGGTAGAGGTTGCAGTGAGTTGAGATCATGCCACTGCACTCCAGCCTGGTGAGAGAGTAAGCCTCTGTCTCAAAATAAATAAATAACAAAAATAACAATAAAAATAAATAATAACACATGAAAAGTTGCTCAACACATAAAAACTTTTGCATTTACATTGGTAGAAATGCATTTATATTGTATTTACATTGACAAAAATGCCACAATGACTTATCACTTTATACTTACTAAGGTAGTTATAATAGAAAAGACAGTTGATAACAAGAGTTGGTGACGATATGGAGAGATTAAGAGCCCTCATACATTGCATGCTGGAATGTAAAATGGTATGACCACTTTGGAAAACAAGCTGGCAATTCCACAAAAGATTAAAGATAAAATTACCATATGACTCAACAATTTTGTGCCAGAAGAAATAAAAAATATATATTCACACAAAAAAAATGTACATGAATGCCAGCGCAGCATTATTTGTAATAGCCAAAAGGCCAGTGCCACACAATAGCCAACAGATGAATGGGTAAACAAAATGTGATATACAATGGAATGGTAGTTTGCATACTAATAAATTCACTAACATGGATGAATTTCAAAAACACTATGCTAAATAAAAGAAATCACAAGATCATACATATATTATCACATTTATATGAAATGGCCACATTTATTAAATTTATGCAGAGGAAATAGATTAGGGCTGCATAGGCTTGAAGGTTGAGGAAAAAAATTGAGAGTGAGCATAAGGAGTATAAGGTTTCCTCAAGTATTAATAAAATGTTTTAAATTTAGATTATGATGATAATTATACACTATGTTAATATGCTAAATAAACATTGAATTGTGCACTTTAAACGAGAACTTTAAATCATGCAAATTACATTCTCAATTCAAAAAAAAAAAAAAGAAATTATACAATTGACAAACTAAATTTAAGTTTTTAATTTAAAATGTTCCACAAAGTAAACATCAGGTTTTAATGCCTTTACTGGTGGTGAATTATGCCCAATGTTTAAGGAAGAAATAATATCTATCCTACCTAAATCCTTTCAGAAAACATAGGAAAAGAAATGTGGAAGCTAATCCTTTCAGTATTTCTTAGTGAAGGGTTCCAGCCTTCTGAGCAAGAGAATTTGACAAGGTACAAAGACTGAAAATACCCACTTTTGTTCCCTAGACCTATTAGTGCTTCACATTTTAAAAGTATTAGACTCAGAGAAAAGATTTACATTTCAGAGAAGAAAGAAACACTGGGTCATTTGTTTATATTCTGAAGAGTTGTAAACTTGGGACCTCCTTCTTATTCATTTCTCAGAGATTTGTTTATATCACGAAGATTCATTTTCTCCACTTTCTCTAGGTTTGTCTGTGTCTTAGGAGACACAGGTGGTAACTGGGCTGTTTGTAGTTCATATAAATTCCCAGATTTATAATTTATGAGCTCTTCTCTGGTAGTGCAAATATTCCATTTCTTTTCTGTACAAATATTCCAAAACATGCAAGCCCAATTATCTGTTGTAAATAATAGATTGGTCCTTATCCAGAAACCTCACCTTTGCTTTCAGGACAGCATAAATATCTACAGATGTTAAATAGTTACCAAGAATGCTTTCTGAATCATTTTGTGATGCAAGTATTACTCTGACACCAAACAAAGATGTTACAAGAAAACAAACTACAGATCAGTATCTTCCAATGAACAATGAACATGATTTTTTTTAGTTTCATTAGAAACGCAACAATTTTTTAAAATTAAAAAAAATTTTTTTAAACGTAAGCAGATCAAATTTAACAATATATGACAAGAATGTGCCATGAACAAATACTGTCTATTCCAATAGTGCAAGTTCATTTTAACCTTCAAAAAATCATTCAGCATATTAGCTAAATAAAGCATAAAATGCATACACAATCATCTCAATAGGTGAGCATTTGCCAAAAATAAATTTGACAAGATCTAAACATGCACATTAAAACTATAAAACATGACCAAGAGAATACCGAATATTCTGAAATATTCTGAAATATTAGACCCCATACTGAAAGTATTTGTACTACATATTAACTGGAAGATGACAAACATGCAAATTAAGATATTGACAAAAATTCGAGCAGACACTTTACAAAGGAAGACAAAATATGAGGAGTCAGGGCATGCAAAAGATATTTAATATCATTAGTCATTAGAGAAACACAAAATTATGAGATACTACTGCATGTTTAGTGGCTAAAATAACATGATAAAGACTGATAATACTACATGGTAGTAGTAGTATTACCATATTCTTTTGTTGATGCAAAAGAACCAACACCCTTGTTCATCACTGCTGCAAAGGTAAAAGTACACAATCCATTTGGAAAAATCTTTCACAGTTTATTATACAGTAAACATACACTGACCATATAGCCTTTCCCTTTCATTTCCATGCTATTACCTAACAGGAATGAGAACTTACTTATGTGCATGGAAAGATGGGGCTACTGGGAGAAACTATGTTCATAATAGCCAATAACTGAAAATAACCTAAATGCTCAACAACAGATGAATGAATTTTTAAACAAATTATAGTATATCCATAACATATACCTCCAATAAAAAGGAATGAATTACTACATATGTAACACAGCGACTATAGAAAACATTATCTGAATGTTTTTCCATTTGTTTGTGTTCTTTCTTATTTCCTTAAGCAGTGATTTGTAGTTCTCCTTGAAGAGGTCTTTCATATCCTTTGTAATTTGTATTCGTAGGTATTTTATCCTATTTGTTGCAATTGTGAAGAGGAGTTCACTCATGATTTGGCTGTCTATTATTGGTGTATAGGAATTCTGAGACTGCTGAAGTTGCTGAGACTTTGCTTGAGGAGATTTTGGGCTGAGACAATAGGATTTTCTAAATGTACAATCATGTAGTCTGCAAACAGAAATAATTTGACTTTCTCTCTTCCTATTTGAATATCATTTATTTCTTTCTCTGGCCTGATTGCCCCGGCCAGAACTTCCGATATTGTGCTGAATAGAAGTAGTGAGAGAGGGCATACTTTACTTGTGCCAGTTTTCAAAGAGAATGCTTCCAGCTTTTGCCCAGTATGATATTAACTGTGGGTTTGTCATAAATAGCTCTTGTTATATTGAGATATGTTCCATCAATACCTAGTTTATTGAGAGTTTTTAGCATGAAGGGGTGTTGAATATTATCGAAGGCCTTCTCTGCATCTATTGAGATAGTCATGTGGTTTTTGTCATTGGTTCTGTTTCTATGATGGATTATGTTTATTGATTTGCTTATGTGGAACCAGCACTGCATCCCAGTGATGAAGCCGACATGATTATGGTGTATAAACTTTTTGATGTGCTGCTAGATTTGGTTTGCCAGTATTTTATTGAGGATTTTCACATCAATGTTCATCAGGGATATTGGCCTGAAATTTTTTTTTGTCATGTCTCTGCCAAGTTTTGGTATCAAGATAATTCTGGACTTATAACATGAAATAGGGAGGAGTCCCTCTTTTATATTGTTTGGAATATTTCCAGAAAAAATAGTACAAGCTCCTCTTTTTATCTCTGGTAGAATTTGGCTGTGAATCTGCCTGGTCCTGGGCGTTTCTGTTTGGTAGGCTATTAATTACCACCTCAATTTCAGAACTTGTAATTGGCATGGACAGGAAGAATCAAAATGGCCATGCTTCCCAAAGTGATTTATAGATTCAACGCTATCCCCATTAAGCTACCATTGACTTTCTTCACAGAATTAGAAAAAACTGCGTTAAATTTCATATGAATCCAAAAAAAAGCCTGTATAGCCAAGAAAATCTGACACAGAAAGAACAAAGCAGGAGGCATCATGCTACCTGACTTCAAAGTACACTACAAAGCTGCAGTAACCAAAACATCATGATACTGGTACCAAAACATATATATATATATGTATATAAATATACATATATATATATGTATATTTATATACATATATATATGTATATAAATATACATATATATATGTATATAAATATACATATATATATATGTATATAAATATACATATATATAAAAATATATATGTATATTTATACACACACACCAATGGAACAGATCAGAGGCCTCAGAAATAATGCCACATATCTATAATTATCTGATCTTTGACAAATGTGACAAAAACAAACAATGGGGAAATGATTCCCTACTTAATAAATGGTGTTGGGAATACTGGCTAGTCATATGCAGAAAACTAGAACTGGACCCCTTCCTTACACTTTATACAAAAATTAATGCCAGATGGATTAAAGATTTAAACATAGCCGGGCGCGGTGGCTCATGCCTGTAATCCCAGCACTTTGGGAGGCCGAGGCGGGTGGATCACGAGGTCAAGAGATCGAGACCATCCTGGTCAACACGGTGAAACCCCGTCTCTACTAA
>NW_016107486.1:2095591-2220310 GCF_001604975.1 Cebus imitator | reverse complement strand
AAAAACCCTAGAAGAAAACCTAGGCAATACCATACAGGCCATAGGCATGGGCAAAGACTTCATGGCTAGAACACCAAAAGCAATGACAATAAAAGTCAAAATAGAAAAATGGAATCTAATTAAACTAAAAAGCTTCTGCACAGCAAAAGAAATAGTCAGCAGATTGAACAGGCAACCTACAGAATGGAAGAAAATCTTTGCAATCTATTCATCTGACAAAGGGCCAATATCCAGAATCTACAAGGAACTTAAACAAATTTACCAGAAAAAAACAAACAACTCCATCAAAAAGTAAGGGAAGGATATGAACAGACACTTCTCAAAAGAAGACAGTTATGCAGCCAACTACCATATGAAAAACAGCTCATCATCACTGATCATTAGAGAAATGCAAATCAAAACCACAATGAGATACCATCTCACACTAGTTAGAATGGCAATCATTTAAAAGTCAGGATGTGGAGAAATAGAGATGATTTTACACTGTTTGTAGGAGTGTAAATTAGTTCAACTATTGTGGAAGACAGTGTGGTGATTCCTCAAAAGTCTAGAACCAGAAATACCATTTGACCCAGCAATCCCATTGCTGGTTATATACCCAAAGGATTATAAATCATTCTACTATAAAGACACATGCACATGTATGTATATTGCAGCACTATTCACAATTGCAAAGACTTGAACCATCCCAAATGCCCATCAGTGATAGACTGGATAAAGAAAATGCGGCACATATACACTGTGAGATACTATGCAGTCATAAAAAAAGATGAGTTCGTGTCCTTTGCAGGGCCATGGATGATGCTGGAAACCATCATTCTCAGCAAACCAACACAAGAACAGAAAACCAAATACTGCATGTTCTCACTCATAAGTGGGAGTTGAACAATGAGAACACATGGATGCATGGAGGGGATCATTACACACTGGGGGGGTGTGGGGCTAGGGGAGGGATACCATTAGGAGAAATACCTAATGTAGATGATGGGTTGATGGGTGCAGCAAACCACCATGGCACATATATACCTATGTAACAAACCTGCATGTTCTGCAATGCATCCCAGAACTTAAAGTATAATAATAATTTTTTAAAAAACACTGTGTGAGCAAAAGAAGCCAGGCACAAAAGATGATGCAATATGTTCATCTATTTACATGAACCTCAATTTTAATTCTAGTCTACAGTAGAAAAGCGTATCAGTGGTTGTCTGGGTCCAGAAATTGGTGGCAGAGATAGACCGTAAATAAGTACAAGAGACAATCATGTGATTGTAGATGTGCAACCTTATTTCTGGGTTACCTATTCTGTTTTATTGGTCTCTGTGTCTGTTCTATGTGTCTGTTTTTGTGCTAGTACCATGCTGTTTTGGTTATGCAGCCCTTTAATATAGTTTGAAGTCAAGTGGCATGATGCCTTCAGCTTTGTTTTTTGCTTGCAATTGCCTTGGCTATTCAGTCTGTTTTTTGGTTCAATATGAATTTTAAAATAGTTTTTTCTAGTTCTGTAAAGAATCTAAATGGCAGTTTAATAGGAATTCCATTAAATCTACAAAGTGCTTTGGCCAGTGTGGCCATTTTTATGACATTGATTCTTTCTATCCATAAGCATGGAATGTTTTTCCATTTATTTGTGTCAACTCTGATTTCTTAGAGCAGTGTTTTGTACTTCTTGTAGAGATATTTATCTACCTGGTTAGCTATATTCCTATTTTATTATTTTTATAGCAATTATGAATGGGATTATATTCCTTATTTAACTTTCGACTTGCCTCTTGTTGGTGTATGGGAATATTAATGATTTTTGCACAATGATTTTGTATCCTGAAACTTTGCTTAAGTTGTTTATCAGCTTAAAAACTTTTGGACTGACACTGGGGTTTTCTAAGTATCTGACAAAGGTCTAATATCCAGCATCTATAAGCAACTTAAACAAACTTACAAGAAAAAACAATGCCATTAAAATGGGCAAAGGACATGAGAAGATACTTTTCAAAAGCAGACATACATGCAGCCAACAATCATATGAAAAAAAGCTAAACATCACTGATCATTAGAGAAATGCAAATCAAAATCAGAATGTGATATCTCATACCAGTCAGAATGGCTACTAGTAAAAATTCAAAGAATAACTGATGCTGGCAAGGTTGTGGAGAAAAAGGAATGCTTATACACTGTTGGTGGGAGTGCATGTTAGTTCAACCATTGTGGAAGACAGTGTGGTGATTCCTTAAAGATTTAGAACCAGAAATACTGTTCAACCCAGCAATCGCATGACTGCATATATATCCAAAGGAATATAAATCATTCTATTATAAAGTCACATGCACACATGTGTTCATTGCAGCACTATTCACATTAGAAAATACATGGAATAAACCTAAATGTCCATCAGTGATAGACTAGATAAAGAAAATGTGATACATATCCACCATGAAATACTCTGAAACTACAAAAACCAATAAGATCATGTCTTTTGCAGGCACATGAATTGGGTGGAGGCCATTAACCTTAGCAAACTAACACAGGAACAGGAGAACAAATACTACATGGTCTTATTTATAAGTGGGAGCTAAATTATGAGAATATATGGACACATAAAGGAAAACAAAACACATGGGGGCATATTTGAGAGTGGGAGGATGGAGCGGGGGAGAAGGGAGAGGATCGGGAAAAATAACTAATGGATACTAGGCTTAATACCTGGTGATGAAACAATCTGTGCATCAAACTTCTACAACACAAGTTAACCTGTAGTAACAAACCTTCACAGGTACTTTTGAACTTAAAAGTGTTTTGTTTTTTTTAAGTACAAAAAACTTTTATGAGGTCATGTAAATTTATAAATTGTAAAAAATGAGACTCTGAGAGCCTGGGTTGGTTTGAATAGAAATATCTAATGGACACTGTATAAGAAACAAGTGAAAATTTTGGAGTTGACTTGGGAGAACTACTAATGAGAGAGGATAAAGAGGAAGGAAGATTGTGGAGGGGAGGAAAATAAGTTGCACAACACGGAGAATGTTTATGATCAAATTGTCTAAGAGTTAAGTTGTTGTCCTCCCTTTGAGATAAAACTCCATCTGGCCAAAATTTCATAAAGTCTAGGATATACCAATGGCTTGTATGAGATTCTATTCCATACCTGAATCTGTGAGAAGCTAAAAGAAGGGAATCCCTTGTAAGTTAAAAGCTATTGATGGTGACAGTACTGTAGAAACAGGTTCTTAAAATGAAAATAATCATGAGAATTTAAATCACTGGGAATTTTAAAAAAGAGACATGAGAAAAACAGCAAGCCTGAGCTGCTCATTGGGTCACAGTTACTTTCCACACTAATCAGCATGGCATCTGGAACATCAAGATACTCAATAATATGTGCTGAATAAATGGATAAATTAAAAATGTTGATGTCTATAGGATTCAAAGCATTAAGCAAAATTATTTTGCAACTGTCAAACATATTTCTATTAATTCTTCACTGATTGCTCTTTATATCATATTGTGTTGAATTATTAATCTAAAATATCTGCATTTTTTTCCATTCTATGCAGCTTTGGTTTTTTTGAACAATTTATTCCCTCATCATATAATGCAGAACTCATTTAGTGAAAAATTCATTATCTACCTTTGGTGAGGTGGCAGCCTTGTCTCTCTCTTGCTTTCAGACAGGAAGCTACACTCCTCTCCGTGAAATGTATGCAAGAAAATGTCATACTTAACATCGATACATTGCATGAGAGAATATGGTCAGAAGTTAAGTCAGTGCTTATTTTAAGAGATCACAACCTTAAGGTTAATTGTGCATCTTGCATCTAATCTAATATCAATTTATCAGTGGATAATTAGGAGCATGGGAAGGTAAAGACATTTTTCTTTATAGTCCGTTTGAGCCAGGATGAAGGAAAATAATTCCTCAGTTTCCCACAATCTCACACCCTGAAGATAAAGGTTACAGGTCCAGTTTTTAGTCAGTTACATTAGATGGTGATTTCAGGTCACCACCCAATGAACTGATTCTTAATTCACCTGAAAACTGAAAAAACAACTGGTAAGTGTTGAGCAGTTGGGTGGGTAGGTCTTGTAAAGCCACTGATTGGTCAGGACCATTACATATAATTTTAGTAGCTTATTATGATTTAAAAGAAGAACTTGATAATCAAAGTGTTTTTTAAAATTAGTATAGGCTTTAGGGAGTAGCTGATGCTGAGAATATGTGCACTTTAATTGAACAAATTGTAATATAGAAAGAAGTGCTCATTACTTTCATAGAAATAGGAATGTGTGCTCATTTAGTAAAGAAGCTAAAAAAAAAGTGAAGCAGGGACTCCCATTGGGAAATCAGTGCTAGCAAACATTAATTCACACCTGTTAACTGGAGTGCATTGGCCTAGAGACAGCACCAGGTGTGCCTTTACTCACTGCTTGAAGTAATTGAAATAGATTGCTCTGTATACTTAAGCAGTTTGGGCTTAAATTGACCCTTTGAAAATCATTTTATTTTTTCATTTTTTCCCTTATTTTGTAAAGTCTGCACATTTTCAGTAATAGAGCACTTTTATTCCAAAGATATTGAAATATGAGAACTAAACATTTGCTTGTGGTATTTATGAAGCTATTTTGTTGAAAAAAAAAAAATCAAGTTGAGCAACTAAAACTGTGTTTCCATAGGAGCTTATTTGATTACATCAGAGTCAGAATTCTAAATTGTGAGGCAATGAGAAAATTAATTTGCATTTATCTTCAAAGCAGTCTGACTTAATGCAATAGAAACTGAGTAGGAAATATGATAGCTAAGAATATTAATTGCTTTTTTCTAGGGGAGCATTTCACCACTATTGTATAACACTGAAAGATACTTGATAATGTCTGTTAGTTTGAAATATAACATATCATTGGAATGAGGAAAGGAATAAGAGATTTAGAGATGGATCTAAAAGTAAAAGCAGTAGGAAAAATAAATGAATGAAAATTGAAGAGATGATTTAATATTTTATTACTAATTAAACACTTCTTTTATTCTGGGTCCTACAGTAAACATGTAACTAAGTAGACAAAAATGTTCTTGTTACATCAAGATTCTTCTTGAGTATCCAAGGGGTGAATGTGTGTAGATGAGTGGCTTTTAATATTTAATTCATCCTGAAATGCGTCATTTTGGTTAAATATACTTTGGAATTTGGCTTATTCAGTTAAACCAGCCACGTTTCTAAAGGAAGATGATTTTTAAAATTTTATTTTTCAGAAAAAAGTTAAAAATTACTATTTTGAGTTTGTTAAAATCTCTTGTTCTATTCCTGTCTACTGTGTTTTAAAACAAAATATAGAAACTTTTGTAGATATACATTATTTCCTTTGAATAACATTAATATCAATCCAAATTATATCAAAACAAGAAACATGAACATGTGTCATACCAATTAAATACTACTTTATCAGGTCTTCATTCAAATGGTGCATCTAGGCATTTAATGTACTTTTCATTTATTTCATGTTTTCTGTTAAGTTGTAATTGCAGAAAATGAAGAGTTATGAATATAATAGTGATTCTATATGTTATCTAAATACACACTTTTAATGAATGATTTGTACAGATTTTGTAATCATTTTCTTTTTCTCTATATTTCTCTATATTTTATTTATATCATATATATATAAAAGTTATATTCCAGTATATGTGTGTGTGTGTGTATATATATATATATAATATTTTCAATATTGGCGTTGTCCAGTTTATCTATTTTTTTGCTGGAAATTATATATACTGGAATATAATTTCATGTTGAATCTAGAATAAAAATTTAGATTTGTGCATTTTATTTTATTTTTCTAGTAATTTATTTTTTATTGTATTTAGTATAAGCATCAATCTGAGAGAGACTGAAGGAAACCAATATGGTCATTCATTAGAGATCTTTAAGAAGCAATACTGTAACCTACTGAAATGTATGCATAGGGAAATTTTTAATCCCATGAAAACTAAGTTGAATGATTTAGAAAGACTGAAGAAAAATGAGTTGCTAAAATAATTAATATGAAATTGGATGTGGGCAAGAAAATCAAAGAGTATAAATAAAATTTAAAATGTAGAATTCTGTCTCCAGATTGCTTCACAATGTTTCCATTTGACTTTAAAAACTATGAAATTGAAGATCTTGAATGGGATATGAATTTTGCTAGAGAATCTATAGAGAATTCTGAGCAATCCAAATGCAGTAAGAAAGCTGATCTCTTCCTCCAAAGTTTGACTAAGAACTAACTTTAAAATTAGTTCTTAAGACACAAGCAAAAAAATAGGTAAACTGGACAACACCCATATTGAAAATATAATTTCAAAACTTATGTGCATCAAAAGACACAAAGCAAAAAGGCAACCCACAGAATGGCATAAATTATTTGCAAATCATATGTCTAATAAAGGGTTAATATCCACAATATTTAAGAACTCTTACAAGTCAATAATAAAAAAGCAAACCACCTAATTTAAAAATGAGCAAAGAAATTGACATTTCTCTGAAATTATGTACAAATAACAAATAAACACATAAAAATATGGTCAATATAACTAGTCATTAAGGAAATACTAATCAAAATCACTATGATATACCAATCCACATCCATTAAAATGGCTACATTTAAAAAATGGAAAATAACAAACATTGGCAAGAGTATGAAGCAATCACAACTCTTGTGCGTTATTTGTTGAAATGTAAAAGTACCCAGCCACTGTGGAAGTTAAAGAGTTTGGCAGTTTCTCAAAAAATTAAACATCAAATCACAATACCTCTCCTAATTTCACTTCTAAATATACCACATACTTAAAATAATTGAATGCAGGGACTCAAACAGACACATATACACCCATGTTAACAGAAGCGTTATTCACAACAGCTAAAAGGTAGAAATAACACAGATGTCTATTAACAGATGAATGGATACATAAAATATTATGTATATACATTTCTTTGCTGCATATATACATTTCATGTATAATATATATATATATATACACATGTATATATATGAAATAGATTATTACTCAGCCTTAGAAAAGATTAAAATTCCAAAACATATGCAACATGGATGAGCTTTGAAAACATGGTAACTGAAATAAGCTGGATACAAAAGGCAAACATTGTATAATTCCACTTAGAGGTACAAGGATAGACACGTTTATAAAAACATAAAGTAGAATAGAATTTACCAGGAGCTGGAAAAAGGAGAGAATAGGGAATTATTATTTAAAAGAACAAATTTCCTATTTAAGATAATTAGAAGTTCTTGAAATGAGTAGTGCTAATGGTTGCACAATAATGTAAATCTACTTAATGCCACCTAGTTGTATGCTGAAAAAAATGTTAAAAATGGTAAAATTTATGCTACATATATATTTACCACATTGAAACAAAACTAAAAACACTTTTTAGTACATCATATATAATATTTAGGATTTCTTATTTTAAAAAATAAGTTTAAATAATAAAACAACCTCTGATCTCAATTAAATCATATAGAAAGACTTCTACATGCAAATGCCACTATTAAAAACTACGATATCCACAAGTCAAGAAAACAAGTAAGAATTCAGAGGCAATTCTAGTTGGAAAGTCCCTCAGGGTAAAGACCAAAACGTTACCAAAAGGTGATGTGCCATATATTTGGTTAATAAATTTCACTATGTTTTCAGATCTTTTTGATGCATCTGATCCAGTTTCTTGCTCAAAATAATCTTATCTATAATCAAATCTTCTGACTTATTTTTATTCAATTATTTCTTCCAGTGTTCCTATGAAACTTCATTTTACCTATTAATTTTGGACAGAACATTTTGGGAGGGATGTTCTCAGGAAAGATAATGGTCATGTTATTTACTACCACTGATCTCTCCTTTATTAAAAAGAAAACTGTAATTTTGTTTGGAACAGCAATATAGTCATCTGAAATCTTGCATTCCTAGCCTCTCTTATGTAGCAAAATATTCACGTAACACAATCTAGCTAGTAAGATAGGTGTGGAGGATTTCTGAGGAAACACAGTTTTCTTAATATAAGATCATTCCTTTTATCCTTTATTCCTTAATATAAGATCATTTTCTCCTTGTGACTTTTCTATCTTTTCTCCAAATTGATGGTGGTAACATGATTGGAAATAACTGCCATCTTGTTGTCAGGTGATCAGGAGAATAAATCCACACATCAAGGATAGCAGAAAAGAGAGACAGAGCCTGAAAAACATGTAATACTGCAGCACCAATGCTACAGGATTGCTACAGTGACCTTAAACTGCCTAACCCTGGACTTCTTGTTATAGGAGAAATAATAACACTTATTTTATTAAGTCTCATAGAATTCCATAGTTTGTAGTTGAATTCAATCCTAAAGCAGGATTCGGATCCTTCAAATTATGTTTTTAAATTCTACTACAGTTTGGCAGCTTTTAAAAAGTTCAACACAGATCAAGCAAAGGAACAGGAAGATAAAGCCTCTGATGAAAGGACAAAGCAAAAATAACTCTTGAGGCTTTAAAAATACACTTAAAGAGACTCAATAATTTTATGATTCTCTTAAAGAAGATAACACCAAAGCAAGCAAATAAAAGGTGGAGAAATAATGGTATTCTTGGCAGGATGGGACAGGAAGATAAAATCTCTTGAATTAAAAGTCACATGTGTCTGGCCAATAACACAACAGAGCCACTGCCCTCTTTGTCAAAGTTACTGGCTCTGCAATTCCTCCCACCTCTGAGCACTCAAGGTCTCATCTGGAGCCTTCATTGTTGGCTTTTATCCAGTTTCCTTATCTGGGAAGCATTGTCCAAATATTCCCAAGTGAAAAGGAAGACTCAAGTTGACACTGGTGCATGACAGCATGCCTGTCTGATGAGTGATTTCCTAAAAACAAAAACAACAACAACTAAAAAAAAAAAAAAAAAGTGATGGAATAGGCACTGGAATTCTCTGAGGAATATTGTCCACCACCTTTTTGCTGTTACACAGGACAATCTTTTACCTCCACGACAGAGACCCACTTAAGAAAACTGGAAACATGGACCAAAAGAAACTTAAAGTCACTTTGTAATACAGTAAAACACACACACACACGCACACACACACACACACACACACACTCAGAGAAAGAGAGAGACACACACACACAGAGAGAGAGAGAGAGAGAGAGAGAGAGGGAGGGAGCACTCACTGGCACTGGTCTAGGGTAAGTTCTTAAAACAGAGGTACCTCTAGTCAACCCATAGACTTTACTTTTACTCATAGAGTTAGCTAACAAGACAAACTCCAGGAAACTCGAATATTTTTTAACAATTCCATAGTTTACTCTGTCATCAATTGCCAACAATTAGTGTCACTATACTGACCTGAAGATAATTGTCTATAATTTCAGGTCTCCCATCATAATCAGGGATGTTTCTTTGATCCGTATAAAGGTGTACTGTCAGTCACAATTCCAGGGCCACATCAAATACCCCATAGGACAACACGTTGATCATGTTTGGAATGATTGGGAAGGAATTTTTGCTGTTTTCTCTAAATTATCTGAAATTTGGATGATGAAGGACAAACTGTATTGAGTAAAACACTGATTCATCTCTCTGCATCACTGAGGTTGCATTTTCAAGCACTTTCGAGATATACTTAGCAATGAGTTTGCCCACAAGGCATTTTTTTTTTCTCTAATTTCTGGCAAGTGCCCTCTGGGTAAGGTGACCATACCATTAATTAAACTCAATTTCCTAATGAATGCCCTCTGCTGAGAGTTTCTGAGAATCAGACATCAGCTCATAAGGTGCCCCCAAGTTCCAGCTACCTGGATGGACAGTGGGATATTTTGGACATACTGGATTATTTTACATTCTAAGCCACTTCCTCATTTTGTTTGTGTGTGTTTGTGTGTATAGTTAAAAGGTTGAAAGATCATAAGAGAAAGACAAATATTCTCCAAACCATCCAACTATTTAAAAAATAAAGCTGCTCAGGTAGACACAAACTGCCCTCTTGATTCTGAAGAAAAAAAAAGGGGGGGGGGCTTTGAGCACAAAGCTTACTTCTCCCTCCACAGACAGCTCTTTCCTAAATCCAATACTGTATCTCCCACTGGAATTCTTGCATTAGTCATTTTCACATCAAAATATTTATTACCAACTACCTTCTGCCCCTGAACATACCCATATCACTCATATCTTAAAAATATCTTCCTTGAAATCACAAATTATGCAATATTTTGCTCTAGCCCCCTACATTTCATGCTCAGAATTCTTAAAAGATCATTCTTTTCCCAGCCTTTGATTCCTCACCATCCAATTAAAACTTAATCCCTTGCAGTCTGGTTTCCACCTCCACAATTGCTAAAACTGCATTTTCAAATGTCAGGGAATGAAACAGCTGGTCCCATGTCTCAATACAAATCCCTCTCCTCCCTTATCTTTATTGACTCCACACCGTCCTTGCCTCCAACTCCAAGACTACTGATCTCGTTGTCCTTTCCAGCTCTGTGCCCCCTCTGTGTCTCTGAATATCTTCATTCTTGAAGTGTGATTATTGTTCATCTCCTCTTTTTTACTGTTTTCATTTGACAATTTCACACCTATGGGGATTTTAGTCAATTCCTTTATACTGAAGACTCCTATATCCATTCCTCTAGTCTTACCCCTCCCTAAACCCCAGACAAACATTTTCAGCTCCCTGAAGGGATCTCTACAATGAGTGCTTCCAAAGCAATGTGTGCAAACAAATCACATCAACTCCTCTCTCTCAATCTCCTCCTTGGCTCCCCAAATAGATGTTTTTGGTTTGGTTTGATTTGGTTTTTTGAATTCTGGTTAAAAAGTTCAGTTTGCTCTTAATTATGCAGCTCAAAATCTTGCAGGTAAATCTCAGGGATTTTGCTTCTCATGTATCTATTGGAGGGTCTCTTCAGTCCCACTGTTACACATACACACACGTGCACATACACTCATCAGACCCCTCTTAACTCACACTTAGGGCATTCTCTCAATGCTCCAGTATAGTGACACCATTACTTGATTGCTTTTCTTAAAGAGTAGATCCAGCCACGTTTGTACACCTGTTCACAAACTCCTCAACCCGGATTTTGACTCCAAGTCACCTGTATGTATTAGTCACCTGTATGTCTTTATCTTATCTTCCTGATACCTATTGTAACTTTCAAATACAGTGTACCAATTTCTGTGTCTTGAATATGGCCTAGATAGCTTTTCTTTAATCCCTTTGTTTTTTCTGCCTATAATTCTATCCAAACTCCACCTATCAGAGCGTATTCATCCATCAATGTCCATCTCAAAGGCCATCAACTCCCTGAAGCTTTTCTTGATTTCTGCACAGTCATAATGGCTTCTCTCAGCTTCCTGTGCCTTTTAGCTTTCTCTATCTTAAGCATATTGGTGTTTTTTAAATTTGTCCCTTGTTTTTGTTTGGCTTTCTTCAATCTACAAATAACTTTTCATAAATTGCCTCATCTTCATTTAGTGGGGAGTCATATAGAACTGTGTTTTAATATCTTCTTCCCCACCAAGTGGTTGTATGAATAAATTGAGAGGAGAAAATCCTCAGTAAAGGGGAGCACTCAGATCAAATTTGGGTTTCATGGATCTTCACACAGTTCTGATGCCATCCCACCCCAATGCTATATCTCGCTATAGACTACTATATACTACTGCAGACTGTATCACAGAAGCACACAATACAATAAAAAGCCACAAGTAACTGGATTTTAAAATAAAAACAAAAATTGATTTCAATGTTGGAAAGTAGATACCTTACATGAAGCTCTGTAAACATCCCTTTGCAGTTAGACAGGCTTGCGAACTTGGGATATGCGGCTAGACAGTTTTATGGTCTCCCTGACCCATATAAAATTTATTTTAAAATACATTTAAATTTGAACACTGTTCAACCAACACTTTCTACACAGAGTCCTATCCCATTCCCATCTCCCATTCACTCCTTGGTTTATGCCAACCTCCCTCAGCGATTTACTGCAATGCCCCCAAAACTCAATATAGTTTTTTAATCTTCCATCTATGTCTACATTAAAGGTAAAGAAAAAAATCAAGAAGAGTTCCAGATACTAATTAAGTAAAGCAAAATCTTCAACAAGTTAAAAAGAGATAAACAAGAATCCCAGTTTCAAACAATTTTTTCATTTCTTAGAAGAAAAAATTTGAAAACTCAAAAATATCAGTGGCCCCTTCTTCACAAAGGACTTCCTTTCTTCCTCTTTTGTAACCTAATAATGCTTTGTATGTCTCTTTAAGAGGAAAAAACATTACTTAACTAACAAGCTTCAGTTTCCTTATCTAGAAATAATTTTAGTAATTTCACCTACCTTACTGGATTTTCAAGACTAAAGGAATATGTAAATAAAATGCTTAGTCCAATGCCTGAAAAAATTGGAGGAGTTTTGCATCACTTAAAAGTCTACTTTTCTTGCTTTTCCAACAGACAACAGACTCCTTGAGCACAAAGCCTTTTTTTAATGAGTTTGGTATACTGTCCAGTACCTAGCACTGTCCCTCTCACGTAATACATTCTCCATGAACAGTTTTTTTATTGATATTAACTTATGAGGATGAGGAGGAAGTAATACATCAGAAATATGTGGAGAGTTTCTGAAAATACATAGGCCAATTCCCACCCCAGATATGATGGTTCAGTCAGCATGGGTTAAAATTTGGACACATTTGTTAATCAAATATTCCGCAGATGATAATTACAACTACCATTGTTTGAGAACTATTGGCCTAAGTCAACTGGCCTGATTCTCAAGCAAAATCATCTTTGATTTTAACCCATATGTCTCCACTTCTTACCTCATTCCATTCCTCTTTGGGTCTTTACAACAGACCTCGCTCTTGTTAATTGGACTCTGCATGCAGTGAGCAACGAACCTGCTGTTCATTTACATTTGGATTATTGTTTGCACAGATGCACCTGTATATTACCTTATGGATTGTTCTCTGCATGTTGAGGCCAATGATATATTTTTGTATCTATAGTGTAGCATCCCTACTATAATGAGTGCTCTTGGGGATGTGACTAATTACTTCTCACATTACTCCCTGGCAACACAACAAAATAACCTATGCCTAAGGACACATCCATGAAGCACACTTCTCCAAGAACAGCCAAGAGTATATTCCACTAAATCTCATTGAATATTAGAGATTAAAACTACTTTTAAAAAACTTATTGATGATCCCATGTAAACTATTTCCTAAGAGTATTAACCAGGAGATAGAAGTTAAACAAGAAGATTTAATATAAAGAAATATTTACAATACCTAGTTGGGGAAAAATAGAACTCAGAACTCTAAAGAACAGGAAAACAACAAATAAAGGGAGCAGTCACACCTCAAGGACTGAAGCAGAGTGCTCAAGGAAGTCGCCAATCTGGAGGAGCCCAGACGTTGGAAAGGATGCAGGTGTAGGCCTTGGATGACAGGGACTTTTGTGCAGGTGCTGTGTGGTGGTCCTCGCTGGAATCCATCCTCCCGGGTCTGAGAAGTCTTCCTCTGGAAGGTAACAGCCTGCCCTCCAGGAGTCAGCTAGTAGTGAGCACACCCCGAACCAGGAAGAGCCCCTCTCTCCTCCAGTATGCTTCTAGCGCCCTCTATTGGTGAAACTGAACAATGACGGGTGACTATGGAGCTAGGAGGCCTGGGCTAACACACTAAGCAACTGAAATTCAGAATGTACTCTCTCGAGATTAAAGACTGAGTTAGTGACAGAGCAGGGATAAAAACTCCCAGTTCAAAAATCCTTTGCATTATATCGTTGTGGCCAGATAAGACAGTCCTGGAGTTGATTTTGAAGAAGAGAGGGGCTGGGAAACGTATAGCCTTAATTATAGGTCTTATTATTTTGTAACTCTTTGTTGTTGTATAGACAATGAAATTGAAACTCAGAGAAGTGAAGTCATTTGATGGCCATATAGGAAATAACGTGACAGTCAGGATTTGATCTCTGGTCTCACGTAAAGGTTCATAATGTTTTGATTATACTGCATTACAGAAGAAAGTTAACTAGACTGTGATGTGAAAAAAATGGAATTTGTAATTTTAGTTATGACTGTTTAATTTTGCACTTTAGTCATCCACTTCAAATGAGTTAATTACTTTTTCAGGCCTCTGAATGAGAGAAAACATTGCTGTCCACAGAGGCATAGCAAAGCAGCGTTAAAAATGTTGAAGCAAATCAAATACGAAATCCATAAATCATATGAAGGAATAGATTTTTCAGTAAGTGAAATATACTTGATGATGAACCAAATTGTCTAATTTCCATCTGTGCCTTTTTTTTTTTTAGAACACTATAGCTCACAGTGAATAATTAATTGATTTTAAGTCAGTTTGGTTCAGTTGGAGGCTACTCTAACTTACTACGAATATAAAAATATACACATTTTTAAACAATATATTTGAAAGAAACAGCTGGTTCCCAAAACCTCTACCTAGTATCAAATAATTCTGGCAAGATATTTTGCTATTGTTGCTTATTGAAACAAACTATTTCCAACTAGGTAAAAGAAATTTTATGTTTTATTGGTCAAAAGCTGCCATTGAACTTATTGCTGTATTTTTTAATTTAAAATTGGTAATGTAGGCATTGCTTCTTTCAATAAAATGGATTATCAAAGGCTTAATTTAACTAGAAGGTTAAAAGGAGTTGAAATCTAGAACTTGCTGCTATTCAGATACCCAAAGCTAAGCACTCTTTTGGGAATGCAGGGACTGTGTAGTAATCACAGTTTCCATTGTTAAGCCTGGACATGGACTGACAGAGCGTCAAAATCGATCATTTGTATCATCTGTGAGGACAGCACCATCGCGGAACAAAATCACACGGGGTTCAAATTACTTCAGCAAGGCACATTGTAGCAGTGGATTATGTATCTTAAGTTATCTCTGAGATTTACTTTACACATACATATAAAGGACTTTGGCCTATTAAATAAGACTATTTCGTAATAGAGTGAGAGTCCCAATTCTCTTCAAATTTCTGAGTCCTCGAATACAAGAAGACAAAAATACGCTTATGCTTTAAGGTATTGAAGATGCCTAGAATCCCATCAAGCTTTCAGTGAGGACCAGCTCTCATTTATTTCTCTCTCTCTCTGAATTCTTTTTTTTTTTTTTTGAGACTGAGTTTCGCTCTTGTTACCCAGGCTGGAGTGCAATGGCGGGATCTTGGCGCACCGCAACCTCCGCCTCCTGGGTTCAGGCAATTCTCCTGCCCCAGCCTCCTGAGTCGCTGGGATTACAGGCACGCGCCACCATGCCCAGCTAATTTTTTGTATTTTTAGTAGAGACGGGGTTTCACCATGTTGACCAGGATGGTCTCGATCTCTTGACCTCGTGATCCACCCGCCTCGGCCTCCCACAGTGCTGGGATTACGGGCTTGAGCCACCGCGCCCGGCCTGAATTCTCAAACTTAAATTACAGAACTTAAATTATGCAATTTTATATTGCTTGCTGCAATTTCCTTTGTCTCACCCATGCATTCAAAATCAGAACATAAAAGATAAAAATATTTTTTATTCTGTATATCTCTACAGCTGTCTTAAACCCATAGGAGGCTCTCAATATGTATCAGTAATGTGTGTTTTGCTTTTTTCAGGAGGTGAGAGGATATATGTACCCACAGGCTACAATTATAGGTCACTATATTTATATATTCATCCATTTATTTTATAAGTCTTATATTAATTTATGGCACCTGCCCTAATGGAGCTATGTGCCGACAGATTATGGTGAGTGTGATGAAAAAGTTGAACAAGTTAATGAGGGAAGGTTACTGGGGAGAGCCATTTGGGATATTGCCATTAGAAAAGGCCTGTAAGGAAGAAGAGATTTGAACCCAAAGCTAAAGGAAGAGAATGAGCAAAGCAATCAGGTAAAAAGCTAGCAGAATAAAACTCCAAGAACAGGGAAGAGTGAAAAGGTCAGAAAGGAGACGGACTTACCTAGCAAAACTTTCTAAAAGTTAAATAAGAATATATAACTTGAAAAATCAAGGGAATCTTGGTGAACACAGACAATGTAAATAATCTAATCAGAAATAAATGGTTGATATTTAACTTTTTCTCATATTATTTAAGATTGAAGAGCCAGGATACCCACAAGAATCTTCAGTAAAAATAATTTTTGAGATCAAATATCATCTCATGTTCAATCTTTGCTATTTGCTTATAGTTGCTATGCTATTGATAGAATTCAGACATTTTTGATTTCAAGGATATTGTCGTATATCCTCCATTTGTGTTTGGAGTATGTTTCTTTAAGAGGAGGCATAATTATTTTAAGTTAAATGAATGAGTCATTTAAGTGTGTCCCTCTTTAATAGATGAGTAATAATCAACAAGCATTTTTGAAGGTCATAATGCAAGCAAATGTTGTTACTAATTTATACTAACCATGTAATTTCAAATAAATGACACAAACAAAAAGAAATAAGATATTCCACCAGTCAAATCATTTTCCTTTTTCTATAGTCAATTTCATGTTAGCTATAACTTAAAATACAATTCCTAAAGGGCTTATAAACAAATTAAACTGTGCTTATCATTATTTTACATGACTTTTTTTAAAAGCCCTAATTGTGTCACATAAAAAAAATCAATTTTTCACTCTGCTCAAGTTAAATTAACTGTGGTTGACTGGTTATATTTTCAGAAAGGCAAAACAAAGTTGAAAATTGTTGCTGTGGTGATGAGAAAACCTCCTAATTTGTTTTGTCACAGCTTTTACATTGTGCTAAAAGTAAGTATAGTAATTAGCCTTCATTTCTCTAGCAATTATTGCTAGTTTCCTGTACAATTCCATTTCAATATCTGATGCTATAATAATGCCAATTTAAAGAATTAAATCTTTAAAAAGAAAAATGGATTATCAAATATAGAATTCAGGCTGAAGGAAATAAGGCCTACATTAAATAATAAATAAGACCTTTGTGCCCTTTGTCTAAAATGCCTTAAAAATAATTAAGTTCTTTTAAATTTATACCGTCAGTATTAAATACCATATCTTATTTCATAATAATCTACATAGAGCTTTTATATTCAACACTTTATTTTACTCCCGCAAGAATTCTGAAAGAAAATTTGTATTGTTTTCATTTCACAGAAGTTAATATGAATAAACAAGATCAATATCCAGGTTCTTGTTTTTTTTTTTTTTTTTTTTTAGTTTTATTTTATTTTTAGTTCAGAACTAATAGTTATATTTATGTATGGGGTATGTGTTATTTTTGATACATGTATACATTATAAACTGATAAAATCAGGCTAATTAAAATAACTATCACCTCAAATACTTATGCATTATTTGTGGTGAAAATATTTTAAATCCATTCCTTTATCTATTTTAAAATATAAAATATATTAAGTATAGTCACCATGCTGTGCAATAGCTCACCAGAACATATTCCTCTGGTCTAGTGAAAATTGTCTCTTCAGACCAATGTCTTCTCTTTCCAGTCCACTCCACTCCCCCCAACTCAGCCTCTAGTAACCACCATTCTGATCTCTGCTTTTATGAGTTTTACTTTTTCATATTCCACATAACTTAGGCTCTTTAACACATGTTCCTCCATCATCTTTTCTACATCCTTCAGTCACATTTTTATGAAGATGATCTTTCAAAAGCGTGGACCTCATAGAATAATTTATTTTGAAAATTAAGATTGTCACGTACTATTTTATAACTGGTAAATAAACTCAATAAAAAATTTAAGCTATATTTAGAGATTTTAATTAAATCATCTAAAAATACTTATTTAAATTGGTACTAGGATATGGTATTAAAAGATATAATTCCTCTTCCTAACAATATAGTTGCAGTAGAAACAATTACATAAATAACTTAGTAGTTATCCGGCAGAGACAAGAAAAAGAAACTTCTGAAATGGTACTAGAAGAGTAAAAGCAAAAAGGCACGCAGTTTTGTGATTTGTTTTCATATCTAAATGTATTTGAGATGCCTGGAAGGTAAAATTCAAGTTCTGTTTTGGCAGGAGCAGGGCAAGAGGCTATTGAGGCCAGATCATTAGGTTCAATGAACTAGGCTGAGTGTGGACCTTATCTTCTGCCCATCCCTAATGTGTGTTTATGATTAAACACCATATATTAGGGTGGTACAAAAGTAATTCCAGCTTTTGTCATTACTTTTAACAGTTTAGGTATTTGAGGGTGGCATTTCATTTTTGATTGGCTATTAATTTACTTTACAGAGTTATTGATTGTAAAGTATAGATTTAATTCACAAAAGGTTTATTTCTACATTGTACAATTCTAAAAAACCAATCCATTTAAAACAATGAAAGGAAAACACTTCTCTACATTTTCCTTTTCCAGTGGTAAATGTTAACAGTTACATGTTCTTAATTTTTTCTACATGTGCATTTGAGTGACAGTCTATATATATATCTATCATGAAAATAAATGGGATAGTGCTTAATTTCAGTCTTAACAATTTTTTTACCTCATTTATTGTTAATTTTTTTACCTATAAATTCTTCTTTCAATTCGCTGTAATATATCCAAAAAGTGGTGTTAAGTTGGCTACTGTCACGTTATTTTAAGCTCAGAGATAAGAAAAATGGAAATGAGGTCAACCATCACAAAGACTGCAGTGCAAATCATTCACTTTCCTTTAATCTAAATTTTCTCATTTGTTGTGGACATTTTCTCACTCTTTCTGCTTTCTTCTCTTTAAAGGATGCTAGTATTAGATTATATAACTGCATTATGATAATTTATTCAACCCCTAAAATAAACATTTTGATTGTTTCCACCATTGCTATTATAAAAGTATTTTAATAGACATCCAAATGCATTGAGATACATCTGCGTGTGTAGTTTTTACATAGAGTAAATTTCTAGCTTTTGGCAGTACCGAGTTAAAATTCCTACCCATTTTTAGTTTCAATTGAAATATTGCCTAACTGCTCTCTAATTATTTGTGTTAATTTTCACTCTGTGATGGCATTTCAGATTACAAATAAAACTATTCCCATCCAGTTCTGTCCAAAGATCAATATGCCATAATAAATATAATATGCCATTTTTATAGCAGTTTTGTGCTTACAGATGCTTTTACACATATTAATAGTGTATTATAATATTAGAGTCAAACAAAAATATCCTGACAAATGAGAAAACTTATTTGTGGGCTTCTGTTTTTTGTTTAACAGAGAAGAAAACGAAATCTTCTCAACTAAAGCCAAGCTCCAGCTATAAATCCCATAATACTATTTTCATCACACTATCTTGAATACAAATGTAAATGAACACATAACAGTTTGTTCACATTTTTTCTGCTCTCTTTCAGTTGCACTGAAAAGCTATTGTGAATCATTGCTTAAAAGCTACTCTGTCCATATAGACCCTAAATGTTAATATATTATGAAAGAATAAAGTTAATTTTAAATATCAACCTTTTGGAGATTAAAAAAAAATTGTTCTGGTCCTGAAGCAGTAGTTATAAAACCTCATGCACCATTTTTTTCATTGAAAGATGACTATTTCTATTTGAATTTACTAATTATTAATACATGAGATAATTGAAGAGAAAGCTGTACAGTAGTATACTTAGCTAAAGCATTTTTTATTACAATTAACTATAATGTATCTAAAAGGTAGTATAAGTTTCCTACTGCCACATTATTTTAAGCTCAGAGATAAGAAAAATAGAAATGAGGTGAAGCATCAGAAAGACTGCTCTGAAAATGGTTCATTTTCTTTCCATGAATCAAGCCACAGAGTTATCAATGAAAGTAGAACTCAGGACTAGTAAGCAGTTAAAGGTGTAAAAGTGAAAATAGATTAATGTACCTGGCAATGGTGTCATTGAATCAAGTCACAGTTGCAGTCCAAGGCACCATGGAATTAAAGGATCTAAAGGATTTCTTCCAAAAGTTTCCTGACTCTCATAGTTGGAGGTCAGTGAGAGAAATAAAGAAGAAGAGAGATATCTGAAGGCAGAAAGAGGTGTAGAATTCTAGATTAGCAGTTCAAAGGAAATTATCCAAGGATAAAAGCAGTTCAAAGGAAATTCTCTAAGGATGAAAGCAGTTCAAAGGAAATTCTCCAAGGATAAAACTCCACTCTCAGAGAAAAAATGGAAAAGTGGGCCAGGAATCACTTACAGGCCAGGAGAAGACTTTCAGTGCAGTTTTCTTAGTGTCTGAAACAAATAGGGGAAACTAGGGTGTGATACTAAAGGGAGCAAGGCAAAGACTGAACTCAACAACCAATGACAAGAGACTAGATACAGGTCCAAAAATTCAAATAAGGCATAGTAAGATTGGTGCAAGACTAGGCGCAGATGGGAAGGTGAGGAGATAGAACAGGGAGTCTTAGAAGAGTTGCCCTGGGAAAAGTCTGAATGTACTTAAACTGACTTAAACTGGGTCTCATTACTTATATTTTACAAATGAGGAAGTGAAACTCAGATTAAGCCTGAAAAGTAGGTCTTGCCTTTGTTTCCCTGGAGCAAAACATCTATAGAACATCTGTAGGTACCATTGGGAAGGCCTCGAGCCCTAGGAAGCTGAAATTGAAATTTAACACAATTCAGAATCCAACACACAAAAAATAAAGATTAAAGGAAAAGTTTAATGCTGGGTATTAAACACATACTAGGTATATAAAATATATAGTATTTTTACACTATCAGGTTGCATCTGTGTTTATTCTAAGGATTGGTTGTTTCTCACTCTCTTTACCTTTTATATTTTCTAAATCTTCCACAAAGAAAAACTGACATGCATAACTTTTGTAACAAGGATAGTTATAAATGTTTTGAAATAAGCTTTATTGATGTATAAGGTCCATACAATAAAATGCAACAAATTTCTATGAACATCAATAAGTTTTGATGAATTTATGCACTCTTGTGACCACTACCACATTTCCTGTATAGAATATTTCTCTCAACCCATAGGTCCCCTTGTGTGTCTTCCAGAACAACAACCTCCCACTTTTGACTGCAAGAAACCACCAATTTACTTTTGTCACTCGGGATTAGACTGCCCTATTCTAGAGTTTTAGATAAATGGAATCATACAATCTAACCATAGGCATCCTTTTGTTTTATTTTGTTCTTTCTTTGTGCTCAATATAATGTTTGTAACATTCATTCATATTGCAAATAACAGTAGTTCATTCCTTCTTATCGCTGAATAAGGTTATTCACTCTATGGTTTATTCCATTGAGTGAATAAACCATAATGTGTTTATCCAGTCGCATGTTAATTGGCATTAGGATTATTCCCGGTTTGATGCAATAGAGAATAAAGTCGTTTTAAAAATTTATTTTCAAATCTTTATATAGACATGTTGTTTTAATAATTTCAGTCTTAAAAATACTAAAGACTGGAATTACTGTTATATTGTATATGCATGTTTATAAGAAACTGATACACTATTATCCCATTTTATATTCTCCTCAGCAGCATATGAGTGTTGCAGTTGTAACATATGCTTAACAAATTTCGTATTGTCAATGCTATGAATGTTTACTATTCTTATGGGTGAGTAATGGTATATTATTTTGTTACAATTTTATTTCTCTAATGACTATTTGGTATCTGTTTATGTGCTTATTATTCCTTTGTATATTTGACATTGTTTTGTGATGTGTCTGTGAAAATTTTGTGTACCTTTTTAAAATTGCATTGTTTAAATATTAAGTTGCAACTTAAAAACAATTATGGCTACAAGCTCTTTGTCACATACATGTACTATGAAGTTTTTCTTCTAGTCTGGGGTTTGTCTTATTATTTTCTTAACAGTGCCTTTTGAGGAGCAGAAGTTTTTAATTTTAAGGATGTTCAATTAATTTTTATATATAAACAGTGCTTTCGTAATTTTATGTAAGAAATTTTTGCTTAACAGGTCAAAGGAACAGAAAATGACAGAGCAAAGTGATTTTCCTAAGTACATTCCTTCTTGCCACCAATGGAGAAATTCACAAAGGGATAGAGCCTTGGGATTGGGTGGCTCTCTATGTATTCTAATTTTTCCAATGCAATTTAAACTTGTTATTCCACCACAATTATTAATACTTTTTAAAACTCTTGCAAGGATCCCAGTTTAGAGAGTAAAATATAGGTCACCACACCATCTTCCCCAGATTTTTTGCCCTTTATATGTCTTGGTGATATCATATCAAATACCCAAAATATGTTGAATAGCATCTAAAGATATGAACTTGGATTTTTTGGAGGGTAAACAGTCTTAACTTTTTCAATATGGAACAAAATATATAAAGGACAGCCTATATTTAATTTTAAATGGTTTTTTAATGGAATGTATTAGAATATTCTTGGATACTTATCAGAGACTTTCTTGATGCTACTTTAAAGTTAGCCACATACTTAGGAGGATAAGAAAGAGAGGATTTCAAAAGACTGTGTATTAAGGTGAATAATGGCCCAAAACATATCCAAGTGCTAATCCCAGGAAACTGTGAATGTTACTTAAACAGCAACAAAGATTTTGCAAATGTGATTAAATTAAGCATCTTGAGATGGGAATATTATCAAGGAATATTTATTACAATCCTTGACGTAATCACAGTGTCATAAAAGAGACTCAGAGATTTGATTATAGGTGAGAAAGCAGGAGATCCAAGAAAGGCAGCCAGGGTTAGAGTGATTCCTGGAGAGGGTCCCAGACAAAGGAGTGTCTTTTTTTAGCTTTCTCCGGAAGCTAGAAAATGTAAGGAAGTGGAGGGAACCCTGGAGCCTCCAGAAGAAACCAGTCCTGTTGACACCCTCACTTTGGCTCATTGAAAGTGATCTTGGACTTTGGGCATCCAGAACCAAAAGATGATTGATTTGCGCTGTTTTAAGAAATGAAATTGGTGGTAATTTTTAGATTTATAGCAAACTAATACACACCACTTTCTTACCTGAAGTGTATATTTTAAACATGTTATATCAACCAGTTCTCACTGGAACTCTATGAAGTAAATGGGATTACTTCTTATTCATGAGGAGACAGATGTTCAGAAGTAAAACAACACAGTTAATGAGCCTCCACACTTACTAATTGCCACACCTTGGGCTTCAAAAATAAAGCCCAAAAAACACTTAAATCAAAAGGACTAGAAATATACCAGAAGTCAAAATCAAGCAGACCTATTGTAAAATGCTTACATGGAAATGAGATATAGTTCTAAAGCTATATGTGTAGATGAGAACAAGCTTTGAGTGGAAACTATTAGGGACTTCTTTAACATACAATTCTGAAAGAAAGGTAATAGAAGTGCATGATTTAATAATTAATAAAGATGCTTTGGCTAGAATGTATAATCGCAGAATATCAGCCATTTATTTTTGAACAGGAAAGCTTTATTACTTGAGTCATAAACTTCTACTCAAAACAGCATTTAGGTTTATACAAGAATAATTGAATTTCAGAATTGAGTCCTCTCCTTTCTATGTGAAGCCTTTATTAAGATCCACAGCAAATTATGAGTTTTTTTTTAATAACAAAATTAAATGTGTTGTGTATTGTATTTAGAAAACAAAATAAACACATTTTCATACAAATATTTTAGAAATAATATTTGATACTTCAAATTGTGCCTGAAAGTGTGTACAAGTTAAAAATATGAAGAAATTCTGACATGTGTGACAATCAGCTTTCTTATTAATAGTCTTGTCCTATGTATATTACAGAATAACTGTAACTTCATAGCATCAGGCACATGAGAGGTGGAAATTATTTATTGAGACACCAGGAAACTTGTAAGATATCAAATAAATCTTTGAAGATTTGACCCATAATGTTTCTAAAAGCAATATATCATAAGTAGTAATGGAATTAATTTCCAATTATTGACAAGCCATCTACAAGAGGCAGCAAAATGTACTAATTGAAAGTATGGACTTGGAATTTGGTGTCCACTGTATATATGTGAATGGTGACTGTGGAAGTATGTGGCCTGCAGCTTATGCCACTGTAGATGGTAGCTCTGCTTGGATCCTCCTGAGCAAAGTATTGAAGCTCTCTGCCTCAGCTTCCTCTGCAAAATGGAGATAAAAATAACCCCTCTATCATGAGGTTGTAATTAAGAATAAATGATTTAGAGATGTGAGGCACTTAAAACACAACCTGGGATATAGTAAGCACCACGTGTTTCTATTATTATGTTGAATGTATCCAAATTGGATTGGATAAATTACAAATTTCCATTTTCCTAAATTACGAAATGTTAATATTAGATGCCCTACAACTTCAAACATGGTATTAAATTATTTCAAAAGACCTATGTAGGTTTTCCATGCCACTTTTTTTAAAACAAATTGACTGACTAAATTGTACGTATTTATCATGTACAATGTGATGCTTTGAAGTATTGTGGAATGGTTAATTCTAGATAATTAACAAATGCATTAACTCACATAGCTATCATTTTGGTGAGAATACTTAATGTCCACTCTACAGTTTTCAAGAATACAACAAATCATTCATTATTGTCATCATGCTGTACAGTAAATTTCTTGAATGTATTCCTCCTATATAATTATAATCATATCTTTTGACCAATCTCTCCCCATTCCCCTCTACCTCCTAACCACCCCATCCTCTGGTAACCATTACTATATCTTCTACTTCTGTGAGGTCAGTTTTTTAGCTGTTAACCTCACAGAATCAGTGAGATTATGTGGTATTTTTCTTTCTGGCTTGCTTCATATAACATAATGTCCTCCAAATTCATCCATGTTATCAGAAGTGACAGGATTTTGTTTTTTAATAGATAGTGTTCCATTGTGTGTATATATATATATATATATATATATACACACACACATATATATGTATATATATACATATATATATACGCATATATATATGTATATATATACATATATATATACCATATTTTCTATATTTATTCATACAATGATGAATGCCTAGAGTGATTCCATATCTTAGCTATTGTGAATAGTGCTGCAATAAACATGAGAGTGCAGATATCCCTTTAATATAATGATTTTGTTTTCTTTGGAAATATATTTAGTAATCCTTTTTAATAATGAATTTCTCTAACACTCAAAGTGAAAATTCATAAAATATCAATTTATATATACCTACGGTTAAGTAACTATAATTTCTTTAACTATGACACTTTCTATATTTATGTGGTGGAGTGAAAATGATTTACTTTTTTTTTCTCCCAAGGGTGTAAGATGGAAAGATAGTATTCTTCATCTAGGAATTACACTCCCTTCTCCTTTTGTCTTTGAATGACCACACCAGGCTCAGCTAGAGGTCCAAAGTGCTGTCCATTGCACCACAGAGCCATTACCTTTTGTCTTAACGACGGCAACTCTCTGCTTTAGGAAGATATTATCAGATGAAATGGGTGTTTCAAATAAAATGAGTATGGCACTTTTCATACCTAAATAATGTATTCCATACTAATCAAGGCTACATTCATTGGTCTGAGAATGAAATATGAGATTTGTAGAATTCAAATAAATATTCCTAGAAAATGCTAAAAAAAAATGTTCATTTATTGAAGGTCATTTTTAGGCACAGATTTTACTAAAACCAAAACCAAATAATTTTAGAATAAAATTATAACATAATATAATTGATGAATTTTTCACTCCTGTTGCTGAACTCAATCAAACATTTTTCTTTCGGATTGTAAGTCAATAGGCTAATTTTCTCATGGAATATACCTCTTGAAGTCCAAAATCTATCTCCTGAAGGAATGGAGAAAAAGTCATATTATATGAATACTATAAATGTATTATATGTGCAAATGCACATACAAATAAGGAAGAGAAAATGTGAAACAGGAGAATACTCACAGAAATGAAAAGAGCAGTTAAAGCTGTTCGGGCCCCGTATTCCTAACTAACCAATCTCCTCTGATGCATGAATTTTGATATGTGAAAGAAACAAGAAGACCCATTTGGCATTCTACCTTCTGACTGGTACACATGGCATGCCAATTACTCTAAGCCTGCCATCCTTCACTGGCTTAATGATATATTGGCTCTAAGAGTAGAAAGTATATTATTTGAATGTTATAACTTTGTCTCAGGAACAAACAAAGTATGTCAGAAAATACTAAGAACACTTCAGCAGGCATTATTGTTTAAACTTTGCGCAACACGTTGAAAAGAGCAAGCAAGGTTACATTTAAGAATAATGTTAAGTATGCTCTAAGCAAAAACATAACTTTCACTCTAACTTCTCAATGTACAAAATGATCTGTTCATATCAATGTCTTCTAAAAACTTTTCTAAAGAGCAGTTTTTAAAAAATAAATAGGAAAAAGTCACCACAATATTTACAGTTTTATGAATTAGCCAACAAAAACATCAGCTTTAAGTACCTTCTCAATTGATTCAATTACAAAACCAAACATTTTCCTATTTTGTTTTTATTTCTGAAGAAACTACAGTATATGCTATAAACCTTAATGAAAGGGCAAGAATTGAGAGTCCCCTGCCTCAACTAAAAATAAAGTATCAACAGTATAAGCTGTCAACACAATTTTCTACTGCAATCAGGGAAATGAAGAAAAAGATTCAATAAATTAAGCTCTTCTAATCAAATTACTAAAAATGTATAGGTTTACTGAAATTCATATACATCTGTCTGCCTTTTCATATATATATATATGTATATGTACACACACACACATACACAAGCATACATATATATATATAAAGAGAGAGAGAGAGAGAGAGAGAGATTTGGGAGTTGGTTCACATGATTATGAATGATTATAGAGGCTGACAAGTTCCACAAAATATCATCTGAAAGCTGGAGAACCAGAGAAGCTCATGGTGTGATTCAGTGTGAGTCAGTCGCCTGAGAAGCTGATGTAGGGGAAGAGATGCTGGTGTAAGCCCATGTCCAAAGGCCAAAAAACCAGGACTTCCAGTGCCTGAGGACAGAAGATGGATTCCCCAGTTCAAGGAGAGTAAATTTGGCCTTCCTCCACCTTCTTGTTAGACGTAGGCCCTCTGTATATTGAATGATGCTCACCCAATGTCATTACCATTGGAAGATGCCAGGTGAACGTGATCTGTTTTTATTCAGTCTACTGATTCAAATGCTAATCTCTTCCAGGAACACCTTCAAAGACGCACCCAGAAATAATGTTTGCCATCTATTTGGCCATCCCTTAGCCCAGTCAAGTTGACACATAAGATTAACTGTCACAAGAATTATACAATTTTTCTTTTTAATTGTTCTAAACACCATCAAAAATTTAAAAAAATATGGATAAGTCAAGGCATATTTTGAGTCAAGCTAAATGCCTAATGTGTCTATACTCAAGGTCAAAATATTTAGATAAACTTTTCAGAATATAAAGGAGTGTAATAAACTTTGTAGAAAGGAAATCTTTTTTTACTTTAATCCTTTGTCTTGGAAAAAACTGCTTCCACAACAACAGAAAAAAATAGATAAATTGAACTATATCAGAAAATGTTTCAATTATGCATCAAAAATTGGGCACACTCTCAATAAAATGAAGAGGCACTGAATGAGAGAAAATATTTGTAAATCATGTCTGCTAAGAGGTTAATATGAGGACTGTTTAAAGAAGTACTGGCCAGGTGCGGTGGCTCATGCCTGTAATCCTAGCCCTTTGGGAGACTGGTGGGCGGATTGCCTGAGCTCAGGAGTTTGAGGCCAGTCTGGGCAACACAGTGAAACCCAATCTCTACTAAAATACAAAAGAAATTAGCTGGGCATGGTGGCGGGTGCCTATAGTGCCAGCTACTCGGGAGGCTGAGGCAGGAGAATTGCTTGAACTCGGGAGGCGGAGGTTGCAGTGGAGCCGTGATCTCACCACTGCACTCTAGCCTGGGCGACAGAGTGAAACTCTGCCTCTTAATAAATAAATCCTGCAAGTTGATAACAAAGAAAAAACCCAATCACCTAATTAAAAATGGGCAAAGAACTTGAATAAATGTTACTCAAATAAAAAAGATATGAAAGGCCAAAAACCACATTAAAAAGATGCTCAACATCACTAATAATTAGGAAAATGCAAATCAAAACCATAATGATACACTATTTCATACCCATTAGGATGGCTATTACAGAAAGAGTAAATAGCCAGGTGTGATGACATGACCTATAGTCCCAGTTACTCAAGAGACTAACACAGGAGAATCACAGAAGGTCAAGTCCAGGCTAAGCAATATGGAGAGATCTTATCTCTAAAATATATATGTGGATTGAAAATGATATGTGTTGAGAAGAATGGACAGAAAATAGAACACATGTGCACTGCCAGAAGAATGTAAAATAGTGTAGCCACTATGGAAAACAGTATAGAGGTTCCTTAATAAATTAAAAATTACCATATAATCCAGCAATTCCTTATTGGAGTTCTTACACAGAAGTGTTGAAAGCAGACTCAAACAGACATTTGTGCAACTGACAACAATGTCCTATAGACGCCCAAGAAGTGGAGACTACCAATAATGTTGATAGCAGCATTACTGACAATAGCCAAAGGTTGAAGCAACTTAAATGTCCATCAGTAGATGAACAGATAAATAAGATGCAGAAAATACATACAATGGAATATTATTTAGCCTTTAAAAATTAAACATGGATACATTCTATTCATGTAACAACGTGGATGAAATTTCAAGACATTATGCTAAGTTAAATAAGCCAGTCACAAAGGAACAAAGACTGTATTATTTCATTTATATCCCATAGCTACAGTAGTCAAATTCATAAAAATCTGAAGTAAAATGGTGATTGCCTGGGACTAGAAAAGAGGGAAGTGTGTGTGGAGTTATTAATAGATTCAGAGTTTCAGTTTTCCAAAATAAAAAAGTTCTAGAGACTTTTCATGGTGATGGTTGCACAATACTGTGAATAAAATCAATGCTACTGAACTGTAAATTTAAAAATGATTAAAATTGTAAGCTTCATGTTTATATATATTTTAACACAATTAAAATATATTCGGCATTCTTTTTTTAGTAATATGGCAGATTTGGTTGTTTGGATTGAATTTTCTTTTTAATCAACAAGAAGTACTGAATAAAAAAATTAATCATATGAAAAACATCACAGAATTGATCTTACTTACATTAACTCTCTCTGTGAGAGGGTTACATGCAGCTCTGCTGTCTTGATGATAGGCAAATTCATGTGACTCCATATGGGCAATAAAAGATGAACAGAAAGGTGAAATAGGAATCTCACCTATCCCTCTTTAATAAGAATCCAGTTTCCATGTAGCATTTACTTCTTAAGTCTGCATATCAGAATGAATATGACTATAGTTTCACTACACCTGGCATGTAATGTAAATGAGAAACAAGTTGATACTGATGTAAGATAAGGACATTTGTTTTATCTGTTATTTTGAGATAAACTAGTAAAAGCTGATTTGATGGCTGCATTAGACACTGGGAACAGAGTCTAAAATTCAGAGCCTGTTTTCAATGTGAGATTTCTAACAAGATAATCTCTCCACTTAAATCTTGGACCCCCCACAGCAAGATGAAACCTCAATGTGAGGCTAAGGTGGAAGCAAACTACCTACCCCATCTTCCATCTACTGCAAACCTCACCAATGAGCACAGCAAGACACCAAACATTAAAAAAAATAAATAAAACCTATATTACCTATGTGGATTCAAAAACCATTTAGCTTATAAAAGTTCTAAATTGATAGTACCTACTAGATATCTAGCAAAAGCAAAAGCACATTATCTCTGGAGGAATCCATTTTGATTGTAAACCTGAAATAAACCAACATTAGTTTAAAAAGGAAAATGACAAACTCATAGTCAAAGTTAAGTAAACATACAAGAAGAAAGAATGCCATGCTCAAGAACTGGAAGAAAGAAGAGACAGCAGAAACAGATCTGAAAAGGTTTCAATACTAAAATGCAACAGGTTCATATTAAAACAAAAAAGAGTTTACTATGTAAAACATGCAAAAGATAAGCCCCAAGGTACCCACAGAAAATAAAAAATTGTATCTTAAAAATTAATATGTATATGTGTATATGTATGTGTATACATTTCTGATCACAATGGAGAAATGGGACTTAGATTTACAAAGCTGCATGAAATAACTAAAAAAATGAAATAAAACAAAATTTGTGAAATAATTTCACTCAAGACATTGGATATCATGTAAGGTATAACTGTAATCTCTCTGGGTCAGAAAGCAAATGAGGTGAGCCTTGTAATAACTGGAGTGTCCCCCTTATGTGTTCATGTGAGTACTGTATATTTAAAGAAAGTACCTGAGGTCTGAGAAAGAACCATCCAAATGTGTGTGTGTGTGTGTGTGTGTGTGTGTGTGTATACACACATATTATATGTGTGTATACATATATATAATATGTGTGTATATACACACACACATATTATATCCAAAACAGGGCTGGATGACCAAAACAGGGCTGGATATAATGCTTTCTTCCAACAGATAGGGGAGAAAATCTCATAATTCAGAGAACAGTTGCAATAGTAAAAATGATCTCACAACATCAACTTACAATTAGAATCCCTTAAGGATGGGCAATGTATAGAAGTGGAAAAGAATTTTAAAAATTAAATAATAACTAAGTATTTTCTAAATTTGAGGAAATTATAAATCCATGGATCCATAAAACTCAGTAAACCCCAGCACAAGAAATATAAAGAAATTAACACCAAAGCACATACTAATCACATTGCTCAAAACCAGTGTTGAAGAGAATGTCTTAAAAGCAGCCAGGGGAAGAATACATTATATAGACAAGTGCAAAGATATGGTTGAAAAGCAAACTTCTCATCCAGAGTAATGCAACCTTCAAAACACAGAAACAATAAAGTATTAAAAAAGTATTATCCTAAAATTGTTTAAAGTGTCTTTCAAAATAAAAGGAAAATAAATGTGTAGATATATGGAAGTTGGAAGTATTTATCATCAGCAGAAATGTATATCTGTTACAGAACATCCTCAGGCAAAATAAAAAAAATACAAAATAGAAATTTGAATTTACACACCAGAAATGCTAACTACATATGCAAATATAATTTTTATTACTTAAATATCTTGAAATAGAATTTATTTTGAATAAATGACAAAAAGATATTGTGGAATTTATAAATTAATAAGTATATACAATAAATGCTAAAGCAACCACTAAAAATACAGCAGAGTTGAACTCTAGTGATCCAAGATAGTAAACAAGAAGAGGAAAAAACATAAAGAGCAAATGGGACAAATAAGAAACAAATAATGAGATGATTTAAATACAGCTATATCAATAGGCACATTAATTGTAAAAGCACCCAAATTAAATGACAGAGATCGATTAAATTTAAAAAGCATTAAATTAATCTATGTCGGCTACTAGAAATCTGTTTTAAATATAAAGATAAAAACAAGTTAAAAAGCACAAGGAAGGAAAAAGACATGCCATGCTGATGTTAATAAAAGCAAAGAGCTGTTGGCTATATTAAGATCAAACAAAACAGATCTCAGTGCAAACAATACTACTATGGATACAAATTTTTACTTCATAGTGATGAATGGGTCAATTAATTAAAAGGACATAACAATCCTAAATGTTTATGCACCTAACCACACAGCTTCAAAATATCTGAAGCATAAACTGATAGAAGTTTATATAATTGTGAATATGAACATATACACAATCATAATTAAAAAATTCAACACCTCTTTCTAAATAAATAATAAAACAAGTGGACATAAAAATGTGAGTGAAGATATAGAAGGTTTGAGCAACACAATCAGTTAACCCTTATTGATATTTATACAGCACTCCATCTAACAACAGCAGAATACACCTAAATTTATATAAATAAATATGTAAACTGAACATATTGTAGACCAAAGTACAATTCTCAAGAAATCTGTAAAATAGAATCATATAGAATATTTTATCTGACCACAATCAAGTTATATAAAAAATTATTAACAGAAGTTTCTCTTGAAAACTTCCAAATATTTTGATGCCAAATAACACACTGCTAAATAAAGAATCAGATGAGAAGTTAGAAAGTATTTAAAATGTTAATTTTCAGAAGTTCAATAAAATTGATAAACCTCTAGTCAAAAAAAGAGAAGATACAAATTACTGAGGTCAATAATGGAACATAAACTGATGGTAGTGCAAGGAAGCATAGACATATACACAGTTCTAATTGGATATTTCAATCCCACTTTCCCAATAATTGATAAAACAGACAAACAAAATCAGAAAGGTTATATATGACATCATTACACTTTCTACAGGCTTAGAAAGAACAACTAGGGAATGTCAGAACATTCAAAAAATGTAGTAGTCCATATACTAGTCAATACAGCAAGTCTCAATACATTTTAAAGAATGGAAACTATTCAGATGACCTACTCTGACTACAATATAATTAAGCCAGAAATTGGATAACAAGATTCTTACTAGAGAAATACCCAAATTATCTGTAGGTCAAAGACATGCATTGGAAAGTACATTGAAATAGCAAAAACAAAAACATTACCTAACAACCCTTATTATTTAGTCTTCATCAATCTCTCTGTCCTGTGTTTCAACTTCTGCTAGGCAGTGTTTTAGAACTTGCATTTCTAAGAAAATTAAGAAAACGAGATGTGTGGAGAATATTAACTTGAAGGTGCCATCTCTGCGGAACAGTAGTTCTTACTGCTGCTTACCTGCCCTTGTTCTGGTTCCTGTTCTATTTCTTACCCTGGATCTCTAGACTTTTATGTAGTCTATGAACTTCTTCATGGTACTGCTGATACATTTCTTTTTTAAATTAGCTACTGTTTGTTTTTGAGGCTTATACCAAAGAAGTCTGATTAACACAATGTGTAAGTCTTATTTGTACATTTAAAGATAGCAATTATTCTTGACAGCCTTCCTCTCTTTGTTCTAATAACCCTGTCTCTGGTTACTAGTTTTTTTTTTTTTTTTTTTTTTTTTTTTTTTTTAATTGTTTTTTTTTTTTTTTTTTTTTTATGATGTTTGTTTTCCTTAAGTTATTAATTACTGAATCTTAGGATGCTCTATTCTTCAAAGGGGGAGGTATCTGTTTACTATAGATTGCCTTCAGTTAGTGTGTAGAAGGACTGGAATTTGAAACCAAACTGATGTCACGCGATCATCTTCCAGTCCTTAGGATTCCTCGTTCTTCCCAAGGACAATGTTCACTATTTCTCTGTGATGGTAAATCTTTCGACAGCCCATCATTTTACTCAACCATAGTTGAGTGGAGGGGGATGGATGAATAGTAGGCAAATATGGATAAAGATATTAAAAGGCCAAATATTACTACCTTTTCTGAATTGAATTTTTCAAACTTACTCCTAGTTGCTTCCTCTTCTTTGTACTTTTTGTCTCTGAACTTGGCTCACCCTCAAAACCTTCTCTGGCCTTTTTCAAGAATTCACTATCAAAATATATGTTCTATCCATCTCAGACCATCTGCTTAGCCTTTCAGAAATTTTTAAAATAGTACTGATGATCTGATTTACTTCTGCTTCCATATTAATATAGATTAATTCTATTTTAAAGTACCTTTCTTGTCATTTCTAAGAAGGTAAGGTAGTAGATGCAAGTGTGCTCAGTTCACATAAATGATAGGTTGAATCAATGTCTAGGCCAAGAGTCATAATGTCATTGAAATACTGGTCTGAAGAAATGCCTGAGATATATCTAAAAATTTTCATATCATCAACATGTAAATGGAAGTTAAACAAGGAGAATGCATTCGACAGATTATATAGAGAGTAGACAGTGCTAGGCATTGAACTTAAGCATTAATAGTTAATATATGTCTAAAGGGAGGGAAAGAGTTGAAAATAAAAAAGAAACACACAAGGAAGAGCAGTCCTAGGAAAGAGAGGAATTTTAAAACTTTCCTGTGCCTGTTAACTTCCACAGGATTTAATCCCACTTCAATGTGCATCTATTAAAAGAGAAGTTTATGTATCTCCAAAACTCCCGTATTTATCATGTGTCTGTAAACTAATTTTATTTTTTTTTTTGTTTTCAGGCAATAGGCCTATTTGCATGGACCAGCACAACATACTGATTGATGAGATGGTCAGTAATGATGGTGATAATCATGAGCATGATTTTGGCAAATTCTTAGCATCTATTTTGACTAGTATTTCTAATTTGTTGCTCTTTGCCTATAGAATGCATCCAACTGGAATATGACTTGCATTTTATATGCAACATCAAAAGTATTTAAAATTTTAGCCTGGATTTTAAAAAGTTGTTCACACTAGTTTTTACAAATGACCATGCTGGATTTTGCAGAAACACCCAACATTGACCTTCTGCTAACTTTATTGGTAAAGTTGCATTTTGAGGAGCTCAGTACTGAACGACACGTAAAAGCTCCCCATTATATACAGAGCACATCATGTGCATGGGTACTCAGAAGTGATTTGATTCAAAGTATGAGGAGAGTGAAGCATAACAAATACTGGCATTGATTTGTTTATATTGGAGGCTACTTTGAGAGCTCACTGTGCCTAACTGTTACATTTGTTGTTGACGCTCAGCTTACTAAGAAATCAACAGCTCTCCTATACTTTATATTAGATTTACTACTCTATATAGTTGTAACTTTAAACATTTTCTGCCTTACGTGAAAGACATTTATTCATTGCCTATTGTATACACAGCATTATGTAGAAGATTCCTTGTGATATAGAAGTCAAACCTTTGTACTGACATACGTTCTAAATTCACTTCCCTTTCTTCTGTTTCCAAGGCATACAGATCTAATTTTAAAAATAATTCAGGCAAATAATTGTAAATTTAACTAGGGTAAAAATATTTTCATGACAACTTCCTTATCAGGATTTATGTGTATGAATTACTCAGAGAATAGTAACTGTATATAAATAAATTTAAATATAGAAAATTCCTAAAATGCCAATGGATTTTTCTCATTATATGTATATAATATATTCATGTATATTATATACATGAACATTATATTGATCTTGGAAGACCTTTCCTTACAGAAACAATGGTGCAAATAATAGTAACCCCTTAAGATTGTCTAGCATACTGCAGTCTCCAAAGTATCTTCACAACAATTTATTTACCCATCTTGGAAAGGACCCTGTAGGAGTTCATGCAGGTTCTGTGGTTTCTTTATATTTTTGATAAAATCTAGGCTCAAAGATAATGTAACTTGTCCAAGAAGATGTGTGCAGGACAGTTCTTTGGGTGGCTTGGACCATCCCAATTCTCCCATTCTTGCTTGTATTTCTCAAGAATGACTGTAGTAAGTACTAAGAAAACAACATCCTAAGACAGGAAGAGATTGTCCAGCAAAGCCCTGGCTTCTGTTTGGTTTTTTTTTCCCCCTAGAAATAGGATGTCCATCAATGCTTTAGCCCAGCATGTCATGAATATAGTATAAAACCCAATATAGGCTGCTTTCCAGGAACTTTCAGATGTGGTACAAGTGAGAAATACACAGTTGGCCCTTCATCTACCCTGGGAAGCTTTCCTGAGGTTCAGCGGGACCAGCTAGCAATGAATAGTAGGCTTGTATTGTTCCTTATTGTCAATTTGTAATTAATAAACCTGCCTGATGTAAATTCTTGCATTGGGTATTCTATCTCACCATACTTGACTAAGTTGATAGCCAGTGCAAAGCAGTGGTCCCATTTTGAAGAAGTAATAGGCAGCATTGAAGTTGGCCTTGGGATTTTTGGTTGCTAGGGCAATACTAGTTCCATTATAATATGTTAATTTATAAATATGATTAAGTTACTTATTTCCAAGGCTACTTAGCACATATTGAATATTTTTCTGGAAAGATGTAAGAAATTATTTCAATACTAGTAATTAAATTAAATAAAACAAAACAGATCAAATAAGATGTTTGATATCTATTTCTAAAGAGAATGTTTAGAGAAGAATATGCTGGATTGGATAAAAATGAAAGTAATGATGATTTGCAGATTCTAAATTGTTCTTCAAAGAATTTTCAAGGAATTTGTGAAATGGTAATATGGGAATGTGGCTATATTTCCTCCATATGAATTTGACTTAAAAATTTGAAGTTATTCTTTTATTTTCCTTAATACCAACATCTATAAATTATGACAGGGTGATATCTTTTATAAATCTGGAAGAAAGATGGAAAAATAAAAGAAAAAAATGGAGAGAGAATTTTTAAAGGCTATTAGGAAAGACTTAGAAAGGCAGAAAAATATATTTTAAAAAGAGCTTGCTGATGTAAATTGTACTGAAATGTGAGGAAAGAAAATAATGACCAAAAGCGGGGACCATGATGTGTGCAAGATAACTGAGAAGATGAAGAAATAATACAAGGACCCCATTCTTTTCTTTCCTGGAACGTTCTTGAAAAAACTCAGAAGACATATGTAGTAGCATGCAGGTCTGAAGATGGCCCCCAGTGATCTCCACCTTATGTAATCTCTCATTGAGTATAGTCTGGTTTTACTGAGTTGTATCTAGTGAAAGAAATAGAGCAGAGGGAAAGGGATGCCAATTCTGAGATTAGACTACAAAGTCTTTAGGTTCCATCTCTAGCACCTGCCCCTGATCTTTCATGGTGTGGACAGTTCTTTCTCATGCATTCTGTCTCTCCCTCTCTCCCCACCACCCACCCCACCCCATCTCTAATTTTCTCTTTCTTAGTTTCTGTCTTATTACTTGCTCTAGGGAAATCAAGTGGACATGTTGTGAGTGATCCTATGTAGATGCCAACATTGGATAAACTAAGGCCATGAGTCCAGCAGTACACAAGAAATTGAATCCTTTGAATATCCGTATGAGAAGATCATTAGTCCCAAATGACTCTTGAGATCACTATACTCCTGGCCTGCATTACTATTCTAAATTGAAATTAATAGATAATAACTCATCTGCATATAAATTTTCAAAAATTTATTAATGAAATAGTCTAATTATAATACAAAGGAGAATAAAAGGGAATACTTTAATATAATGTAATATGATTTCAATATATAAATATTCTTGCATTGCTACATTTGAAAGACTATTGAAGCAGTCAAGTGCTTGAATCTATTTGTGACTTCAAAATCAGACTGCTACAGTTGTTTTGCCTTTTCAAATAACACATGTAACATTTCTAATGTGATGTGATTTTGTCATTTTCCAAAATGACAAACAGCTCTTGTTACAATAAGGCAAAATACCAGATTCCCTTGAAATATTGAGTAATGGCAACTGTAGGATACAGTTATGGCAGTATATTGATTTAAAAAAATTTTTGTATGTATGTTATTGTTTATTAATTTCATTTCAGAATTTTAAAGCTGTCATAGAAATAATTTTAATGAAAAGAAGGGCACTAAGTTTAATGAGCACTAGTCTAGAGAAAAAGCTAAAATATAGAAAGAATGTTGAATCAACTTGGTGGGTGGTAAAATATCGACTCAGCAATTCAATGCTAAAACAGCAATATCTAACTGTATATAATTTAAGGAATTCCTGATCATCAATCTGTGTTTCTTCTTCATGTAAACTTTGTAACCTTCACCTTCCAAGATATGGATTCCTTGTCATCTTTAACACAATAACCCCAACTATTGTTCTTCAAAGCCTTTCTTTATTACCCTGTTACTAATCAAGCTTTACTTCATTTTATAATAAATTTTAATTCTGCCATCTTTTTCTATATGTCAACCAGATGATTTGTCAATCCAGATCCATACTAGAAAGAAGCTATGTGACATTAATCCTTTAGAAATACTGGAATATTTCTAATGAGCACCAAATATGAGCTGAGCATTAATTTTTGATCATCTTTGAGCAGTAAGCAATGTACTGGGATTAGAGTTGTCATAATGGGGTTGGTTTTGTTATAGTTGTATAAACTTTGGTATTTTAATGCATGCATTGCTCTTCATTCAATTTTTACTTTATAATTAATGTCACTGTCTAGAGATGCTATACAATACAAAACAGTGGATCTAAATAAATGTCTCCTTATAATCCTATAGGCATTAGTGGGTTAAGCAATTACTAAATAGCATAACTAAAGTGTAAGAAGAAGCTTTGCCTGCACTGGCAGGAGCAAAAAGGCAGGAAGAGAGGAGAAATGAAGGAAAACTAGAAAGAGAAAAAGATGCGGTATTTAATGCAAAGGTAATTGCTTTGAAGGTTGATGACGCTGGTACTTTTCAACTGGTCAATAGGGCTGAGTAAGAAAAACCCTAAGGTCATTTGCAGAAAAGCCTACTAGTTTGCAAAACCATATTGCGTTGACATAAAACTCTGTAACTTAAACTTGTAAAACCTACACTCTGCATTCAAAGACAGAAAAATCAAACCGATGTCTTATTACACATCGTTGACTTTCTGGGATAATAACACCTTGCATTCTCTTTTGCTGTCAGGCTACCTTGGCTTGTCTGCAGCTCTTATGAAAGATAAAAATATTGAGCTTGCCTTACCATCTTGTGCTGATGCTCCACATGCTCACAAATCATTAAGATTTTATTTTCTTTCAATTATCATCACAGTCGATGTGGTATTCATAGAACTCGTTGTGAGATTTTCACATCTACTTATGGTTGTGAAACTGGTCACAGAATATGTCTCAACAGTTCATTTGCAAATCCCTAGTTGAACCCCAATTTTAGCCTCCAAAGAAATTGTAATGAACTGTCCTCAGGCCCTCATGCCATTGTTTCTCTTCCAAGTTTCAGCAAAGGACTTGCTTCTTTCATTTAAAAAACAGCAGTGACTGAATAGAAAGATCCTCAACTTTCCTCCTTTATCTAAAAGTATAACTTTAGTTTTATCTATATTTCACCTTTTTCCAACCTCAGTAAAGAAATAGTCTCTGTTCTAAAGTTAAGCCTTCTCTATCTCTATAATCTTCAATCTATTCATTGTCTTCTATAAAATTGTTCCTTAAAGTTTTCTCACTCTAATTTATGTAATTTATCCCTTCCAGTTCCTCTTAGTTCTTACACTACAAACACACACTCAAAATTCCCACCTACCCACAAATTTCTTCACCCCAGCCACCTCAAGCTTCTCTTCGATCTCTACAATTTCCATCATTAATGTTTTAAAGTAACAGTAAATTCCTGTTTCCATTTAATTTCTTCAATCTACTCAAATTTGTTTTTTGTTTCTAACAATTAAAATTATTTCCAGACTTTCACATGCTCACTTACTTAACACTGTCATTCACTAACACATTCTTAAGGTCTCATACTTAGTATATGCTCAATAAAAATTTTATGGACTAAAGTAAAAATATTTGCAAATTTCTTGTTAAGCCAGTCAAAGATTTTGGCAATCAGCCTCAAATATTTTTTTTCTAGTTTTCTCTTGCTATTTCAAATGCTGTATCCTCTATTTCTAAGTGAGCATAGTCTGAGCTCTGAATCAGTCTTCACTGATCTGTTTCTGGAAGAATTTTCTTTTTCTTTCTGCTGATAAGTCCTCTGCAAAGGAATTAGAGAATAGTAGCCAAGAGCTTGGCATGAGATGTCACATCTCTTGAATTAAATTTCAACTGAGCAACATACAATCTGTATTAATTATCATTATTACCTACATATTTTTCAAGGATCATGTGAAATGTCCTCTATCATTATCACCACTAGGAGTGTGGAGGAGGAAAACTCCTCTCTTTACCCTGCCTAGAACCTCAGAAACTTTTGTCCCCCATTAATTTGAAAATTTCTCTATGGCTAGAACTGTGTCCCACTGTTCTTGTTCTTCTCCCACCTCTTCCATATCCTCAAGGACAATGCCTTCTATCTGGAAGTCACTGTGATCTTCCCTAAAGAAGGGCAAATTTGTCATTAGCCCTGTAAATGAAAGTTGGAGGAGATATAGGGAGTTATAGGTTGGTATGGCTCCCTCCAGTTTGAGAGAGATAAACAAAGAAAAAATGTAAGCCATTTCCTGAACCAAAAATCTGACTTAGAAAATCAAAATTTTTCTTTAAATGTATACTGTGATGGGTGAACTGGACCAAAAAAAGTATACACCACCCTCGAGTGGGGAAAGATGGGATTAATACCTCTTATCTGATGATGTAGTCAGAGTGTGAAGAAATTCTAAAGATTCAAGTCACCTACTCCAAGATGTTAATTGGAAGGCAAACTTCCATACCTCTACAATACTTGGTTGCCAAATTCCCTGACTTACACTGAGAAGTAGGAGACAAGAAGGTAAGGCAGTGAAGAGCCAGAGGGGTCACTGAGTGAGGAATGTTGATATAAACAAGGAGATTGGTGGGTGAAACTGTCCATGACATATAGTTAGATATGGCAGTTAAAAATGACAATAGTTGTTATAACCCTGGTAGTCTGTCAGGATAGTGATTCAGATTTAGGGGACTGATCAAAGAGGCAGTATATTTAAAAAGATGTGAATCAAATATCTAAGAAATTAGTCCAAATTGGCTTAATGCGAAGGTCTTTGGGACACACAATCAAAAGGTTTAAGAGAGGAAACAAGGGAAGAACAAAGACCAAAATCTCAAAGTTGAGCTTGAGAAGTAGAGTTTACACAATTACCTTCAGGTAACCAAACAGTAGCTGCCTTGACATTGTATGTGATTCTTGTGGCTGGTTCCTGGGTTATATGAAGAAATTGATGTCTGCCTCTAAAATTAACTCCACCCAGCAAAATTATCCACAGATTTTGTAGGAATTTCTACCTCAGCGTAGAAATGCATCCGTGTGTCTAAACTTCATCCTGGAATTTGTTTTAGTCTCTGGATAAGAAAATCATTGGCAGCATCTTAGTTGTGTTCTTTCATGTATATAATATTTAATTTAATACTTAATATACTCTCAAAGTAGAGAAATCAAGAAGGCAAAAATTATAGCTTTGGAAGGAAGGGGTATGAGTGTAAAGATAGTGAAATTTGACACTTTAATTTGAAAAATGGAAGCAGGGAATGTTTCTGGAAACAACAGAAACATAGCAAAAGAAATGGTTTGAATTGAGAGTTGGAGCCCCAACAGTGACTAACAAAAGCTGGACACTTTTGGAGTATAAACAGAGGTTGAGGTGAGGTTCTACCTATGACACTGCAAGCCAATCATGAACCATGTACCCCTGCATCACATGCCAACATGGTGTAGGGTTTGGTAAGTTTTGGGTTGTGGTTGGGTTTTGTGCTATATCTCATCTGAGAGGCCATTCAAATTGTTAAGCAAGTAGAGAAGAGTGTTTAGGAGTTCTGGTTCTATGAGTAACACTGGACTTTGAATCCTGGATCTCCCATCTTTTGAGTGTGAGATATAAAAGAAGTTAAGGACTATGAATTTGGAGAAATGTGTGACAGTAGGGGTGATGGATGGTACACATTAATTAATAACATCTCGGAGCCAAGACACCCCAATGTTGGACCTCTTCTAACTGAGCCAACTCAAAGAATAAGAGAATTCCTTCTGCTCATTTCTAAAGTGATTGCCATCTTCTGACCACTCCAGCAATATTATTAAATCTAAAGAGATGAGTAGTCTCAGAGTAATTGAGGTCATAGGCAGCTTCGCAGTCTCAGGAGGCTGAAGCCAACAGCATGAAACAGCTTTGATAAATTCATGACAGCTTGAAAGACACGACTTGAAGAATTTATAAACAATTGCCAGGGAAACAACGTGTTAGCAAACGGAAGTCCTACTAATTGCTTATTTGACTTTGTTTTTAATCAAAGTTGAAGTATACCTAAATTGTTTACATGATCAAGTTTAGTCTTTGTAATAACTCTATAAAGTATATAATATAGTCTCGACTGCATAGAAAATTAAGGATGAAAATAGTGAAAGAAACATACCAATAATCACAAAATATGTAAATCAAGAGCAAGGTTTTAGACTGAACTTTCTTTCTCTGTATCTCACATTCTGTCTATCACCTAGTGACAGTTGATAGAGCTATCAGATGCACATAAAGCTAATAAAGCTGCACTTACTTGAAAATATCCTTTTGCGCAGCCATTTCCTGAGCCTTCTCAGTCTTATCCAGCAAGTTGCATTGAGAAGTCTGACTCTGCTGTTTTCAGCAATTTGCATGTTCTATGACTGGTGAGACAGTCTGGAAGTCACACCTAGATGACGTCTCTGCTGTTTAACAAGAAATATTGTCTCCTTTTAACTTTGCATGTCTTCTGCCAAATAGTTTTACTTCTCCAAATTTAACAATACAACCAAGCAATCACTAGCTACAAAGATGTATGAAGAAATTGACCTGAGCCTCTAAAATTAACTCTACCCAGATGGAGTTAACTACAAAGATGTATGAAGGAATTGACCTGACTCTCTAAAATTTATTCCAGGGAAATGGTTCATCCCAGGGATCAGAATTTGAGCTTTGGCAAGCCTTGCCACCATGGGCTAAAGTGCTCTGGAGTTGTAAATAAACTTGAAAGGCAGTGTAGGCTGCAAGGACTGCAACTCATTGGCAAGCCCTAGAGCTGTACTCAGCTCGGAGCCAGTGGACTTGACTATCTAAACTTGTTTTGTTTTGTTTCTGTTTTCTTAAATCAACCTAGAGCAATTCATCTCTGTTGGACAATGCCTTTGCCCTTTGGAAGTTTGCTCTTTCTTAAGCATCGTGATGGTATAAAAAAGGGAATGATATGTTGCCCCTGCTTCTCCCTAAAAAATAAACAAAGCACTTTAGGTCCTTAATATGGCTTGCATTTGTGTCCCTACCCAAATCTCATGTTGAATTGTAATCCCTAATGCTGAAAGAGGGGCCTGGTGGGAGGGGATTGGATAACTGAGGTGGACTTCCCTCTTGCTGTTCTCATGAGAGTGAGTCTCATGAGATCTGGTTGTTTAAAAGTGTGTAGCACCTCACCATCTTCTTTCTTCCTCCTTCTCTGGCCATGTAAGATGTGCGTGCTTCCCCTTCACCTTATGCCATAATTTTAAGTTTCCTGAGGCCTCCTCAGCCATGCCTCAGGTACAGCCTGTGGAATTGTGAGTCAATTAAACTTCTTATTTTTATAAATTACCCAGGGTATTAGTCAGGTTTCTCTAGAAGGACAGAACTAACAGGATAGATGTATATATTAAAGAGGAGTTCACTAGAAGAGTTGACTCTCACAATCACAAAGCCTCACAATAGGCTGTCTGCAAGCTGAGGAGCCAAGAAGACAGTCTGAGTCCCAAAACCTTAAAAGTAGGGAAGCCAATAGTGAAGCCTTCAGTCTGTGGCTGAAAGTCTGAGAGCCCCTGGAAAATCACTGGTGTAAATCCAAGAGTCCAAAATCTGAAGAACCTGGAGTCTGATGTTCCAGGGCAGGAAGCATCCAGCATGGGAGAAAGATGGAGTCCAGAAGACTTAGCCAGTCTAGTTTTCCACCTTTTTCTGCCTGCTTTTATTCTGGTCATGCTAGCAGCTGATTAGATTGTACCCACCCAGATTAAGGATGAGTTTGCCTTTTCCAGCCCACTGCTAAAGTATTAATCTCTTTTGGCAACACCCTCACAGACACACCCAGGAATAATACTTTCCATCCTTCAATCCAATCAAGTTGACAATCAGTATTAACCATCATAGCCAGTCCCTGGTAGTTCTTTATAGCAGTGTGAGAATGGATTAATACAGTGCTCATCACAGATATCTCATTTACCTCACAGTTCACTACTTTCAGGTATGCTATATAATCATCTTACTTGAGTAGCTAAATTGAAACAGAAGCTCTTTCAAGTACCTTTTGATGGGTCGTAGCATGCATTAGAAAAATATGCATGCTTCATAGTTAGACTTTGCTTTGAATCTCAGTCTTCACTCTTTATCATGGTGTGACCTTAAGCAAGTCAATACCTCTAGAAACTCCATTTTCTTTATTTGTGTAATATTGCCTATGAGAGGGGCAGCATAAAATGGCCAAATAGAAGCCTCCCCCAATTGTCTTCCCAACATGAACAACAAATTTGACAACTATCTACACAAAAATAATCACCATCATGAGAACCAAAACTCAGCTGAGCAAATGCAACCCCAGTTTTACCTTCATGTTTTTGAAAAAAGGCACTGAAGAGGGTAGGAAAGACAGTCTTGAATCACTGTCACATCTCCCCAGTCTCCCAGCAGTGACTGGGAGTTATGGAAACAGAATCTGAGGGCTTGGAGGAGGAAAAACACATTGCCCTTGGACTGTGCATTGAACTCAGAGCAGCCCTGTCACAGAGGAAAGAAAAACCTGGCTGAACTCATCCAGTGTTGGTCCATGAGGGAGCATTTAGACCAGCCACAGCCAAAGGGAAATGGCTTATCCCAGCAATCAGAATTTGAGCTTTGGCAAGTCTTGCCACCATGGGCTAAAGTGCTCTGGAGTTGCAAATAAACTTGAAAGGCCGTCTAGGCTACAAGGACTGCAACTCATAGGCAAGCCCTAGAGCTGTACTCAGCTCAGAGCCAGTGGACTTGCAAGCACATGACCTAATAAGACATCAGCTGGAGTTGCTAAGGGAGTGCTTGCACTACCCCTCCCCAAACCCCAGTTAGCGCATTTCACAGCACAGCAATGAAAGTCCTTCTTCTGCTTAAGGAGAGGAGAAAGAAAAGTAAAGAGGACTTTGTTTTGCATCTTGGATACAAGCTCAGCCACAGTAGCATAGAACATAGGGCAGAGTCACAAAGCCCCCATCCAGGCCTCAGTTCCCAGACACACATGGGGCCAGAAGGAAACTCACAGCCTTGAAGGGAAGAATCCAATCTTGGTAGGATTAATCACCTGCTGACTAAAGAGCCCATTGGCTCTAAACAACCAGCATTGATACCCAGATAATACATTGTGGGGCTTCAGTGAGACTCTGAGACATACTGGCTTCATGTGAGACACAGCTCAGTTCCAGATGTGGTGGCCATGGGGCAAGACTATTTTTGCTTTAGAAAAGCACAGGGAAAAGTAAAGGGGACTTTGTCTTGCACCTTAGGTACCAGTTCAGTCACAGTGGTGTAGAGAACCAAATGGGCTCTTGGGGACTTGGATTCCAAGCCTCAACACTTGAAAGGCATTCTGGACCTGTCTTGGCTCATAGGGGAGCCCATTACCCTAAAGGATGAGTCCCAGGCCCAGCCGTCTTCATTAAAAGTTAACTGAAGAGCTCCCTCATGCCTTATGTGAGCCTCCGTGATAGCCTGACAGTACCCCCCAATGGCATGTGGGTTTGTTGGCCCAGGGAATGATTTCTCTGCTTGTGGAGAGGAAATGGAAGAATAGGAAGGACTTTGTATTGTGGTTTAAGTGCTAGCATAGCCACAGTAGTGTAGAACACCAGGTAGATTTCTAAAGTTTTTGATTCCAGTCTCTCCCCCAGATGGCATGTTTGCCCAGAGCCTGGAGGAACTCACCACCCTGAAGGGAAGAACATAAGCCTGGGTCACTTCACCGCTTGCTTATTGTTGAGGCCTAGGGACATTAGTGAATATACATGGTAGTCAGGTAGTGGTTACAGCAGGCCTTGGGTGAAAAATAGTGCTGTGTTGGGTTCAGGAATGACCCAGCACAGTCTCAGTGGTGGTGGCCACAGGCAGGTTTGTGTCACCCAATCTCTACTGTAAGTGGCTCAGAAAAGAAAGAGGGACTTTCTTTGGGAGAAAGCAAAAACAGTGAACAAGAGTCTCTGCCTGGTAATCCAGAGAATTCTCCCAGATTTTAGCCAAAACCACCAAGACTCCTCTGTGAGTCTTCATGAACCATATACTTACTAAGGCTGAGGTTTCCCCAAATGCAGAGATGAGGCTTCCCCAAATTAGATCACAACATCCAAATACCTTCAAATAGCTGAGGAGACATCAAAGCAATATGGGTACAAACCCACACTAACAACACTATAATAAATACCTAACTCCTCAAAACTCAGAAGCTTTTGAATATCCACAAACATCAAGACCATCCAGGAAAACATAACTGATAAAACGATCTCAACAAGGCCTCAGGAACCAATCCTGGAGAAACAGAGATATGTGACCTTTCAGATGGAGAGTTAAAATAGCTGTTTTGAGGAAAGTCAATGAAATTCAAGATAAGACAGAGAAGGAATTCAGAAATCTATCAGATTTAACTAAGAGACTGAAATAATTAGAAAGAATTAAGCAGAAATTCTAGAGTGGAAAATGCAATTGACAAAATGAAGAATCCACTGAGTCTTTTAATAGCAGAATTGATCACACAGAAAAAAGAATTAGAGAGCTTGAAGACAGCCTATTTGAAAATGCACAGTCATAGTAGACAAAAGAAAAATGAATAGAAAACAATGAAGCATGTCTACAAGATGTAGAAAATAGCTTCAAAGGGGCAAATCTAAGAGTTCCTGGCATTAAAGAGGAGATGGATAGAGAAATAGGGGTAGAGAGTTTATTCAAAAGGATAGTAACAGAGAACTTCCCAATATAGAGAAAATATTAATATTCAAGTACAAGACAGTTATAGAATACAAAGGAGATTTAACCCAAAGAAAACTACCTCAAGACATTAAATAATTAAACTCACAAAGGTCAAGGACAAAGAAAGAATCCTAAAAGCAGCAAGGAAAAATAAGCAAATAACACAATGGAGCTCCAATATGTCTGGCAGTAGATTCTTCAATGGAAACCTTACAGGCTGGGAGAAAGTGGCATGATATTTTTACAGTGCAGAAGGAATAAAAACAAAAAACAAAAAAGTTTTTACCCTAGAAGAGAATATCTGTCTAACATATCTTTTAAACATGAAAAGAAAATAAAGACTTTCCAAGAAAAGAAAAAGCTGACGGTTTTATCAACCTCAGACCTGTCTTACAAGTAACACTAAAGAGAGTTATTCAATCTGAAAAAGAAGATTGTTAATACACAATAAAACATCAACTGAAGGTACAACACTCACTGGCAATACACAGACAACCAGAATATTGTAACACTGTAATGTGATATGTAAACTACTCATATCTGAAGTAGAAAGACAAAAAATAGACAAATCAAAAATAATAACTATAACTAGTTTTTAAGAGGTAGACAGTACAAGAATATAGAAATAGAAACAACAAAAACTTAAAAAGTAGGAAGATGAAGTGAAAGAATAGAGGATTTTTTGGTTTTCGTTTTGCTTGTTTGTTAGTTTATTTAGGCAATCAGCATTAAGTTGTCATCACTTCAAAGTAATGGGTTATAAGATAGTATTTGCAAGCATCGTGGTAAGCTCAAATCAAAAAATATAACAGATACACAAAAAACAAAGAGCAAGAAATTAAAACATATCACCAGAGAATATCACCTTCACTATAAAGAAGACTGAATGAAGATAAAGAAGAAAACCACAGAACAACCAGAAAAATAATAAAATGGCAAAAATAAATCCTCACTTGCAAGTAATAACATTCAGTGTAAATTGATTAATCTCTGCAATCAAAAGACATACTGACTGGATTTTAAAAAATAACTCAATGATCTGTTGCCTACAAGATACACGCTTTACTATAAAGATACACATAGACTGATAATAAAGGGTTGCAAAAATATATTCCATGCCAACTGAAATCAAAAAGAGAGCAGGAATAGTTATACTTACATTAGATAAAATAGATTTCAAGACAAAAACTCTAAGAAGAGACAAAGAAGGTCAGTATATAATGATAAAGCGATCAATTCCACAAAAGGATATAACAATGGTAAAAATATACATCCCCAACACTCGAGCATTCAGATATATAAAGCAAATGTTATTAAAGCTAAAGAAAGAGATAAACCTCAGTACAATAATAGGTGGAGACTTCAACACCCCATGTTCATCATTAGGCAGGACATCCAAACAGAAAATCAACAAAGAAATATTGGGCTTAACCTGGACTATAGACCAAATGGACCTAATAGTTATTTACAGAACATTTCATCCAATGTCTGCAAAATACACATTTTTCTCCTCAGAACATGGGTTATTCTCAAGAATAGAACATCTGTTAGGTCACAAAACAAATCTTTAAATGCTCTAAAAAATGAAATAATATCAAACATCTTCTCTGACCACAGTGAAATAAATTAGAAATCAATAGCAAGAGAAATTTTGGAAATTACACAAACATATGAAAATTAAACAGTGTGCTCCTGAATGACCAGAGAGTCGATAATTAAGAAGGAAACTGAAGAATTTGTTGATACAAATGATAATGGAACTGCAACATATCAAAAGCTATGAGATACTGTGAAAGCAGTACTAAAAGGAAAGTTTATCACTCTAAGTGCCTACATCATAAGAAAAATTTTCAATAAATAACCTAAAAAAGCATGTTAAAGAACTAGAAAAGCAAGAGTAAACCAAACCCAAAATTAGGAGAAGAAAGGAAATAATAAAGATCAGAGCAGAGCTGATTTCTATCAAATATTTAAAGAAGAACTAATACCAATTCTTCTGAAACTATTCCAAAAAATAGCGGAGGAGGGTATACTTCCAAACTCACTCTATGAGGCCAGTATTACCTGATACCTAAACCAGAATAAGGCACATAAAAAAAAAGAAAAAGAAAACTACAAGCCGATATCATGAATGAATATTGAAGCAAAAATCCTCAACAAAATATTAGCAAACTGAATTCATCAAAATCTTATAGAGATCTTTCATTGTGACCAAATGGGATTTATCCCAGGGAGGCAAGAATAGTTCAACATACACAGATCAGCAATGTGATATATCCTCTCAACAGTATAAAGGACAAAAACCATATTATCCTTTCCACTGATGCTGAAGAAGCATTGGATAAAAGCCAACATCCCTTCACAATAAAAACCCTACGAAAACTGGGTATATACCTGCAGTCCCAGGACTTTGAAGATTCCTTGAGCAGAGGAGTTTGAGACCAGCCTGGGCAACATGGCAAGACCTCGTTTCTACCAAAAATAAATAAATATTAGCTGGACATCGTAGCCTGTGTCTGTGGTCTCAGCTACTCGGCAGGTAGAGGCAGCAGGATCACCTGAGCATGGAAGGTTGAGGCTGCAGTGATCCATGATGCACCACTGCACTTCGGCGTGGGTGACAGAGCCAGACTCTGTCTCAAATAACAAACAAAAATGAGTATAGAAGGAACATACCCTGGAATAACAAAAACCATACATGACAAACACAAAGTTACTATCATATGAACGGGGAAAACCTGAAAGCCTTTTCTGTAAGCTCGAGAACATAATACAGATGCCCACTTTTACCACTGTTATTCAACATAGTACTGGAAGTCCTAGCTATAGCAATCAGACAAGAGAAAGATATAAAGGCATTCAAATTGGAAAGAAAGATGTCAAATTATTGTTTTTTGCAGATAATATAATCTTATATTTGGAAAAAACTAAAGACTCCACAAGAAAACATAGTAGAACTGGTAAACAAATTCAATAAAGCTGCAGGATATAAAATCAACATTCAAAAGTCAGTAGCATTTCTGTATCCAACAATAGATATAGAACAATCTGAAAAAGAAATTTAAAAAGTAATCCCATTTACAATAGTCAAAAATAAACAAATCGATTCACATTAAGTTAAAAAGCTTCTGCAGAGCAAAGGAAACAATCAACAAAGTGAAGAGACAACCCACAGAATAGGAGAAAATTATTGCTAACTACTCATCTGACAAGGGATTAATAATTAGAACATAAAAGGAGTTCAAACAACTATATAGAAAAATATCTAATAATGTGATTTAAAATGGGCAAAACATCTGAATAGACTTTTATCAAAAGAAGACATGCAAGTGGCAAAACAGGTATATGTAAAAGTGCTCAACATCACACTGATCATCAGAGAAAGGCAAATCAGAACTACAAAGAGATATCATCTAACCCCAATTAAAACGGATTATATCCACGAGACAGGCAATATCAAATGCTGGCAAGGATGCGGAGAAAAGGGAACCCTCAAACACTGTTGGTGGGAATGTAAATTAATACAATCACTATGGAGAACAGTTTAGAGGTTCCTCAAAAAACCAAAAATAAAGCTATCATATAAACCAGCAATCCCACTACTAGGTATATACCTCAAAGACAGGAAATCAATATATTGAAAGTATATCTGCACTCCCATGTTTGTTGGAGCACTATTCACAATAGCCAAGATTTGGAAGCAATTCAAGTGTCCATCAATAGATGTATGGATAAAGAAAACGTGGTACTTATACACAGTGGAGTACTATTTAGCCATAAAAAGAATGAGATCCTGTCATTTGCAACAACATGGATAGAACTGGAGGTCATTGTGTTAAGGGAAATAAGCAAGACACATAAAACAAACTTCACATAATCTCACTTATTTATGGGAGCTAAAATTTAACACAATTGAACTCAGGTATATAGAGAGTAGAAATATGGTTAGCAGAGGTGTGAAGGGTAGTGGGAGGGTTTGGAGGAGGTGGGGATAGTAAAAGGGTACAAAAAAATAGAAAAAATGTATAAGACCTTGTATTTGAGAACACAACAGGGTGACTGTATTCAATAATAATTTAATCATATATTTTTAAATAACTAAAAAATAATTGGATTGTTTGTAATACAATGGATAAATGGTTGAGTTGATAGATGCCCCATTTACCTTGATGTTATTATGACATATTACATTCCTGTATCAAAATATCTCATGTACTGCATAAATATATACAATGGTTATATACCCACAGAAATTAAAAATAAAATACCATTTATTTTAAAGTTAAAAAATTTAAAAATATCCCCTACTACTAACTTGAAATTCTAAAGACAAAATATTCTGTAGGGCAGATAATAAATTAATCCATGTCATCTGTTGACATCTAAGTTAGAATTTCCAAACTTTTCTGATTGGATAAAAAAGCTGAAAATCTTTTCCTAAACGATAAATCACACTGCACCTATTTTGATAGAAGGGAGGGTGGAGAGAACTCTGCTTTAGGGACATTGCTGTAGAAGAACTGCTCTGTGAGGGGTGTGCTTTTGGAGGGACCTTGAGCAGCAGAGAGGCATCATCAAGCCCCAGCAAGAGGTAAGAGGAGGGCCTAACCAAAAAAAAAAAAAAAAAGCAGTGTCCTAAAAAGCATAGAGAGGGCATGGGTGGGTAATATTATTTTTTCTGCTAAGGGCACAGGAAAGGGTCTTAATAATAGCAGGTTAAATGTTCATGTGTTTACCCATTATATATCTCCCTCAGTGGAATATAACCTACATGATTGACAGAGTTTTCATTCACCTCTATGTCTTTCACATCTACTACAGACCTGGAACTTAGTAGGTACTTATTAAATATTTACTAAATTAATAAATAAACAATAAGCTTCTAGTCATTAAGCACTAATAAGTACCTAACTCTGTGTTAATCTGTGTATCCATATTCTCATTTAACCTTTACAACTACTCTTTAATGCAGGCATTGTCTTTGTTTATAAACAAAGAAACTGAGGCAAAAGAAGTTGAAAACTTTTACCAAGGTCATATAGCTAATAAGCAAATAAATCAAGAGTTAAACCCAGGTCTATCCAGCTATAATCCGTTCTTTTTCCATTATACCTTACTGAACAAATAGCTACATGATGTCTCCATAGCAGACATTACTGCTCATATCCCCTCAGAATTCACCTCTAAATGATGAAGGCTTCTTACTGCAATTACTTAAGAGCTATTTCTATTTTTATGACTGAGAGAGCATCCTTGGCCTGCATATAAGCCAGAAGCGCAAGAAAATTGTTGTCCTATGAACAGTCATCAAATCAATGACAGTTGGGGTACCAGGGGAAAAAAAGGCTAACTTTTCATCCTTTGGTTGGGTAACCCTGAGGCATGGTCTGTCCTATCTCCCATGAGTCCCCAGTAGAATTGAGCCCAGTTGCCCACAGGGTCACCTGCTAGATAACATCCACTTTACTGACCCTGTCGCCTCCTCTGATTCACTTGCCCACTTCCCTTTTGGTACTTTCAGAAATCAGCTCCTAAATACTTACAGCCAAACCATTTTCTCAGGGTCTGCTTTTAGAGAACTGAACTTAAGACAGTCTCTCTCAGTGATCCCCGGGAACCTTCATGGTTTTAGCCCTGGAACAGGCTCCTGGGGACAGCTGAGCTTAGGTTGCATGTAATCAAAGAAATGAGAAAGGATTAATGACTGGGCACCACTTTGTCATACCTCATTGGGATATGTACATTTATTTATCAGTCTCAGTCTGAATATTCTCATATATATACAAATGGCTTTTTAATACTTTGGGCATTTTTAAGACCCATCCAGGTCAGGATGCTTTAATAGTATCCAACAAGAGGCAAAGGCATAAATTCTCTTAAGGATTTTTAAAATCCTATCTTGTAATAGTAATAAAATATGCTGAGAGAATATTTCTATGAAATGACTGACTTTGAACACTGCCTGGCAATATGTAGACCTTATAATGATCACCTAAAAATGCACTCTGTATCAATTCCTTTTGCTTATAGACTTCACCACAAAATATGATATTTTTATTCACATTTACAGCATTATTGAGGTTTCTAGAGTATTTTATATGCAGCCATTTCATTAACATCCATCTTTCTTGAACTTTATTATTGATCCATAAGTAAGTAATTCTACCTTTCAGCAGAGTTTATAGATCAGCCACAGAAATAAACTCAGGAGTAGAATCAGGGTACATTCAGTTGAATTTTCCATTGAGGTTTGGGAAATTAAACCATACCCTATTAGTTCCATCATCCCAGTGATTTTTTTAAAGAAACTTGGTTGACAGACAACCAGTGTTAAAATATATTATGTAAAAACCAGATTGATGTAGAAAGAAATTTTAATATGAATAGAAAGACAACAAATACAAGTGTGGGCTTGTGTGTAACCCAGGACAAGAACATTTAATCGGGATGCAGTACCTCTGATGGGCTTCCATTCCATCAGAGCCACATGTCTGTTTGCTCACCCTGATTTCAGGGCCTGACTAGTGCCAGGCCCAGAAGGGGCACTAAAGTATTTGTTAAACTAATTAACAAATGACAAGAAAATATGTGTGTGTTATTTAAAATCATTGGCCCATTATTAAAAGTGTCCATGGTATGCTAGAGAGTGCGTTTTATTTAAAAACATAGGCCCATTCTTAAAGGCATCCATGATAAAACAGAAGATCAGAGAGGAAAGAAAACTCACTGTTTGTTAATGTCAGACTACTTATGTTTTATTTCTGCAAAGGTTTCAAGGAATAACATACCTCTCTTGTGAAAAGCAAATGTTCCCATTAATTTCAGCAAAAGACTTTCATAAGAAAAAATAGCAATAAGTGGCCAAGTGGTGACTCAGTGACTGCCCTTTAAATGAAGGTTAGCTCCCAGCACACTAAAAGGAATAGCTTCAATAAAATTAAACTTGGGCTTCCGGAGCAATTGCCTTGAACCGTTTTTCTTTGCCCTATCCTTACTTTTGTGCCCCCTCCCTTCCTATCTGCCTTTTAATCTTCTTGAGTGTCTACTAAGTTCTGGAAGAGATTCACCTGAGATTTTTAATACCCACTAATGCACAAAATGCAGCCGAAACCAACGAGCATGATACTCTAATTAAACAGATTGTATTAACTAATGCAGAAAAAAAAAATGATCTATGCCAGGGCACTTTTGCTTTAGTGGTAAACTCTCAAGTTCTTTTAAGTTCTTGTGCTTTCTTGATGCAGAAATATTTAAGTGGGTTTACCCTGTCCACAGTGGTTTTACTGCAATAAGAAAGTGAATCACTAGGGAACATTCTAATTTGTTTTTTATTATATTTTTCTATTTTTCAATATAGTTGTTCACAGTTATTTTGAGTTTCTCTATGAACTTCAACAATAAATTATTCTCAGTATCTTTCCTGCTTTTGCGAAGCAGGAGAGACTGCTGTGAAGTAGGACCTTTTTAAACCGAACCATCCAAACAAATGACAGAGAGAAGTGTTGACATTAGCTCAGTGCTGAGTGCATAATATATATTTAATATATAATTTGAATTAAATGGAATTAATTTATTGAAGTGCTATCCTCTGGTTTTGCATTTTTCCTAACTTCTTTTACTTAAAAGATAATAACTTGTAGATTTCTATTCAGCCAAATCACTTACATATGCCTATTCTTCCTGGAAAAAAATGTTTTGACAGTCTCCTATTTACATGGGTCCATTTTGCATATATGCCTTTTGATTATTTTTTTAAAGGAACACCATTTAGAAATTAATTTTCTCTTGTTTAATCATAAGAGAAAGATTGTTAGAGCTTATGATCCAAATATAAACAATGTCAGAGTCGTTTGAATGTTTTATACCAGTTGTCCATTATTAATGAGTTATGCAACAATAAAAATAATTAGGATGCAAAAGCAAAAGCTTTGCATGCATTATTGTTGTCTGGTATTTCTCATTATTATTATGAGTAACACAGATGGAACAATACAGTTGCTTTCATGCTAGCTATTTATTTCTTTATTTATTATTTTGTTTTGAGACAGGGTTTGACTCTGTCTCCCAGGCTAGATAGCAGTGGTGTGATCATAGCTCACTGCAGTGTCAATCTCCCTAGCTTAAGCTACCCCCCAAGCTCAGCCTTTCTAGTAGCTGGGACTACAGATATTAGTCACCATGCCCAGCTAATTTTCTTTGTATCTACCTACTTATTTATTTATTTATTTTGTAGAGACTGGATCTCACTGGGTTGCCCAGGCTGGCCTCGAACTCCTGGTCTCAAGCAATCCTCCCAAAGTGCTGAGATTGCCAAAATGGGCCACCATGCCCAGCCTCACACTATGTATTTTATTCATGCATCTTATATTTTAGCTTGCTCCTTTCTGAGACCAAGAGTTAATTATTAAGCAGAGTGTAGAATATATTTCTCTGATGTATGGATTGATTACCACATCTAATAGTAATCAAATATAATGTGTAATTCCTATTTGCTAGAAGTTCAAATGCATAAATACCCTTCCATAGGCAATATATAGAGAGAGAAAATATGAAACAAATTAATGTAAATACAGTGGTTCACCAATGTTTATGCTATAACTCCTGAGGATTTTCATGACCCATTTCATTACGATAAAAACTCAAACTAATAGTGTAACATAGGAAAGAACACAGAAGGAGGATCAGAAGGGGAAGGAAGTAGTAGGTTAATATCTTTCCATTAGCCTGTAGTTTATTGCTGCTACTGTCGAGAGCTCTTCAAGGCAGACATTAGGGACCTTCTGATGTTATGCAAGGGCAGCATTTTGCCATCTCCTTCAAACTGGAAATAACTAGACGGAATAACCAGATTTTTTTCTACTTAGTACATAAGTACCCAAATTGCAGCATATTTTTCTACCCAAACCAATCTTATGCCTAGACTATTGATGCTGAAATATATGACAATCATCTCTACCTCATTCACTCAGTTAAATGCCTCAATAATGTTAGATGCCCAAAACACATGCTGACTATTCTCTTTTCTTGTCCATATTTTTCACTATATTTTAAACCTTGAGGCTCACATCTGTGTCTTGTTCACTATTGTATCGTTCTCTAAAATCTCTGAAGTTCTAAATGTCTGTACTTCTAGAATGAATACGTTTAAGGTACCATGTATGTTCTTACGAAGAATAAAATGACGGTTTTACCTGCATGAAGACCTAATAACCTGTGAATAACCTCATCCTAGAACTTATTGTGATGTTATCAAAGAATAATTATTTTATATTAAACATAATATTGTATTAGTTATAGAAAAATCAGAATCACTTCAGTCAAGTTATTATCTAACAAATTTAGCCACTTGAGGCATCTTCAATGATCCCATTAGAAAATAACAGCATTTTGTGGTAACCCATTTATATCCTTAAATGCATAAAAATTTTTCATATATATAAGTTTTATATATGAATATGTTGATATTATACATTCATTAATATTTTATTAAAACAATTTTGGGATGTAAAAAAATGTTTTCTAGGAATTAAAAAAAAAAAAAGAAAAACATTTTTACCAGGACTTTATTTTCCTTCAGCCTTGAATTTCACACGAATTTTTAAATTATTTATTTATTTATTGTTTCAAGACAGGATCTCACTCTGTTTCCCAGGCTGGAGTACAGTGGCACCATTTTAGCTTACTGCAACCTCCACCTCCTGGGTTCAAGCCATCCTCCTGCCTCAGTCTCCTGAGTAGCTGGGACTACAGGTGTGTACCAGTGTGATCCAGTTCACTGCTACAAGTAGGGCTAACTATACAGTATTATTTGAATTTTTGATAGAGATAGGGTTTCGTCATGTTGGCCAGGTTGGTCTCAAACTCTTTTTCTCAGGTGATCTGCTCACCTCGACCTCCCAAAGTGCTGGGATTACAGGCATAAGCCACTGCTCCCAGCCAAATTTCACATGAATTTAAGATTGACCTAACTGCACTCATACATATACAGTTGTTATCTCAGTTAAGTAAAATTTCAGTGCAAACTTGAGCCATTATTTCCTTCATTAACTCTGAATTCTTCTTTGACATGGAAATGCTGATGTCTTGATGATTATTCTAACTGCTCAGACTCTAAAATAGTTTCCCAAGGGAACATTTAATTTTAGTTTTTTATTTATCCTATAACTTTTCTTTCCTTAACTATTTTGTCTCTAAAGTCAGTTAAGCTTCTTCAGAAATTAATTAGAAATGGTAGAACCCCAACTGGGCTATTTGAAATCAGTTTGCCACATAGAGTAATCATACTGCATGATATCCAGCACAGTGGAACCCGAGGAAATGGCAAAGCAGAATTGCTTACCAAACGCCTTTCCTTTGCACACTGGCCCAGGATGCTCCATCACAAGCCTAGGTCTTCCTCTTAGTATGATCATCATGACTTAGTCTTTTGTCCTCTTCTATCTCCTTATTAGTGTTCTCTGTAAGTATTAATCAGTCCTCTATTCACAACACGATTATTTCACACCCAGAAAAGCAAAGTGCCAGTATTGTAAAAACCTCTTCCTTCATGGATCTGTGGACTTGTTCCACCTATCATTTGTCTAGAAGTCCACTGCTATCATGTTTCCAGATGTGTACAATGTGCCCCTTCCCTCAGACCTCAGGTTTCACCTTGCTGAGATCGCTGTGTTCCAGAGCTTCATGCAGTTGCTGCTGTAGAATTTTGCCAGAATATTGTACTTCGTACACATCCAGGCCAGCAATTTGTTGATGAGAGTTTAAACTTCTTCCCAATGCCTCATTGCCCTGAAGACTGCCTGTTTAATTCGGCTGCTCAAGAGATGCTGAATCCAGATAGAATATCTATGGCAGTTCATTAGAGTTTTGTATCCATAAGGGAAGCTCGGCACCATTAGCACTGAAACTGAAGATGGACTGAGGCAATAAGTGGAGCTTTGAACAGTGTTTTCAGTCTTATGAGAAATGGCATAATGTCATGGATCTGAGCATTGGCTTTTGATGGACCTAGATTTGGAGTCCAGTTTAATCATATGATAATTGTGTGACCAAGGCAAAGTCATGTAATCTGCCCGAGGCTTAATGTTCTTTATAAAATGAGACAAATAGCAGTATTTACTTCACCTGGCTGAGATGTTAACTCATGGATGTCAGGTTTGCTGTAGAGTGCGTGGCCCATAGAAAATACTGCAAAGGTAGCTATTATGATAATCTGGAGGTTGAGTATGTTCCAGCCATAAGCTCTGTGAGGAGTGCCGCACAATTACACCAATTCAACGCTCCAGTTCACTGCTGCAGGTAGGGCTAACTATACAGTACAAAAGCAAATAGAAGTCTGCCTTGTCTTAAAGGATAAATGCAATATTGAAGGATAGTCAATAATAAAAAGAAGGGCAAGAATTCAAAAACTGAAAACACCTCCCTGCAAGATAATTATTAGGTTACGGTAAGCAACTGAAAATGAAGCAAACCTAGACTTATCAATTGACAAGTCAGGAGAGATGGAGCAGGCTTTTCTTAAGTCTGAACATACCTTGTTTTGGATGATGGCCATTTTGCAATCAGAGTCCCTTTTCTTGAAGTGCCAAACTTTCCAAGAGACTGTCATTCATCATAGATTTATTTCTCAAGTAAACGCACTGTGCCAGTGAGGAAAAACTGCATTTTTGAGTTACACATTTTTATTAGAGTTATACACAGTTCCACTTTACTTCTGTGCTTTTCTGCCTTCTTGCCTTTGCTCGTGTAAGTGCTTTAGAAAAAAACATATTTTCACTTATTTTTCAATACAAAACCTTTCATATGCTTCAGGGTCCATATGCAATGTCTTGCCCTTCATGAAATCCCTGGTTCCTTGTAACCCTCCAGCTGATGTAATCTCTCCCTTCTGTATACTCCCATAGTACTTAATCTGTTGTGCCTTATGATACATAACACATTTGGCTTTATAGGCCACTAATTCACATACTTGCCTTCACTCTGTCATTATGTCATTTGACCACAGTCTTTTTTCTTCATGTTACATTCATTGCTGTCTCCAAACTCTTAGAAATATGCTTTGAATACTGTAGAGGCTCACAAATGTTTGTTGAATGCATGAATTTACTAGATTGCAGATCCTTTAGATTCCATTTTCCATTAAGGAAGAGATTATGCTAATTTTATCAATGGCAGGATCTAGTACACTGTAGCACATAAAGTAGGTGCTCAATAGATATTTGTTTGGTGGATAAATGGGTGGTACATCAAATGTCTCATGGTAGGGTTTCAGTTAAAGAAAGCTTCATTTATGTTTAGATAGAAGAACATGAAGCAGCTACATGACAAATACTGGCAGACTTTTAAGAACTTGGATGACCAGCTGGAAGCACTGAAGTGCAAAAGTCACACAACAGCACTGAAATGAAATGAAATGTGTAATAAAAATGCTTCTTTCTTAATTCAGCAACACTTTATTTTGCCCCACTGCTCATTAGGCATTTACCATCTTAATAAACTTTAATTTGTGTGCATATTAACTACTGAAATTTTAAATGAAAGTGATTATTCAAAATCTTATTACATTTTATATGCTTTATAATACACTATAAAATTTACAAGTCAGTGGCTATCTCAGATTACATATGTGATATGTTTGCAAGTCAGACAGAATTACATAAAGCTTTTGATGCTTGGTCATTAAAACATTTAAAAGCAATATATGGCATAAACAAATATGACATATATGTACAATAAAACTGAAATTTGCTATAGTGCTCTAAAAGTGGCCTTGTCTCATTAACTGAATTATATGGGTAACTGGGAATTATGTATAAAACATGTTTTTTTCCTAGATTCATTGACTGTTACAGTTATAACTTACTCTATCAAAAGTCACCTAACTGGTCCACTTATCTTCCACTTTTGCCTGTCGACCACCTATATTGCCTTCCAATATCCAGTGATCCCTGTAAGACATAAGCAGATATAGTTGCTTCCAAAAACATTAGAGTTAAAATTTAAAGTTTTTATCATAGGGAACAACCAAATGTGAGGACTATAGCTGCAGGTTATGCTAAGTGGTTCTCAGCCTGGGCTGCCTATTGTAATCACCTAGGGAGCATCAAACCATTCTGATGCTTGGATGCTCCTTCCAGAGTTCCTGATTTAATTGGTCTGAGTTGGTGCCCAAGCATGAACTGGGCATCCTCCAATAGCTCCCCAGATGATACTAATGTGCAACCAATGTTGAGAACCACTGTGCTAAAGAGTTTGGCTCTTATTCTGAGTGGAAATGAGCAACCACTCATGTGTTTTAAACAGCAAAGCAAATTGACACCTTACATAGAATTTTTATTGAAAAGAGGAAAAGAAAGTACGAGTTCACCATATCATTTATTAATCCTTGACATTTCAATCCCTTTGAATAAAATATAATAACTCATCTAGTATAGAAGCAACATTTGTGCCCCTATGTGGTTTGTTTAATAAATATTTATCAATCATGACTGCAGCCATGTCACCAACACACAACAGCACATTGCTAAGTACAAATTATTCATTCATTTATTCAACAGCATTGGCTGTGCTTTTACTATATGCCAGGCACCTACCCAGGTGTAAGAGAGATGAAAATGATACACATCCCAGGTGTAAGAGAGATGAAAACAATCATAATTCTACTTCTCAAAGATGTTAACCCTTTATCAGGAGGACAGACAAATGCATGACTATCTCAATGATGTGAATTCTATAGAAGCAAAGATAAGAGAAAAGTGATTTGCTGTTAGGGGCAAGAAGAGGGTGAGCAATAGAAGCTTCAGAGTAGAAGTGTCATTTGCCTTATTCCTTAAAAGATGGTTGTGTATTGGACAAGCAGAGAGGAGAGAAAGATTCTAATTTGAGGAAATGGCAATAGCAGTGGCCTGGAGGGAGCATGAGAGGGCATGGTCTGCCAAAGGCATGATGAGTAATTGAGGAGATAGAGTGCATTGTATTCTGGAAGGAATGGTGCCTAATTAAAAAAATAAATAGAAAAGTAATTTGTATTATCTCAATCTCTTAGGAATTTTAATTTTTTTCACTAGTCTCCTGATATTTAGAAAAAGACTTAACAGGTTTTGCATGGTAATATTTAAAATCTAGAAATTAAAATTTGGGAGTAAGCTCTTTGAGTGCAAAGTAGAATGACTCAGAGCAGTAGCTCAAATGACAGCCTACAGCTCCTATTTCCCTATGGGTTAGCAGTAAATCCAGATGGCAGCACATGTAGATAAAAGTCATTTGCAATGTACATGAGGAATACCCAAAATATCAACCTGCCCTAATATACCCTGCACTGGCTTAAAATTCCTTTCTAATCTGGAATCAGTAAAATACTTCCTGGGAGCCACATTTGGCCCAATGCCTGTTTTGAAACACAGTTTCACTGGAACATAGCCACTCATTCATTTACATATTGTCTATGGATGCTTTCATGCTACGATGGCAGAGCTGAATATTTGTGACAGAGACCATATGGGCTACAAACCTAAAATATTTACTCTCTGGTTCTTTACAGGAAAATATTGCCAACTACTGATCTAGCATGTGAGTAGAGTTTTCCTTTATATTTTTAGCTGAGAGGGGTAATACATTAAGCCACAGTCACTGCTTAATATGTTAGCACACAATTTAGCATGGCCACTAAGAGCACAAGCTCTGCAGCCTTCATGCCCAGGTTCTAATCCCAGCTCTGCCATTTGCCAGCTGCGCAAGTAATTTAGAAATGTTTATAAACTTTGCTAAGTCCTAGAGAGGGCCACAGAACTCAGTTGTGAAGACCAACTATAGCACAACACCAGAGGCAAAATTCATTACATAGTCCATATTAATAATGACTATGAAATTATGCAGTATGCAAGCTTTGTGCCCCAATGTGATTTATGCATCTGTTAAGTAAAGCCAGTGATAGCCTCTCTCTTTCATAGAAGGGTTAAGAAGAGCTAATTAGGTAATATGATAAAGCAATTGGCACAGGGGCTAGCACAGAATATGAACTCAGTAAATAAAGTTACTGTGGCAGATTGTTACTTGTCTCCCAAGATCCCATTCTTACTTTCTGACTTTCTAACAGAGTTTTAATTGAATACAAACCATGTTTTAGAGTCCCTATTTTCTAGTTTTCTTTACAGATAGGTGTAGCTACATGATTAAATTTGGGGAAAAGAATATCACTAGAAGAGATAAATACAGCTTCCACATCCGCTATGATTAAAGATCATTAGTATTTATCTCCTCTCATGGAGTATGCCAGAAAATATAGCAGAGAACTAACATTGACTAAAAATGAAGACAATACCTTATGGAGATAAAGAATCAAGAAGATGGAAGGGATCTGGGTCTGTGAATGATCTGAGCAGAAGAACTTCCATGACTACACAGAACACACTTTTGTATGAGAGAAAAATAAACGCCCATCTTATTTAAGCCACAGTATTTTGACAGCTTTATTGATGCCTAATTGACATACAATAACCTAGATGTATTTAAACTGTAAAATTTATCATGTTTTGACTTCGGTATATACCTATGAAAACATCACCATAATCACAATAATGAATATATTTATCATCCCTAATCACTTCCTTGTACCTCTTGGGAATCAATTCCTCCTGTCTCTCCTCTTAGCCCCCAGTCACTAGACAGCTACTGTATTGTTTAGTATAGTCTTTTGGTCAGTGTGCCTTACCTTCATTTAAACAAATGCATTCTTAGTAATGAGTTTGCTGTCACTTACCATGGAAATTTTTTACAAATGGTCCAGATAATGGATATGTTTTAATGTGTGGGGAGGGTGGGAGGAGAAACACATGAAGCATGAGGCCCAAAATAGATTAAAACAGTGTTTTTGGGTGAGAGGCTTAAACCATCAGGGGCAGCTACTTGCTTGGTTGTAATCATTGAGGGCAAGGCCAATGTTGCATTCCTCTTGAATCACTGGCACCTACAACAGCCTCCTATCTTCAGTGGACACTCAATGCATGCTAAATAGGTGAATGGAGGAAGGTACAGTAGCATGAAAAGAGAGGGGAGAAAAAGTCAACAATTAAAGTTATTTCATAATTATTCACTGAGCTTGGCATGATTGTCAATGCATTAGACCAAGATCAGTAGCAGATTTTAGACAATTTTGCTTTAAAGCAATTGAAGCAACAAAGATGTTTAGGTACAGCAATTTTGAGGAAAACATCTTTGATCTTCCAAAATATTTGGCAAAGGAGAACACAAGTAAAGAAAATACTCAATGTTATAAAAACTCTCAGGAGAAAACATTTTTTTATTTGACATTTAGCAGTTTTCACTGGTTATATCTTTTTCAACTCCTGACCTAAGATCAAGAGCAAATAACAAAACAGAATGAGGAAGAATGAGCAGAATGTGTACTATGCCAAAAAAGAGGGAAAGGGCAGGAAAGTGGATGAACAGAACAGAAACTGGAAAACAAAAAACAACAAAATCTCACCAATCTGACTTACCATGAGTCTAGCTCCTATAATTTCCTTTTTCCTTTTGATGCTTGTTATGAGCTCAGTGTGCATTCACTCATCACTCAACCAGGAATTACTCTAGAAATTGGGGGTAAAATGGCAAATATGGCAACTATCAATGCAGATCTTAATAGAAGATAGTTGTGTAAACACATACATAAAAGTCACAAATAAAGGAACCACACATTCCAATTTTCTCAGGACAATTTCAGTTTAAACCTATGGGATCAATGTAATTTTCGCTAGTGTACTTTCACTTTCTAAAGTGCCCCAGGTTGGATGATAAATATGGTGTTATGATAGAAATCTTAATGGAATTTGACAGAACAAAGTAGTTAAGTCTGCCTGACGAGGTCGGGAAAGATTTCATATGGAGGAAACATTTAAAGTGAATACAATTTAGGTAGCTATGATCAGGAAAGTAAGGGCAGGGCTGGACACTCTAGGCAGAGGGAGCATTATGGGCTGAGTTTCAGGTTCATAGCACTTTCAGAGGAAAAAATAGGCTGGTAGAGACAGAGAAGGTTATAGAAAATGGAAAATATTTTGTATTAAAATTTATTATTAAACAGTGGAACAGAATGTATTAAGAATGCATAGGGCACTGTGAAAAGCTCTGATGTGGTGTAAAGATAACAGCAGTTTTAATTTAACAATGTTGAAGCCGGAAATTTTTGGCACAATCCATGTAGCAGTGACCCAGGCTTGGGAGCCAGAAACAAGTGCAATCTGTGATTTTATTTAACACAACTTGCCAAAGAGATGGCTTTGTTTATTTGGTTTTGGTGGGGAGTGGAGTGGTATTTGATGCTTTCTGCTGACAATATAAGCCTCAATGCATCACATTTCCTAAGTGCCACTTATGTAAATAAAACATGAGCATATTGAAAAAATGCATAAAATATTTCTGAGAATAGAGTTAAGTTGGTGACTATAGCTTACTAATACGGCCCACTCTTCCAAGTGGTGATTCATCTAATGACATCTATGAGATCAGGCATAGGAGCAAAACATGGTTGCTGACATCAATTTGACTTTTTATGGGATGATGTAACTATAAGGAGAATGGACAAAATGTTGAAAACATGTAGTGGCAAGTGAGCTTTTAACACAACAGTATATTTCTTCCAAGTCAGGTAAACAGGGAAGTGGAATCAAGCTACATGGTAGAAAGAAGTGTAGGGGGAAAAAAAGAGTAAGAAACAAAATGACTAGATTAACGGATCTCAAATTATATTGAGCATAAGAATCACCTATTCTGTTTATTAAAAAATAATAAACTGGTGTTTTACGCCTAGAATTCTGATATAGAAAATCTAATATGAGTTACAAGAATCATCTCAAAGGAATAGGTTTGGTTGAAGTGAAGCATAGCGGTCCAGAGAGTCTTCAAATTTACCACAAATAAATTTTCTATGTCTTTGAAAGTATGCTTTCATCAACTATTTTTCTTATTGAAACTGCTTTGGTTCTTTTTTTAATTTCTTCCTTTTCTCAATCACTTGCTCATTCAAAAACATAGATTCCAAAATGCTCAATTAATTTACTATCCTTAGCAAGTTGCTTAATTCATTTATTAATCACCTATAAAATGGGAATAAAAATGCCTATGTTGTAGGGATGTTGCATCTGTAAAATGCAACATTTTTTCATTTGTAAAATGAGATCTGTTTTATCATCTGTAAAATCAGAATAAAAATGCCTGTGTTGCAGGGATATTGCATTTAATGATATAATACATGCAAGGGACCCCAGATAGAAACTGAAATATAGTAATCACTTGAAAAATAATACTGGTTGTTTTTGTTCATTGCGTGTTATCTTACTACACATCAATCCTTATAAACCTCCAGAGGTAAGTTCTTTAAATGGATTTAATCATAGGGGCCTCTAAGTACCATCTGGATAAGATTCCAGATGATCATAGATCCTTCAGATACCCAGTAAGACTGGGAAAGAACAGGTGATTTAAGTCATTGCAGATAATTCTAAAATTGTAAGGAGAGCAAAATGCTAAACTCACAGTGATCTAGATTAGTGTAGATTCATAAACTACTTATATTAGAAGGTCTATAAGAGGTTATCTAGTCCAAATATATTATTTATTTATCAGGAAAATGGTGTGAAAGAAGGTTATATCTTTTACCCCCAAGTTATAGAATGAAATGGTAGAAATTAACCTAGTGTCAGGAGTTTTTATTGTCAAGTCAGAGGCATTTCTACTGTTCCTATCCCTTTGATTATTACTTATCTATTCACTCATTTCTTTATTTCAATAAAAATTATGAATTTTATTTTATAACTAATATATGTCAGACATTAAGATATTAGAAACTAACATCTAATCTTAAATATCTGTCTAATATTTTAGCTAATAATCTGATAATGCTACATTTTTTGAGATTTTATAATATGTGAAATACTATTTTAAAGGTCTTGCCTTTGTTAACTCATTAGTCCCTGCAACTCTGTGAAGTTCTTTGTTATCTCCATTTTGCAGATAAGGAAACTGAAGCACAGAGAAATTAAATAACTTTCCCAGGATTATATGGCTGGAAAGTGGTAAACCTGGGATGAAATTTAACCTGCATTTATAAGGGAAACATGCAACAAAGTAAACAAGCAAATATTAAAATTAATACAAATGACAGTGCTATAATTGAAATCAAGTAACATTAAAATATAATAGTGAAGAGAACGATTGAAATATATTCTGATGCTAGTGGGGAATTTATCTGCATTGCAATTTAAGGCCAAAGGGATTGGAAGCAGCTAAATAAAGAGGACAGGAATAATGTTCATATTCATGTGAGAAGGCCCAGGTGTGTAAGAGCTTAGGGCGTTCATGATAAGAAATGGAAGCCAGTGGGACTAGAATTTGAGAGCAAAGAAAAGAACAAAATAAGATAATATTGGAGAGAAAGGCAAGTCCAGATGTGGCAGTGTACTGGGCTACATTATAACTGGGCTACATTACATTTGATTTTATTATAAGAAGGAAAGTCACTGAAGAACTTTTCTGAGACCATGATTTCTATGCTTTTTATATTTTCAGTCTTTTTCATGCTCATGCACTATACATGTTAGATTGTGAGTAAATGTTAGAGTCAGATGTACTATTTTTAACATTACCAAGAGAGAAGGCATTTTTTCCCATCGGTCTTTATTGTTACACAGGGGGACACCTGCCATGCAGAAATGATAAACAGTAATATAGAGCTAAGCTAAACAGATCTAGAATTGTATCGCTTTTTTTTTGCCAATAAAAATGTTATTCTACCACTCACATCACCATCCACGTTTTTGGATAACTAACAGTGATGTTATTTAAAATCAAAAGGTCAGCCATAGGTCCATACTTTGGAAATCCCTAGGCTAAATAAAACAAAACATTTATCTAGAACCTTTTCCTCAGCCCACAGTTTCCCTGTTTATTTTACAGAAATGCAGCTTCTCTACTTTTAAGAGAAATATACTCTTGGCCAGGCACAATGGCTCATACCTATAATTCCAATACTTTGGGAGGGTTAGGCAAGAAGATAGCCTGAGTCCAGGAGTTCCAGACCAGCCTTGGCAACAAACCAAGATCATATCTCTTTTTTTAAAAAAAGATAAATATACTATAGAAAAAAATTGCATTTTTTCAGTAATCCATCTCAAGTGAAACAATGTGTATTAAAGCAAAAACAAAAACATTCACTCTGACATACAGAGCTGCTGAAAGCAGAAGAGAGATGAGATAGAAAAATGTTTCCAGAATTCTTTTCTTGCTTTTAATAGAAGAATAGAATGTAAGTAACTGTATCAGACCAGAACAGAATCTGGGAGTGGGATGAAGAAGGATAAAAATGAAAATTTGGATTCTTCAAGCTTTACTTCCAAGGTGGCTAACAAGTCATGCAAAGGAAGTTATGAGACCCTGACAGGAGTAGAAGAATATGACTCCTGCTGCCTTCTTGTACCTTATAGAGGAGCATCCCAAGCTTGATGGCTATGGCAACCATCACAGAGTGGATATGCACCATGCTAAAGTCACATGGAGTCATGAGCTCTCAGCCCTATACATCCCCAAGTCACACCACCACCAGAAATGTTTTTAAAAAAATATGTAAGACCATAATTTTTTGGTTTCAGCAAGTCTTGTTGCCATTGGCTAAATATTTAAGCTATGAACCTTAAATTTTTTTCTCTGCTGAGATTAGAGCAAACTCTCTTTCTCTACGCCTTCCCTACAAAATCTAGGAGTTTCACTTATGTGCATCCAGGGGCTTTCCATGGCCACCCAGGCATAGCCACTACCGTAAGCCATCCCAAGTTAAAACAGTGATAAGTTACTAATGCCTGGCTCTATATATATATTTTTTTTGTTTATGGAAGTGATACTTTGAACTGATAAGTGAAAACATGAAGGGTGAATTGTGTTTGCGAATTCCCATATCCTGAATTACATGTTCAAAGATACCACCTCATGCATCTCAAAATATAAGGAAAGAAATAGCATTAGGATAGAGTTGCTACAGTCTCTAGTACTAGCTAGAAAAAATGCTAGCTGAAAAGTGTTCTCATAATCATTTTATAAAAATGTCTGACCTGTGTATAGGTAAATTTCAGAAATGAAGCCATGTTTCTGTGGAGACCTGATTAAATCTATGCTAACTAAACAAAGCACTCACCTGATCTCACTGACCTAGCAAGGAACACTTCCCTTTGAGAGCACAAAGTGCTAGATTAGAGGAGACATTATAATTTCTTTCCTGTTAGATGTTCTCTTTCTTGCAGAACAATGTGAGAACAATGCATTAGCTTTGAAAGTGAACTCAAGATACATATTTTAAATCCTTTCTGTTGAACAATGTAAGATTAAATGCTACAATAAATGAGTTCACAGCAAGACATAAGTTTAATTATACTGTTAGTTCCTTATAATTATTTTAAGATAACTGGTCATCCATTATAGATTATCTCTATTACAAAAGCTTTGGAATTGGACTAGACAGATAGCCTCTTTCACTATTGTTCCTCTACCTATATCCTGAAAGGGAGTGAGAGTATTTAATATTTCAGTAATGCTTTATAGTTTACAAAGCACTTACACACACACTAAATTATTTGACATAACATTTCAAAAACACAGAAACAGACTCAGAGTGGTTAACTGACTTGTTCAACAGTATCCCTGCTAACACGTTAAAAGACAAAACTCAAATCTAGAGGTTATTTCTACATTCCCAATTGTGGGTCTTCAGCTACATGTATGACATATGAGAACGCTCCATGCATTCTACGGCCTAAGTGCACACTGCCAAACTTTAATGAGTACAGTCCCCTGGCATTATTTTCTCAGCAATGATGCTACACATTATCAAGTAAATATTTAATCTCATGCTACATGGACTGTCTTCACATAATCTTTTATCCATCAGCACATATAACATATGTCATCATGTTTTTCCAAACTAGCATGCACACAAAGAGGTTGTATCTTATTTTTGTGTGTGTGCTGACATTTGTTGATCTAAGAGTTATGTTATTTGTAAATCCCAGCAACTGCTCTGATGTCATGTACCCAAGTCAGCATCATTCTCAAAGCAAACTTCGAAAAAATGTAGTTTATCACTCCTTCCAAAAATGTATTTATGGATATAGATTAGCCTTATATCATCAATGGCTATACCAAATAGAACATGAATTTAATGTATATTTTCTATTATGAAATGAAATGTAAAGAAATGGCATAGTTGCCACAGATGCACTTTTGGGTGTGCAAGTTTAAAAACTTTTAAAAAATGCCATTCATTCCCTGTTCTTACCTTATCTTTCTGAAATAGTCCCAGCCCATTGTATCAGCTGAGCAGAAATTAGGCCAAATATCCTCAACAGCTCTCCTCCATCCCCCTTCACGCCATCCCCTACCCTAAGTATGTCTGCTGCAGTTGACTGGATAAACAATAGGTTGTTCTGAACTACAAAGATTAGTTCTATTTTACAGATTGTGAGACTGAGCTCACAAGATAAGGTGAACCAATCAGACTGTCACTTAGCAATATGAACCATGTAATAACATGGAAAGAAATCTAGTCAATGGTGAACACTTGCTCTGAAAACTTTCTAGAACTGGTCTATAGAGGAAGGGAAAATGCCCCAAGCCTTTGAATTTATATAAGACAAGAATCTCACAGGGAAGTGGTTGAGATATAGATGAGCAGAGAGCTGAAAACCAGGCAAAAGCAGAATATTGAAGCCCTTTGCCTTCAAGAGACAAGCTTCCTGTCCTTAACTGCCCAGGTCCTGGAATCCACCTTAGGAAGGCCTGATCTCATTTCACTCCTGATCTGAAATAGATATGAAGCTCTCTGTTGACTCCTTACAATAAGTTTCCCTTTTCATGAGTAAGCTTGAATGAGCAAGCCATTGTTTCCTGCAACTGAAAAAAAAATATTGTAACTAGAACATGAATGACTACCTTATCTTTTAGTAGATGAGTGTTCCTGTGTGTGTGTGTGTGTGTGTGTGTGTGTGTGTGTATTGTGGGGGGTACTCTCAGGTTATCTATTACATCTACAAAAACATAGAACAAACAAAGAGTAGCCGGGCGCGGTGGCTCAAGCCTGTAATCCCAGCACTTTGGGAGGCCGAGGCGGGTGGATCACGAGGTCAAGAGATCGAGACCATCCTGGTCAACGTGGTGAAACCCCGTCTCTACTAAAAATACAAAAAATTAGCTGAGCATGGTGGTGCGTGCCTGTAATCCCAGCTACTCAGGAGGCTGAGGCAGGAGAATTGCCTGTACCCAGGAGGCGGAGGTTGCGGTGAGCCGAGATCGCGCCATTGCACTCCAGCCTGGGTAACATGAGTGAAACTCTGTCTCAAAAAAAAAAAAAAAAAAAAGAGTTTTGAATTTTTATTAAAAATTCCTCAGAATTTCAAAGAGGAGAGAGCTATTCAGAAATAAAGTGGGAGAGGCCTTTGATGGTTATTAAAATATAATGATCAGCAATTTATTTGCTATCAAAAAATGACAACCATACCAACTATATATACACAATAATAAAGAAACACGATGCTCTAAAATTGTTATGGTTTGAATGTTTTTTGTCTCCTCCAAAACTCATGTTGAAACTTGATCACCAATGCATCAGAATTGGGAGATGAGTGCCTTGAATTCTGCATCTTCCCAAGGGGAGGAATCCTGTTCCTCACATGGCAGAAGAGTAGAGGGATGTTAATTTTAAAGCCTTTTCAAATAGTGGGATTAATGTATTCAAAAAGGCAGAACCTCATAAACCAAACACCTCCCCATTAGGCTCCACTGTTAATATTCATGCTGAGCTTAAGAACAGGTAGAAAGCAGCACCAAATCTGAATAAGAATCTAAATGATGACAAATAAATAATATCAACACGAGCAAGAAAACGACTGAAACTTTACATTTCAAATAAAAATGCTCAAAGTTTTCCTTCTATGAAGCTATTTGTGGAAGAATGGCTATCTGGGAGTTGCTCTGAGGCAGGTATTTATATTTATACCAGGAATTATTACATTAAGTTTAGGACTCTTCTTACATTTGGCACTTAGAGCTATCAATTCTACTCTTCAACTTTACAATTGTCATGAATGAATTACTTTACCCAATACTGGCCATACTGAAGGGTTCTTAATTATAGCAACTCAGAATGAAATGAAGAAATTTCTGAGAAAAATTCACCTGTTAAAAAACACATTCTATTAAGAAATCCCTTGATCATCAACTGTGGTTGTAATTGTTATTTACTGGGACCTTAATGGCAAGGAGTATTTCATACATCACCTAATGACAGTCTCTTCACAGATGCTTTCTCTGGCTATTTGTTGATTCCACAACCCGGAATCCCTTCATCACAATTTCTCACTGCTTTGTTTTTTTTTTTTTTTTTTTTGAGACGGAGTTTCACTCTTGTTACCCAGGCTGGAGTGCAATGGCGCAATCTCGGCTCACCGCAACCTCCGCGTCCTGGGTTCAGGCAATTCTCCTGCCTCAGCCTCCTGAGTAGCTGGGATTACAGGCATGCGCCACGATGCCCAGCTGATTTTTTGTATTTTTAGTAAAGACGAGGTTTCACCATGTTGACCAGGATGGTCTCGATCTCTTGACCTCGTGATCCACCCGCCTCGGCCTCCCAAAGTACTGGGATTACAGGCGTGAGCCACCACGCCTGGCCTCTCTCTGCTTTTAAAGAAATGTTAGAAAATAGAATAAAATCACAGGAAAAAGGTTGTCAAAGTATTTTCCCAATACACATTTGATAATCAATATAGATACTGTTTACTTAATATTTTTATAATTTATGATGGGTTTTGAACATATCAAAAGCATGACACATAATATTACTAACCTCCCAAAAGATGCATCTGTTTTTATGATTTGATATGGAAGAATAAACTTCTCTGAAATAAATAGCAATTGGCAAGCTTCATGCTTAGCAACTTAACAGTAAATTCTGAAAGACCACAGAATTACCTCAGGGTAAAATATCAGTGCTGCTTATGCAAAATGCAGACATGGAGTCTATTAGAAAGCATTATGAGGTGCATAGCTTTGAAGCTAATACATTTTTTTCTCTCCACCGAGAAACTATAGTTTTAATGATGAAGCTTGTAGTTTGGAGGGCCTGAGTTAGGCATAAATAATTTATATTCATCTAAGTTGAACGCCTGACTCTCTACCATGTTAAGTGCTACAATTATCAGGAGCAGACAAGTGCTTCATTTTCATTTGCCGGCGTAATTTTTTTGTGTGTGGGTGAATCTATCTGTAGATATTTCTGCATGATTGCTTACAATAGGCTTGCTCATTCTCTACTTAAATTTGATAAAAGAAGTCAGCTTAATTTTTTTGCTTAAGGAAATTTATATTAATACTAAAGGATACACTGAATTGTGTTAGTGTGTTTTATGATTGTTTTATCCTTAGGAGACTGTGGGAAGGATATCGTAGGTGATAAGGAAATTCTACTTTGCATAGTTAAGTACCTTTTGTTCCCTTGGTCTACCTCACACTCAATGATAATTGTATTTACCTGACCACTAGAACATTTCTTCTGAGAAGAAATATTAGTATGCCAAAGTTGTTTTGAAGGAAACAGTATGGCAATAGATGCATAGCAAATGTCGAAGATTCTCCTTTTCAAATTAAAACTTTGGGAGACCTGAATGCTGCTTCCTAATACTCCAAATTTGGAGTTACATTTCTCCTTTTGTCAAACATAAAATAGTATAAAATATTTTCAGAAGGAAAAATTATTACAACTAGCAGTTATTTTTTCCCTTCGTATTTCTTATTTACATGTTCAGAGGAATTCTTTTGTCCTTCAGTGGGGTGCAATTATCCAAAAGTGGGTAGGGGAAGAATTTTGCTAGAACACCTTAGTCTTTTAGGTTTTAAATGACTTTAGACTTCATAGTGGAGGTATAATTTTTACAATACTGAGAGCAAATCCAGGAACAAGTATATCTTTACTTTCTTTATGTTTAGCTTCAGGTACAGAGGGCTGATGAACTCACATTTCACATTGTTCATAATACTGACGTCGCTTTATTTGGAAGTCTTTTCATGTTTTTTGTTTGTTTGGTTTGGTTTTTGTTTTATTTTAATGTCTCCTAAATGTTCTATGTCTACTCCATAATGTCCCCTGTTCCCCACAGGAAATGGAGGATAATAATCAAACATTTAAGCCCATAAACTTCTAAAGATCTTGAATCCATGAAGGGGAAAATAAAGGGAAAGAGGTAGGGGAATTGTTTAAAAAGAAGAAGAATCATCTAATTAAGTATTAATTTAGGGAAAAAGTTTTGATATGTGATTATAATAATTACCACTTAAAATTTATCTCTCATGTGCAATCTACTATCATTTCACACTATTCATGGCAAAAAAATCTCATAGTCATCCTTGATTTATCTTTAACTCTTATGTATATTTTAATGGCAATATCTTCAAAATATAATCCTGCCTCTATTCAGTTTTTCCGGTCTCCACTCCCACTCTCCTTCTCCAAAACATTTCCTTTCACATGGGTTGTAGGAGCAGTCTCTTTTCTCATTTCTCTGTTTCTATACTTAAAATATACTTGTAATATATTGGCCAATTCTTTCCAACCAGTCTGTGTATTGATTGTTGCCTTTTTCTGGGAAACCTTTATGATTGTCATTTGTTTTATTCCTTTACATCACTCAGTTCTCAGCTCGAGTATCATCTCCTTGAAGAAAATTTTTATTACCACTCAATGGAAAATAGCCTGTCTTTATTTGTTTGGGCTGCTATAGCAAATCAACATACACTGAGTAGCTTATAAGCAACAAAAATATATTTATTACAGTTCTGGAAATTTAAATTCCAGAATCTAAAATTCAAGATTAAGGCACCAACAGATTCAGTGTCTTGTGAAGGATCATTTCCTGATTCACAGAAGGTAATTTATCACTGTATCTTCACATAGTGGAAGGGGCAAGGGGTCTTTCTCCAACCTTCTTTTATGTGGAAACTAATCCCTTATAAAATAGCCTAATCATCTCCAAAGGCCCCATCTTCTAGTATCACACTGGGGCTTGGGATTTCAAAATATGAATTTTGAGGGAGGTGGACATGCAAGCATACACACAATACCATAATTCAACTCTACCCCAAGCCATTCTCCAGTTTATTATTTGGCTCATTTTTTAATTGCTAATTGCTAATTGAACATTTCTTATTTGTTTATTTGCTTATTTTGCTTATATCTCCCCTTTCTCTTAATCCCTAATAGAAGGTAAATTCCACAAAAACATGAACATTCTTTGTTCTTTTCAGAACTCTTTCCCAAATACACAATATGACCACCAGTTATCACCTTATAGGTAAATAAGTAATACTTGTTAAATAGATAAAAACGGCAGTATATTATCAGGCGATATACATCTATTCAAAGAGTAAGTATATCATACTATCATAATTCTTTTTTTCTAGTTTAGGAAATTGAAAACTTGGAGAGATTACATAATTTACTCAAGATTGCATAACTAATAAAGTGCATCCACAATTTAAATCCTCATTTGTTCTGATTCCAAAGCCCTTGGCCCTTTTATTGAGTCCTTAATTTCTAAAGGTGACTTCATTTAATTTGCGCAACAGCCCTATGCAGTATCATCATCTCTTAGAAGCTTAGGCTCAGGGTAATCAATATTTTTTTACCCCAAGTCACAGGTGGAATATGGTAGTGTCAGAATTAGACGTTACCCCATTATCTGACCTAATCACATGCTCTTTCTATCCATCATGTCACCTCATCTTTACTGTCACAGAATTAAAGTTAAAGCATTATATTATAAAACTTTAAGCATGAAAGCTATTAAAGATAAGTTATTAAAGGTGCTTACTTTTGTGCTTACCTTTCAACATGTATTAGGCATTAAATGTTTGCATTTGGCGTATAGCACAAATGTTGATAACTGCCTTCTAAAAACATGAGTCTTTTTTTTTTTTTTGAGATGGAGTTTTGCTCTTGTTACCCAGGCTGGAGTATAATGGCGCGATCTCGGCTCACCACAACCTCCACCTCCTGGGTTCAAGCAATTCTCCTGCCTCAGCCTCCCAAGTAGCTGGGACTACAGGGGTGCACCACCATGCCCAGCTAATTTTTGTATTTTTTAAATAGAGACGGAGTTTCACCATGTTGACCAGGATGGTCTTGATCTCTTGACCTCGTGATCCACCCGCCTCGGCCTCCCAAAGTGCTGGGATTACAGTTGTGAGCCACCGCACCCAGCCTAAAACATGAGTCTTTAACCGCATCATCACCTCTTTAAAAAACAAGTGGTGCTGTAATAGATCTTTTAGTGTAGTTCGTATTTGCAGTGTTACAAGTTCAGTCATCTAGTTAGTGTGCCCACCCAAAATGGGCATTTGCTTATAATTTTGCTGCGTAGACTATTTCCACCAGATGAAACACATTTTTTCCTCTTTATGGGTACACAGTTGGAACACTGACCTCATTTGTTGGCTCTACCTCATTATGTGTGGCCATAAGACTGAATTCCAGAATATGGTTGTAAGAGGAAGTGATAAGCACCTCTTCAAAGACTGGCCCAAGGAAACCTTCAGAGATCATTTTCCTTCTGACTGGATGAAATGGAAATGATTTCCCAGGCTACCTCAGAAGTGTCCAAAAACCTATATTCCAAAACACTGCACGGAGTAGGGCATCCTGCCAACCTGTTCACTGGCGTAATATGGTGATCTGAGAAAGAAATAGACCACTCAAGTCTGCTCTGTTAAAATTTCTACAATGAATTAACTTATACAAGGTTGCTAAAGAGGAGAATGATTTAGAATAATGTAGAGTGGTATGACTTTGTATCTGATATTCCTCAGCATGTTAATGTTTTATGCCATGAATTAACAGCAGCAGAGCACCAACTCTCCTGATAGGATGAGCACCAACTCTCCCGATATGGCTTAACAGGATGAGTCATGGATGATTACAGAACTGTAACTTCCCACTCACTCCACGTTTGTTCTGAGTTTGGCCACTTGCTCTGCATCACGAACTTTGGGTGGTCTTCTCTGGTGGTTGTGGTGGCAATAGCTCTGAAAATCAATTGTTCCTTGTACTTTTTCCAGCATGCTTGTTCTACTACTTTTTCAAAAAGGTGGCTTCCAAGTAATTCTGACTTATTAGGAATTTAATGTGTATTTTACAAAAGACTTTATTTTCTAGAGCAGTTTTAGATTCACAGTAAAATTGGGCAGAGAGTACAGAAACTTCTTACATATAACCTGTCTTCACATCTGCATAGGCACCCCAACTATTGGTACTCCCCATCACAGTGGTACATTTATTACAATCATGAAGCTGCATTGACACATTATTACCCTCTAAGTTCATAGTTTGCATTAGGGTTCTTCCTTGGGTTCATTCTGTGGCTTTTGGCAAACATCTAATGACATCTATCAAACCTTACAGTATCATACAGACTAGTTTCACTACTACAAAAATCTCCTGTTCTTTGCCTATTCAGCCATCTTGCCCCTATAACTCCCAGAAATCACTGATACTTCTGTTTATTCCAGAGTTTTGCCTTCTCCAGAATGTCTTATCATTGAAAACATATCTTTTTCAATGTATTAGTTTTTTTTCTTGTTTTTTAGTGTTCTGGTTACAAAATTCCATAGAGATTGGGAGGGGTTGTCCCAATTCTGTTTTTCCCCCCACCCAGTGGTCTTATTATTTTTAATGTACAATTTATAGAATGGATGATTTTTTGAATAAATATATTTAGTCTTTATGGAAACATCTTAATTGAGTTTGAGCCATTATAAATTTTGGCACCTCAATATTTCAAGAGTTAGCTTATACTAGTTTATATAGATCATTAACTGAAGTCACTTTACCCAAAGGATTAGGAAATTTTGAAGCGGTATTATTAGAAGCAGTGTAGCATAGTAGTTGTATGACCTTGAACAAGTCTCTAAATCTTCATTACCTTAACTGTCTGATAGATGTAATAACTTTCTTAAGTATTCAACAAAACAAGCTGTGACATACACCTGGTTCAGTAGTGGTACAGAGTGGTCACTCAAACATTTCTACTGCAGTTTTTGTCAGTGGCGTTGAGATACCAGAATTCTGCCACCTCCTATCTGGAAAGCCTTAGGAATGTTAGGAACCTCTCAATGTATCAGTTTCTTCATCTGTAACATAGAATTAATATTTTCATTGTTCTTGGGATAACTCAGGGAGATACTGCATGCAACAGAAGCCACATTTTAAAAAATAAGTTTTCAGTGCTTTTCAAGCTACATCTTACAGGTAACAACTGTCCTTGCGTACATACCAGAATGGTTCCAGGGATAATCAGTGAGAAGAAAATGTGTCTGTAATTAGGGGTAGACATGCTAAGCTTGAGAAAAAGAAACTTCTCAACTATGGTAATATTTTCTGATTTATCCAGAGACATGTGCAGAGCAAATAACTCTAAATTGGTAAATCATTTATTAAAATTCTTTCTGGATTTTATTGTATTCAATATAAAGAAGAGAGATAAGACAAATGACATACATCAAAATAAATCCCAGAATTTGAGAATTAAGCAATAAAAATAAAGCAGTGTGAAGAAATAACATGTGAATATTTATTAGATATTTGCCTGTAAAAAGACTTTTTGAGCATAATATTATAGAAGAGAACCATAAAATAAAAACTTGAACAAATACAACTTCCTGAAAATTTTAAGCTTTTACCCAATTATTTACTTTCTCATTCATCCATCTAAAATACGACTAATTCAATTAGGGAAAATATGGGTAGTATATATAGCAGCCAAAAATAAATAAGATTAATGGTGTTATTCTATTGGAACATTTCTAGTAAGTAAAAGAGAGCTATCCAGATGAAAAGATTGGTAAAGGTCAAATTCAGATAATTCACTGCACAAATATTTATTAAGCACCTAGTGCTGGTGACCCAAGAATATGGGGTGTGACCAACTCAATATACCTCTGGAGGCTGTATGAGCAAACAGCAAATTGTCCTCATGAAAGCAGGATGTTGGTAAACTGACAAACTGCATCTGCCACTAGAAGAAATATTGGGCGCAGTCAGGCCAAAGGTCCCCTGCTCCTTGAGGTTATTTGTGCTCCTTGAGGTTATCTACCTGAACATCTGAAAACCTGTTGAACAAGGAAAGCAGTATCTATGATAAATCAAGTAGCTGACTGACAATCACCCCCTCCTCCCTATTCACTTTAATAAATATGAAGGGCTGTAAAAGCTCAGGGCCTTTGTTCAACAGAAGCAAAGAGCCCCCATCCCTTCTTTCAACTAGAACCTTTTGTCTTTGTCTTCAATTCCGCCTTAGCCCTTCATTCATGAGATCACTACAGCAAGTGGTGCTGGAACAGAGACCTACATGAAGAAGGTCTGTTGGAGCAGAGGTCTTGAAACTGACCAGATGGACGCGGAACCCCTGAAGGAGTATGCCAGCAGTGGATACAAGGTCAGTGCTGTAAAGATATACTGGGAGCAGGGAAGTTTCTGAATCAGGATAACATGAGTCAGAATTTGTCTATTGAGGAGCAATATTATGTGCAGTTACTTAAAGTTTTACTTAAAGAATCTGGTGCTCAGGTCAGTTCTCAAACACTAAGCTTCTACAGGAAGTCATTACATGTAACTCATGGTTTCCATAAAGAGGCACCCTCGATGTGGAAAATTGGGACCGGGTAGAAGAAGGTTTGAAACAGACTCATCAAAAAGGTCTTAAAGAAGTTTTCTTTGCTGGAGTTTGGTCCATACTGTCCTCCTGCCATTATCCCCTTCTTATTCATCGGACAACAGGAGCCATGCTCTGCCTCTTAGAAACTGAAAGAGCCTCTGTCTCACCAACAGGGCCCATTGAAAATGAGAAACAGGAGAGGAGGAGAGGTGGTCTACGCCGCCTCCTTCAGTAGCGGAAATAGAGATTCCAACACAAAAAATTCTGGGCGCTTCAGCTATAGCTGCGGAGCCCTTAGGACCTTGCCCTTTTCCTATTACCATAAGACCCGATCCAAACAATCCACAAACTTGTTCGTGAACACATTCCAGTAGAATTTAAGTTATTAAAAGAATTAAAAGCTAGTGTGGTTAATAATGGAGTACAGAGCCCATTTACTTTAGGATTGCTAGAATCTGTATTCCGCACTATGCGCCTCTCACCTTTTGCTATAAAGTATTTAGCTCATGCTTGCTCCTAGTGCATATTTGACATGGAATCTCAATTATGCAGACCAGGCTAGACAGAATCGTGCCACTGGACATGGAACCATTACAGAGGATATGCTATCGGGTAGTGGTCCTTATTCAGATTTGGTGCAGCAATAGGCACTCCCAGATGCTGCTTACCATCAGTGTGCCTTAGCTGCCAAACATGCCTGGGCCACCATCCCCGAGGAAGGGGTACCAGTGCAATCATTTCTACATGTTATGCAAGGATCTCGGGAACCCTATGCAAATTTTATTGCATAAGTGCAAGAGACAGTGAGGTGCCAGATTCCTCATACTGCTGCTGCAGAAATGCTTACTCTGTCTTTAGCCTTTGGAAATGCAAATGCAGATTGTAAACATGCATTGCCACTGGTAAAATGCACAAAAAACTTGGCAAATTTTCTCAAAGCCTGTCAGGATGTGGGAACTGAGTTCCATTGTTCTAGGATGCTGGCTCAAGCCATGGCTAATTTAGTAGTAAACAAATCTAAAAAAGCCCAAAAAGTGAGAAAATGTTGCAATTGTGGAAAAATTGGGCATTTTAAAAAGGAATGCCATCAGACTAATGGGCAGAAGGGATCTTATAACGCGGAACCCCCGCCCCCCCCCCGCCGATAGAAAAAAACGCCAGAAATTTGCTCTCGCTGTAATAAAGGAAACCACTGGGCTAATCAATGCCGCTCAAACTTTCATCAGAACCGCACTCCCCTGTCAGGAGATGAGAGGGGAGCCTGGACCCCGGCCCCTCAAACAATGAGGGCATTGCCATCCAGACCACAGCCCCACTTGAGGGGTGGGTCCCTGGAGGATCATTGATTCCCTCTCCCCAGGAACACCCGGAAGTGCAAGATTCAATCTCCCAGTTAGAGAACAAGTTCATTGGAGGAGACAAACCCACCAAAATTCCCACCGGCATTTGAGGACCTTTGCCAACAGGATATGTGATATTGTGCCAGAATTGCTAGCCTTTGCTTACTGGTAATAACTAAAATAAGCAGCCCAGAATAACTAAGATCTGTGTGTAAACAAATGCTTATCTTGACTTCTGTAAACCACTGAAGTAACAAACAGAATGACAAAAGTCCCCTGGCCCTTGGAATGTCTGGAGACCCCCACCCTCGTCTCCACCCAGGAGGTGAATTACAGAATCCCCTGGCCCTTGGAATGTCTGAAACCTTTTCATCCCCATCCCTGCTCCTCACCCCCACTCCCAAGGTGGTTTTTTGGGTATAAAAAGTCTTGGCACCCTCCTTTTGATGCCACAGGTTGGAGAGAGGTGAGTCCTCTGTGGTTGCCGGCATAATAAATGACCCTGCAATCTGGCATACTTTTGTCTTGGTGCTAACTTTCTACGCTTGATCCAGTACAACATTTGGAGGCCCCAGTGAGATGTTCTCTTTTTGTTATCACCAGGCAAAAGCCATCTCAGAGTCTCGCCCGGGCGGCCGCTCCTACCTCGGGGGCCTCTGGGGAGGCGCCCCCTGTTCTTTCCCAGGGCCCTGGAGTGCCACTGTGGAGGATAAGCGACCTCTCGGCCGACATTCACCTGAAATTCCTCAGGGTCCTAAAAAAAAAAACCTCCGGAGGTAAGTCTGGCCTGAGAACTAGTTCAAAGGAAGGGCCTGAGTCAGGGGACTGACGAGTCATTGCAACTCTGACCTGGCAAGCCTCACCGAGACGTCGCTTGAGGCTTCTGGTAGCTGGTGCAGTGGGTACCGGTGTTCACCCTTTGGTGGCTGTCATAGTGGGTGGTAGCCCTCTGGTAGCTGGTGCAGTGGGTACCAGCGTTCGCCTTCGGTAGCTGGCATAGTGGGTGGCAGCGTTTGGTTGTTTTCTGTAACCTCTGTGTGAGTGAGAGAGTGAGTGTGTATATATGTAGTCCCACGGCTGAAAGGCTACGGGGCTTGTGTGGGCCTTCACCCGCAGTTCCACTGGAGCGTCGTAGGGCATAACGGTGATTCACATCAGAGCTGTCCTGCTTGGACTTCCATCTTGAGGTGACCAGGCTCAGGGGTTATACGGGTACACCTTAGCCAAGACGCCCCTGAAAATTCTTCCGAGAAAGTGGCCGGGCAGGCATCTGACTGGTCTCCCATCTGGGGGGCACCCACCCTTTGTCTGTCACTTTTGTATGTGGTCCTGTCTCATCTGTAAATTTGTCAGTTTTATTAGACTCCTGCTAGCAGACATACACTGGTTCAGGCCATCTTCCCTTGAGGTAGGAGATATCTTACCGTGGTTGACAAACCACTGGATGCAGGGAAATTTTATTGATTACACCCCAGCAGAAATTACTCTTTTCTCTTTCTTTCTCATCTTCTTCTTCTTCTATCACTGAGGCCTCACTCTTTCTTCCTTTGCCATGTGGCAGATAGTCTTAACTCTAGTTGTCTTTATTCTATTCCTTGTTTTGGTCATTGTGGCCTGTAAATTCTCCCAGCCACCTCCACCGGGAAAAGAGTACTTTTGCCCGTGCTGGGTCAGATTCCATGTCAGGAAGGCCGTTGTGCCCTCGACACCTTGGAGGTAGTTTCTTTGGAGCTTGTGTGGAACAAAACCCTAGATCAGAGTTTACAGGTGCTCTTTCTTAGGCTGGGATGGAAAATTGGTAACTGCCTATTCTGCCAGGAAAGTGTCCAATGTTGTTATGGGCAGTACCCGACAGTGCATCACAAAGAGGCATATTGGCACTATCCTGGATGTTGGAAGGTAGGATGTCACCGCCCCAGTAAAAACTGACTGGCAGCACTTCTGCACACTCTACCGGGTGTGGTGGGCCCAAAACACACATCCAGTAGACCTCTTAGTCCACCTGTTTGTCACTTCCCGACCTTTCCGAAGCAACTGGCCATTAAAAATGTATAAGGGGGAGGATTATGCACGGGCAGCGCTAAATCTCCATAGTGCTTATTCTCGCCAGTTGTGGTTTGCGGGGGGAAAAGACCGCTGCCTTACCTTGGCCCCTACCCCCTGTTCCTCTGACTAGGACTAGGAATAAACCCTAAAATCCAGTTGTCTGGTCCTTGCAAGACCTGGCTGCAGAGGCCCTGCTAAAACCTGCTTTAAAGAGGGCCAAATTTTAAATTTGAGGCTTTCCAAAATTGGCTTTATCACAGGAAGAGAAAGAGAGAAAGTAGAGAAGAAAGGAGACAGAGGAGAGAGAGAGAGAAGGGGACCAGAAGCCGCAGGGGTGGAAAACTTGCCGCCAGCAAGTTCAGTTTTAAACTGACACTAAGAGCGTTTTTTTCCTTTCTCTGCCGGCAGTCAGCCCCGCCCAGCTTTGAGGCAGGCCACACTGCCTCAGGGTGCAGCATTTGCATCCAGAATCTGGCTTTAAGAAAAGCTTTCTAACTTTTTGTAACAAAAGTGACTTTTTAGCACAGTCATTAAGGTGTGGGGCCTACAACTGCAAGGTTGTTGATTCAAATCCTCAGTGAAGCCAATTTTAAATTAGGGAAATCAGTTTTAAATTAGTGAATTTTCTTGAGGAAAATTTGGCATAAAAAAAAAATTATCCAGGCTGTATGAAAATGGTTGCAGAAACTCCTGGATACCCTGAGCAGTTTCCATACATTGACCAATAGTTGGGTTTAGTCCAATGGCCTCCCCCATGGCTAAAGCGCTGCATAAAACAGGCTAGACTTTAGGTCATGTTAGCCAGCCCAAAAGAAAGTCCCTCCTGGGCCAGCCATTCTCCCCACCGCAGCGGAGGATCAGGAATTACTTCCACCCTACTCAAGGCCCTCTAAACCAGCGCCTCAGCACCCCCCTCGACAGTACTATTAACTAAACCTTGTCCCCCCTGCACACCCGTAGCAGGGCCCCCGCACCCACCGGCAGTCCTCCTCTTTCCAAGAGGCACCCCCAACAGAAGACAATCGGGGTCGCCCATTCTTTGTTCACATCCCCTTCTTGTCAAGTAACTTATAACTGGAAGGTGATAGAGATCAAAGAGAGGGCCAAATCACCAAAGCTCGTGCTGGCACGAGCTTTATTAAGAGCAAGGAAAAGCTGCCGGGCTAAACCCAAAATTGGCAGCACCCATGGCATGGCAAAGGGGATTTCTATGGCCTGCAAGCCGGCAGAGATGCATCCAGTGTGAGGGGCTGTGCAGGAGGGAAGTGCTGGGGAACTGCTAAGAGTTCCCGGGAGGGGGTTGTACTGGAGAACTGCTAAGACGGCCGAGAGGGGGAGGGCTAGGTACCTGCCAAGATGGAAAGTTCCCTGGGAGCGGGTTAGTGCTGGGAGGCTGGGGAATTTAAGGCAGTTACGTTGCTGAGGTTTTACAATGAAACTCAACATCCCCCATTCTCTGAGAAGCCCCAGGCTTTGACAGGACTCTTAAAATCTATACTCCAGACGCATCACCCCACTTGGGACAACTGCCAACAGTTATTACGAATTCTGTTCACCACAGAGGAAAAAGGCAAAATTAGACAGGAAACCCTGAAAGCCATCATAGGTCCAGGGCAAGGAAAAAGTTTTTTTTCCCTCTATCTGACCCCAATGGGACCTCAACACCTTCAGGGGGTCACCAGGCTCTGAACACTTTTCACCGGTATCTTATAGAAGGGGTTAGGGAAGTGGCCCACAAGCCCACTAAACTCTCTGAGGTAGGAACTGTAATTCAGGGTCCACAGGAGTTGCTAGCTGCTTTCCTTGAGTGCTTACTGGACGCCTATTACCCTGAGGCCCGGAGAATCAGTGGGCCATCAATCTGGCTTTTGTTTCCCAGTCTGCCCCAGACATCAAAAGAAAATTGCAAAAATTAGAGAGGCTCCAGAGAATGAATTTAACTCAGTTGTTAAAAATTGCCCAAAAAAGTCTTTAACAATAGAGACACCTTAGAGGCCAAGCAAAATAAGAGAGTTACTAATGCAGTGATAGCAGCACTCCAGGAAAAACTACAACTAGCCCTTGGACCACAAATTGATTCGTTGATCTGGGAATTGGCACTGTCACCCATTCCCTGAGTGTCCATATCCACTCCTGGGACGGGACCTGCTCCACAAACTGCAAGCAAATATTTCTTTCAGCAAGGGTCAAGCTTGCCTCTCAATTCCTCCTCCCTTAACTACAGGCCCACCTCAGCAGATCCTCATCACCTGTGCTCTGTCAGACGAGTATCTCTTGCAGGAAGCTTTATCCTCAGAGGCGGATCAACCACCTGCACCAGACTTCCTCCGCAAATTTCAAGAGAGTGTACCGGGAGTATGGGCTGAAACAAGTCTCCCAGGGCTGGCAAGTCACCACACCCCAGTCGTGGTCCAGCCATTAGCAACGGCAACCCCAGTCCTGGTGAAGCAATACCCTATGAGCCAGGAAGCCAGGCGACGAATTGCTCCGCACATCACCAGACTCTTGAAGGGAGGAATCCTCACTACCTGTAAGTCTCCCTGGAATACCCCTTGCTCCCTGTGCTAAAACCAGACACACAGGAATATCGGCCTGTGCAGGACTTGAGGGAGGTGAATAAATGGGTAGAAACTGTTCATCCTACAGTTCCAAATCCGTACACACTCCTAAGTCTCTTGGACCCAGAACACCACCATTACACTGTCTTGGATCTTAAGGATGCATTCTTTTGCATCCCACTAGCCCCTGTTAGCCAGCCTATATTTGCTTTTGAATGGACTGACCCTGATACTGGAGTCTCGGGGCAACTCACTTGGAGAAAACTGCCTCAGGGGTTCAAAAACTCCCCCACTCTGTTTGATGAGGCACTTAGCCAAGACCTTGCTGCCTTCCGAGCTGAGTTCCCAGAGTGTACCCTACTCCAATACGTAGATGACTTACTCTTGGCTACAAAAACCCAGGAGGCCTGTAAAGAGACCACCCAGTCATTATTGAAAAAACCCTGCAGACTTTGGGGTACCGGGTCTCAGCTAAAAAGGCCCAACTCTGCCAGTCAAAAGTGACTTACCTGGGCTATGTTATAGAGAAGGACAACCAGGCACTGGCACCCAGCCGAGTCCAAGCAGTGCTGCAAATACCCAACCCCACCACGAAATGCCAAGTTCGAGAATTCCTTGGGGCAGTAGGGTACTGCAGGCTATGGATTTTGGGATTCGCTGAGATAGCCAAGCCCCTGTATGCCTGCGCTGGAGGAAATCAGCCCTTGACATGAACAGAGGTGGAGCAACAGGCTTTTGACAAGCTCAAGACTGCCCTGACTGCAGCCCCAGCCTTGGCCTTGCCAGACATCTCTAAACCTTTCCAGTTGTTTGTACATGAGAAACAGGGAGTCGCTAAGTGGGTGCGCACCCAGACATTGGGACCCTGGTCCCGGCCAGTTGCCTACCTTTCAAAAAGACTTGATCCCGTAGCCTCTGGGTGGCCAGCTTGTTTAAGGTCGGTGGCAGCTATGGCCCTGTTAGTCACGGAGGCGAACAAACTGACCTTGGGGCAGGAGTTGAACTTAGTGGCACCCCACGCGGTGGAGTTGCTACTCCATGGAGCTACGGGAAAATGGATGTCTAATGCCCGCATAGTCCAATACCAGGCCTTACTTTTGGACCAGCCCCGCATAAAATTTTCAAAAACCACAGTTTTAAACCTCGCCACACTGCTACCTGACAGCGAGCCAGAGGAACCCATACATGACTGCCAACAGACAATAGATGTCCTCTACGCTATGCGACCAGATCTCACCAACGTCCCCCTGCGGAACCCAGAGGAGGTACTGTATACAGATGGCAGCAGTTTCATGGTCGACGGAGTCAGGTACGCTGGGGCAGCTGTGGTCACTCTAGAGTGGGTTATCTGGGCCCAGGGCTTTTCCACACGGAACCTCAGCCCAAAAGACTGAACTTATAGCTTTAATAAAGGCCTTGGACTGGGCGGAGGGAAAAATTGTTAACATCTACACAGATAGCTGGTGTACCTTTGCTACGGCCCATGTGCATGGTGCCATTTATAAAGAAAGAGGGTTGCTTACCTCAGAGGGAAAAATCATCAAAAACAAAGAGGAAATCCGAGCTCTACTAGAAGCTATATGGAAGCCTAAGGCAGTGGCATTGATGAACTGCAAAGGACACCAGAAGGGAGGTTCACCAGAGGCAAGGGGAAATAGGGCAGCTGACCTACAGGCCAGACCAGCTGCCTTGGGGCCAGTAAAACCTCTGACCGTTCTTATGACTCTGCCGGCCCCAACCCTGCTTCCTACCCTATGTACTCACCTGAGGAAGAAAACTTTGCTAAAGAACGGGGGGACGACAAGATTCCACAGGATGGTGGATTCTACTGGACACAAGAATTGTGCTCCCCGAGGGAGCTCTAGGACGGGCTCTAGTTAAGGGCACACACCAGGCCACTCACTTAGGGCAAACAAAATTAACTGAGCTGCTGAGGGTTAGATACTACATTCCACACTTAAATATAAGATTGTTAGAAAAACTACTACTTGTTGTAATATATGTGCCAGGGTAAATCCAGGAGGCAGTAGGCCTACTCAGGCAGGGATAAAACTTAAAGGTATTAGCCCAGGGGAACACTGGGGGTTAGATTTTACTGAAATAAAGCCCAGAGTGCGGCTGTAAGTACGTCCTTGTGTTTGTAAACACTTTCTCTGGATGGGTCGAGGCTTTTCCTACTAGGTCAGAAACCGCACTGGTAGTAGCGAAAAAATTGTTACAGGACCTGGTTCCTCAGTTTGGCTTGCCTCTGACACTGGGATCAGATAATGGCCCTGTATTTACAGCACAGGTTTCCTGGAAACTACACTGTGCCTATCGCCTCCAGAGTTCAGGGCAGGTTGAAAAGATGAGCCGGACCATAAAGAAAACTTTAACAAAATTCATTCTAGAGACCAGTGAAAACTGGGTCAGCCTGCTTCCTTTTGTTCTCCTCCGTACCCGATGTACTTCCTATAAAAAAGCTTTACTCCTTTTAAAATTATGTTTGGAAGGCCCCCTCCCTTACTCCCCAGACTTGCGGACGCCATACATGCTGGAGTCCATAACCATACACTCCTTAAGTCCTTGCAGGCACTCCAGTCTGTTCAGTCCCAGGTGCACTCGCTCATCAGGGGAACTCGACCTACCCCAGCAGATTTCACTGACCAGCCAGTACACCCCTTCCAGCCAGGAGACGAAGTCCTGGTGAAGAGAGTCACTGCCTCCAGCCTAACTCCTCACTGGAAAGGACCCTACACTGTAATCCTGGTCACCCCCACAGCAATCAAGGTGGACGGACTGACTGCCTGGATTCACCACTCATACATCAAGACTGCCCCCCAGATGCAGGATGGGAAGCGGTTCCATCCTCAACGGACCCCCTAAAGCTAAGACTATTGTGCCGTTCTCGGTCATCATCCTAATCTCCCTGATTCCTGCGACCACCCTCTGAAAGGGACCCTCCTTGGCACCCACCTACTATCGATGGGTCATCACCGAGGGCTCCACTGGAGCATATGTTAGTTCCTTAACCGGAAAGGGATCCACCCTAGTCAACCTAACCCTGGAGTATACTCCGGAGACCCCCATTACCTTCTCCCTGGGCCTCTGTGCCCTCCTGGGCCCCCACTTAAATTTCAGGACAAGTGGAGGTATAGCTGGGTGCGGCAGTTTAGGGGCAGAGCGACAACTCCAGACCATGGGGCTATATCTGTGCCCAGGATCCACCCCACAAAAAAAGATAGAAATGTGGAGACTTAAATGAATTATTTGGCCCCCATTGGGGTTGTGAAACTATCTCCACTGTAACAGGATATACTGCAAACAGAGACTCTTTCATTTCTTTCACCCGAGACCCTCCCCCAAACCCCTGGCTAACATTCCTGCTCACTAGATTAGCAGGACCCTTGATGCTAATGGTCCTAGGGTTAACATTTGGACCATGCCTTTTAAACATGCTCCTCAAATTTATCCAGGAAGGAATAGACTAGATCAAATTGATGGTTCTGAGAGCCAAATATGGGCCCTTGTGTCAAAAAGAGGAAACCTATTAAAGATTTAATACATGTTAAAAGAACAGGGGGGAATGTGATATTGTGCCAGAATTGCTAGCCTTTGCTTACCGGTAATAATTAAAATAAGCAGCCCAGGATAACTAAGATCTGTGTGTAAACAAATGCTTATCTTGACTTCTGTAAACCACTGAAGTAACAAACAGAATGACAATAGTCCCCTGGCCCTTGGAATGTCCGGAGACCCCCACCCTCGTCTCCACCCAGGAGGTGAATTACAGAATCCCCTGGCCCTTGGAATGTCTGAAACCTTTTCGTCCCCATCCCCGCTCCTCACTCCCACTCCCAAGGTGCTTTTCGGGTATAAAAAGTCTTGGCACCCTCCTTTCGACGCCACAGGTTGGAGAGAGGTGAGTCCTCTGTGGTCGCCAGCATAATAAATGACCCTGCAATCTGGCATACTTTTGTCTTGGTGCTAACTTTCTATGCTCGATCAAGTACAACAGATACATGTGACTATTCTGGGCAAAAGGTGTCTTAACTTATTAGACATTACTGTTGTCCCTGGAGTTGTTGACTCTATGAAGGAGAAATTCAAGTAATTGTAATGTCACAGGATCTCTGGGTTTTTGAACCAGTGGGATATATTGCTTAGCTATTGCGTATTCCCTGCAAGTCACACCCTTCTCCACAGAAAGGGTGATAAGGAAATCAAGGATTTGGGAGTACAACTCACAGGAAATTTACCTATTCCAACCCATAGCTTCTAATTGGCTAACCTGTGTAGTGCAAATTAAAAGAAAGAAGCTCTATGGGCTTACAGACATGGAAACCACTATCAGTAATATCTAAAAACAATTGGCCCTCCTCTTGGCCTTTGCAAAATTAACCTCTATATCCACAGCTCAAAGTGTTGAGCAGAGTATTGAAATTTTTCCCTGCCTTGGTCCAGATGGCCCATCATGTACTTTTCAACCTTATGTTGCAAATATAGCTGTTACTCTATGGGGCCGAGACTTACTTACAGCATGGGATATGAGAATTACAAATGAGAAAATTGATAACCCAAGATTTAAAATGATGGGTTATCAGAGTGGAAAAAGCTTAGGAAAGTCTCTGCAGGGAAGTCCTGATCCAGTATCTATAATTGGGCAAAGAAAAAGAAAAGGGCTGGGCTTTTAGGATTTCTAATGAGGGTCATTGATACTTCTCCACCCACCACTTTCTGTTAGAGTGGCTGACTGATAAACCTGTATGGGTGGATCAATGGCCCCCTATCACAGGAAAAACTGACTCAGCTTCATCAGCTAGTAAAAGAACAATTTAATGCAGGACATCTAGAAGAGTCAGCCCTTGGAATTCACCAGTATTTGTGATTCCGAAATAATCAGGAAAATGGCATCTGCTATGTGATTTAGGAGTGATTAATGCACAGATTAAACCCATGGGTGCATTGCAGCAAGGTTTACCATTTCCAACAGCCATTCCAAGAGATTGGCCTCTCGTAGTTAAGGATGTCAAGGATTTTTTTTTTTTTTTTTTAACCATACCACTGCATGAGAAGGATAAGCCTCAATTTGCATTCTCTGTGTTTTCCATTAGTCAAAGAGAGCGTGTCTCTCACTATCAGTGGAAGTTTGACCCCAGGTATGCTCAACAGTCCTATATTATGCCAGCATTTTGTAGGAAAAACATTGAAGGAGCCTTGGAGCATGTTTCCCACCACCTACATCATTCATTATGTAGATGATATTCATTTGCCTACTCCTACAAATCAGGTATTACACCAGCTATTTAGAGAAATAAAAAGGAGCCTTGACTAAATGGAATCCCAAAGTAGCTCCTGAGAACGTGCAAACAACCTTCCCATATCAGTACTTACAAACTATTGTTACTGAAAGAAGTATTCAGCCTCAAATGGTAGCTCTTTTCAGAGACACATTACAAACTCTGAATGATTTCCAGCAATTATTGGGAGATAGTAATTGGCTGCGCCGGATGCTAGGTAATGCTACTTATCAACTCAAACACCTCTATCAAACACTTCAAGGAGATTCATCATTAGACTTCCCAAACAACTTACTAAGGGTCAGGAGCTAAGTTTCAGCTTGTAGAACAAATGCTTCAGGAACCACATGCCTCTGACTCCACCCACAAAAGCCTCTGCTCTGGTTTATTCTTCCCACTCCCCATTCTCCAACTGAACTTTTAGGACAGTTCATAGATAAAACGCTAATGGTAATAGAATGGCTTTTCCTATCCAATCAGACAGCAAAATCTTTGCAAGTTTACCTTTCTTTAATCACACAACTTATAACAATGGGCAGACATAGATCAAAAATGCCTACAGGATATGACGCTGATAAGGTTATTGTACCCTTGGATTCCCAACATCAAGCTGCAGCTTGAGAAATGTCCACTGCATGGCAAGCTCAGCTATGTTCATGTAACTGTAGATACCTACTCTCATATGTTACATGCTACATGTCAAACAGGAGAAATAGCTGGTCATGTCCAACGACACTGTTTATCTTCATTTGCCCATATGGGGGTCCCTAAATGATTCAAACCTGACAATGGACCTGCTTATGTCAGTCATGCTTTTCTAAACATTTTACAATTATGGGCAATCAAACACAAAACAGGAATTCCATACAATCCCCGAGGACAAGGGATTATTCAGCGGGTATATCAAAAACTACAACGAATGTTGTAAAAAACAAAAAGGGGGAATAGGGGACCAATTACCAACTCATACAAAATTACATTTAGCTTTGTTTACTTTAAATTTTTCGCCTCCTGGTATGGATGGTCAGACTGCAGCAGAAAGACATTGGCAAGTGTTAGAGGAAAAGAGGCAAGTGTATCCAAGTGTTACGAAATCATGGGAAGGACAACGGAATGGAAAGGCCTGGTAGATTTGCTAACATGGGAAGATGGTATGCTTGTGTTTTTACAGGAGTTGGACAAACTGTGTGGGTGCCCTCCAGGTATACGCAACCAAGGAACAGGAGACTGCAGGGATCCATGGTGGCCAACCATGGGCCCAGTCCCTCCAGTATGAGCCTTGAGCCAACTGGATCTGAATGCAAAGACAGAACGAGGGCCAAGAAGCGTCACAATGACAACCAAACACATAACGTGGGGACAGACCAAGAAAACTATGCAGGAAGCTGAGAAACTGCTGGAATCAGGCAAAAACCCCAGACTCCATGTTCTTAGCAATGTTAGTTGTAGTGCTCTGTGCGGTATGTTTTCCCGATATAGAGGCAAAAACATATTGGCCATGTGTTCCCAACCCGCGACAGTGTGACCGGTACTCTGGAGTGACACTCTTCCTGAAATATATCATGATCAGGGAGCATGGGCTACAGGACCTCTGACTCTCCCAGACACAGAACAATTAAACTCACAGAACAAAAGCATCAATTACACTGCTCCTTTAGAAGGACTCCCTTTATGTATCACCATGAATACGTCACTCAACCATAGCTATCTTGCAGTACAATCTCAGCCATGGTTAAGTCACCAGGGAAAAACTATGTATTTATTAGGCCTCAGCTCTATTAATACTACTGGTGTGTTTACTAATTACTCCTGGCCCCGTCACCCAAATTGTACTGATTTTGTGAAACGGACTCCCATTGAAAATTCTCACCCCCATTCTTGGACCCAGTGTCTTGGCCCCCTGGCCAGACAACAATCCATGTTAATAGGAGACATTATTGACTAGGGTCCTTGTGGCCAGTTAGACGGGAAAGATGTAAATCAGACCTCTTGGCGTAAACTTCGTTGGCACTGGTGGCAGACCTTCAGCACCTTCTTGTCACAACAAACTGGGATTCAATCCCAATCTGCCACACACCTTGCTTGACACAGTACCGGCTTTAGCCCACCCTTACCTCAGTGGCATTATCTAGGAAAAAGAGGCTCAATTCAGGAGTCGATTTGGAAAGCAGTGCTCCCATTTATGAATGGTAGCACTTGGGTCGGAACACTATCCAATAATGGTAATTCTGTTCAACGTAGCTTTAAAATCGCCTTTGTTAGAAACATTACCACTCAATTCATGGTTTGTGTTTTCGATCCTTATGTTTTTCTAGCAGCTAAAAAAGGTCAACTCCAGGTAAACATCACCCAACTGACTTGTGTCTCTTGTCAGTTGTATCACTGACTTAATCATAATACTATACAAACACACAACATATCCACCCTAATAATTCTAAGTTGCATTTATAGATTATCCATTCCCATCAATTTGCCTGAACCATGGCTGCTACCCCCACTTTACATTTTGTGAAACTTCTTCTTAACCAGTTCACTCAGAGTGCTCGTAGAGCCTTAGGCATGATAATTTTTGCTATAGTCTTCTTGGTCACACTAATAACTTCTCTTGTAATGTCCTCAGTATACTGCACCACATAGTTTGATTCAAATAGCCCTATATGTAGAAAATTGGACACGTACAGCTGACCTGGCATGGATGCTAGAAAATAATATTAATGCCAGATTACAAACAGAAGTAGCAATGCTAAAGACTGCTTTTTGTGGCCAGGAGAACAAGTACAAAGTTTGCAATGGCAGCAGCAATTGCGCTGTCATTTTAAACCATACACACATTTGTGTAACCAATTTGGAATACAATCAAAGTGAATATCCATGGAACCTTCTAAAGGCTCATTTACAAGGAGCTTTTACATCCAGTGTTATTTTTGATATCAGTGATTTACAAAACAAAATTCTCGAGAGTAACAGCCTTCTTTAGAAGCTTGGACAGAATTCCAGCAGGGCTTGGAGAGCTTTAACCCTTGGACTTACCTTAAACATAATCTCAGTGTATCTTTTATCTTTATAGGAATAATGCTATTATGTCTCTGTTTCCTGTTTGTAGTCTATAGAATCAGGTGGACCACCAGCAGGCAATTGAAAGCTGCCCAGCCTGGAATTACCTTCATTCCATTAATTCAAAAACTAAAAATGGGAGATGCTGGTGACCCCAAGAATGTGGAGTGTGACCAACTCAATATACCTCTGTAGGCTATATGAGTAAACAGCAAACTGTCATGAAAGCAGGATGTCAGCAAACTGACAAACTGCGTCTGCCACTGGAAGGAATGTTGAGGGCAGTCACGTCCCAGGTCCCATGTTCCTTGAGGTTATCTGTGCTCCTTGAGGTTATCTACCTGAACATCTGAAACATGTTGAACAAGGAAAGCAGTACCTGTGATAAATTACATAGCTGACTGACAATCACCCCCTCCTCCCTATTCACTTTACTTAATAAATACAAAGGGCTGTAAAAGCTCGGGGCCTTTGTTCACTAGAAGCAAAGAGCCCCCTGACCCCTTCTTTCAATTAGAACCTTTGTCTTTGTCTTCATTTCCACCTTCGTTCTCCTTTGTTCATGAGATCATGGGATCACTACAGCAACCTAGTATATGCTCCATGGGGTTCTAAGTGGTGAAAGTTAATATTGAAATAAATAAGATAGTCATGTTCCCTCCTTTCTCATTCTAATGAGGAGACAATAAAATAGCAAACAGGAGGCAATTACATAAATAAATAATGTAATTTTAGGTGACAAACAAATGTTATGAGAAAGTAGGAGGTGGTTATAGAATAATGGAGGGAAAGGCTACTTAGGATGAGGAAGCCACAAGGAAAGCTTCTCTGAGGAGGCAGCATTTGGGCAGAACAGAATGGAATGTGAAAGTAAGCCTTGCTAAGATTTGAAAGCAAGGATGCATGACAGGGAGAGTAAACCAATGGCATGGTCAAGATCCCTGAGGTGAAAACAAGGTTAGCATAGCCGAGGGACAGCAAGAACCATGTGGCTGGAGTAGAGTAATGTCAGAAAGATGTTTGGGAAGGAAGAAGGGCCTGATCATATAGGGTGTGAAGGCAACCGAAGCAATACATATATTTTTAAAATGACTTCACTACATAAATAATAACATACATGCAGATTAAAAATATAATTAGGAATCATTTTACCTATTAAACTGGCAAGGATTGAATGATAATGCATAATGTTGGAGAGAACAATGAATGACTGATATTTTCCAATCTCCTGGTAGACATGAAAATGGGTAACACATTACTGGGGAGCAATTTGATAACTTTAAGCATCTAGAGGGTTCACCCATATTTATAATATTTGACGATAAAATTTTAATTCCAGAAATTTGTTGATGACATAATTGAATCAATGTAGATATGTACACAGATATTCATATGTCCATACATTATCACTTAAAATAATACAACATTAAAACAAATGAAATATACAATCATAGGAGATTATTGTGTTAGCATGGTACTACAATAAAGAATGATATGCAGCAAAAAAATTATGCTTTCACAGAACTTTTAATGAGACATAAAATACCCAAGATAATATATTGAGGGATAAAAAGGATATTAAAAAACACAGGCCCAATTTTATTTTAAAAACAATTTAAAAATCGAGCAAGAGCATTAGAATATAAGTAATGATAATTACTGGAATGAAAAATTATGTGTGATTTTAACTTTCCTCTTTTATATGCTCTCTGTTTTCCAGTTTTTCTTCAATGATATTGTATCTGTTTTATAATCAGAAAAGATACAAATGTTGTTAAGAAAGTTTACATTCAAAAACTTACTACTTTAAAATATATATAATATGTACAATGAGTTTTACTCACAGTAAATTTTATATTAAGCTTGTTTGATACTAGGCAGAATTAAGACAAGAAAGATGCAGTAGTTCTCTGGATGTAGTTTTGAAAAAAATCATCACAGTTTTCTATCATCGTTTCAACAATTATGGATTGTTACATTGGGTAAGGACTATAGAGAGCACTTAGTCAAAGCACTTTGTTTTACAGATAAGGAAACGGAGATGTAAGAAAGAGACGCGGCCTGCCAAGAACCCAGCAATGAGTCAGTCAATAATGAGAACTGGATGCAGCTTCTTTTTTTCTTCTCAGCTCATTTTCCAGTATCACAGAACACCTCCTTCAACCAAACAGCAACATGACCTATATTCTGAGTAAAAGGGATATGTGAGAAGAAGAAGAAATGACTGGGAGAAACTTCTAGTGTGTCGGGAGAAACTGGCCCCTAGTGAAGGAGAAATGAGGATAGCAAAAGACCATCAATTGCCAACCTGACCATCTTTGGACAGAACGAAGTGCCAAAAAGAAAGAAAAGAAGAAAAGAATCATTAAGAGTTGAGATATAGCAGGCTAGAGGAGCAGCCTCACAGAGCATCTAGATTTATGTGAACAAGTTCAGCCAGAGAATGTACTTGCAGGAGCATAACGATTAGGTTGGTGCAAAAGTTATTGTAGTTTTGGCAAAAGCCTCACCAACCTAATAGAAACCATTATTCTTTGGGACAAGAATACTCAGTGATCTAGAACCTAGAGTGGTAGAGGTCAGATAAGATGCTACGGGGGAAGTTGGAGAAAGTGCATCTCTAAGGATATTGTGTTTCTACTTTCCCAATGGTTTTGTATACTGACATTCCTTGTGCAACCATATGCTGTTTTTGTACATTAAAAATCTTTAGATTGATAGTTTACCATCATTTTCATTAGACTTCATAGATATTTCCTAAGTGCTTAAAATATTAGTTTCTCAGTGATATAACACATAGAATTATACAAGATTTATAGTACAATTTAGCAGTTCCAATATTAATACGGAGTTCCAAGGTAGTTTGTATGGTACAATGAAGAAAGACACAGAAGCTACCATCTAATGTAGAAATTTCAGTTTTATCACTTACTTACCTTGGACAAATTAGCTTCAGCTTCTTCATCTATAAAACAGAAAATAACATTCACGTAATAGAATTGAGGGGATAAAACGAGATAGGGACAGCATTTGAAATAAAGATGCAAGGTAAATGTTAAAGACTCTATATTTCCTACTTTCGAATATGTACATTGTTTTCCTCATTTACCCCTTCCATTCTGTCCAAATATAGTTAGAGTTCATTGAACTAGAACCCACTCATGGTTTTAATGTTCCTTCTGCAAAGCTGCAGTTTCATGTACCTTTAGTGCTTGTTGACCAACTGTATACTGTATAGTGGAAATCTCTCACAACCTAAAGATGAAGGTGAAAGCTCATGCTGACATGAGAACAACTGAAGCATCGGAATGGATTTCCATAAGCTGGACATGAAATCCTACTATAGATTTCTGCAGCTCCCAGTTCTGTGTCAGAATTGTGTGTACGTGTATGTGTGGTCTGGTTACATAAAGAAAGGAAGATTCTTTTTGATAATGCAAACTCACTGAATCAGTGGAATAATGCAATGATGGGTCTTACTGCACTTATTGTTTATGTGTGCCTTAGAGACAGAGGCAAACCCATGGGAAATCTTGAAAATTTCAATTTTCCATTCCTTCCTCACTGAGCATGCAGGTGAAATAGAAAAAATAAATGTCAGTTTGAGATTTCTAATATATTTGGTGGAAAGGGAAATAAAGTTTGAGGGTAAAGCATTTCATTCCTTTTCTGCATGGCTATAATCTAATCTTTTTTTTTTTTTTTTTGATGAAAATACAGATGATGAGAGTGGGAACCACAAACTGCTGACCCTATTCCATGTTTACAACCTGCACTTATACACTTATGTTATCACTCATTTAACTGTTCTTAGAAATCTATTTCCCTGTTTTACTTTTTTTAAAACCTTAATCGTGTGCATAAGAATCACCTGTGGAGCTTTCTGAATATAAAAATTTCTGGATCTTTCATAAACCATTGTGATTCAGGAATCCACATGTTTTTACAAACATCTTAAGTAATTCTGATCCAAATGGTCAGGACTAGAACATTTTGAGAAAACACTACAGGTGCCCTTTTTTTTTTTTTTTTTTTTTTTTTTTTTGCTACTTCTTCCAGTGAAGACTTCATCCAAGTTTATCATCTTTCTCTCTATTGTTTTTCACTGAAAATTTACTTGTATTTCCTTCCATTTGTAAAATAATCTTACATGTCTCAGCTATCTTTCTTTCTGACATTTTACTTTTCTTATTCACATAGTTAATATGAAACATCTTCACTTGGTTTTCAGAATACGTACTTGCCTGCTTTTCCTCTCATGTTTCAGACCGTTTCTTCTCAGTAGGCTCTGTTGGTTGCCCTTGACCTCCTTCAGACTCTTCATGTTAGTATGCTCAGGGCTCTGTCCTTGGATATTTTCTCTTTTCTATCAAAGTTCATTTTCTAAGTGATGTTCTCTGTCTCATGACTTGTATATCCAACTGCCTTCTTGATATTTCCGCATGGATGTCTAAAAGCATTTCAAAATTTTCAGGCAACCAACTGTGAACCTGATAACCCTCCAGATCTAATTCTCCTTCAGTGCCCTCCATCCTTCCAATTGTTTAGACCAAAATTGTTAGAATTATCTTTGTCTTCCCTTTTTCTTATAGACTATATCCAATACATTAAGAAACCCTAGTGACAGTACTTAAAATTTTATTTATAATCTGAACCCATTTTATGTGTCCCAACTCTGCCACTCAGCTCCAAGTCACTACAATTTCTCACCTGGATGATTTCTGGCTTTTTCTCTGATCATCTTCCTTGCTCTCATCCTCCCTTTTTGAGCTATGCTTGTTAACATAGCTGTTAAAATAAAAGAACATGTCACTCCTCAAAACCCAATGACTTCTCATCTCACCCAGAGCAAAACTCAAAGACCACAGCATGTGCCTCAATGCCCTACAATAATCTAACCACCGGTTGCCCCTCTGACTATCATCCTGCTTCTGCCCCACTTCTGCTGTAGATGCACTGGGCTGGCCATCACTGTTCCTGAAACATGTTGGCACACTCCCACCATAGGGCCTTGGCAAGTGCATCTTCCTCTGCCCATAATGTTCTTCTCTCAGATATGGCATGGCTTACTCCTCCACATCCTTCAGCTTTTACTTAAAAGTCACGCTCGAGAACCTTTTACTGGCCAACCTATCTAAAATCTTAACATGTCTGTCCCACCCTTAACTATTACCACTTCATAATCCCTTCTCTGCTTCATGTTTTAGGCTTAGCCCTTATTTTAACTGCCAGATATTTTACCTTTGTCGCCCATATTTGAATGCTGGTTCCATGGGTGTTTTGATTTGATACTGTATCCCTACTATCTAGAAGAGTAACTGACACATAGCAGGAGAATCACTTGAACCCGGGAGGCGGAAGTTGCAGTGAAAAGAGTTTCACTCTTGTTGCCTGGGCGGGAGTGCAATGGTATGATCTCGGCTCACTGCAACTTCTGCCTCCCGGGTTCAAGCGATTCTCCTGCCTCAGCCTCCTTAGTTACAGTAAATACAATATTAAGGTAAAAACAGAACACTTTATTTGGTCACATAAAATCATTTGACAGATGCTCACTTGAGCAAAAACAGAGGTTAGAAAATGTGCAAAAGAGAACTGCAGAAAATACTAGAAGTAAATTGAGTGGATTGTGGGACCCCAGGAATGAAAAATGTACTCATTAAATGATTCAACTAGTATGTATATACTGTTAACAACTTTTACCATTAAAATGGTAGGCTTCACATTTTTAGTGCCTCCTGTGTGACAAGTACTGATACTCACAACCTCACAACCAATCTCTAATATAATGTTATTTCCCCATTTTACAGATTGGGAAAGTTATCTTAGAATAAGCTACCTGAGATCATGTTTAGTGACCATACTTTGGTTCTCTTTGGTCTTCTCCCAAAGCTGATCAAGCTTTATCCATCAATCATGTTCTGCCCTATTATACCTATACCATACCACATTGCTTCACATGCAATTAATTGAAACACTTCCATATCCTAATTATGACACACTATCTTCCCAAGATTTAATTCAAATGCATCCACCTTTGTTCTTTCATCTTTGAAACACTTCCATATTCTAATTGTGAAACACTATCCTCCCAAAATTTTCTTCATATGCATCCACCTTTGTTCTTTCATTTAACAGTAGTATCTGAAAACTCATATTTGCACTTAACAGTTTGTTGATTAAGATAAAACTTTATTTATGTAGTTTTTTATGTCATTTGACTTCAAAAATCTCTCCCTCTTTCTCTTGTTTTATATATTTTCTCTCCCCTAGATCTCTCAACAGTTAAACAAACCTCAAATTCCAACCCCACTTAAAAAAAATGTAATATAAGCCAATGTTAATACTTATAGCCAATGTCAGCATAAAACTTGGATAACTCATTGTTTCAAAATGGATTTTTGGCTCATTACTCTGGTGAGGTTATTTGCATAGTGAAAAGGTACTAAAATATGTGCCAACCATTTCCCCATAATTTTTTGTTGGGTAGATGTATTTATTAGAATGATATAATAGAGACAAAATTTTAAGGACAGGCAAATTTATATATATATATATATATATATATATATAATTGCACTGTAGGACAGGAAAATTTTAAAGGACACTCACATCTGCATTTTTTTTGTTTGTTTTTTTTGAGACAGAGTCTTGCTCTGTTGCTCAGGCTGGAGTGCAGTGGCGTGATCTTGGCTCATTGCAACCTCCACCTCCCAGGTCCAAGCGATTCTCCTGTCTCAGCCTCTCGAGTAACTGGGATTCCAGATGCACGCCACTACGCCTGCCTAATTTTTGTATTTTTAGTAGAGATGGGGTTTTGCCATGTTGACCAGGCTGGTCTCCAATTACTGACCTCAGGTAATCTGCCTTCCTTGGCCTCCCAAAATGCTGGGATTACATGCATGAGCCACTGTGCCCGGCTTCTGCATTTTTAATATGATATCTTTCTCCCATTTTTAATCATAAAGACTACAGATAAACTACCTGACATTAATGGAAAAAACTGACAGAAAAAGTAAAATAAATGATAATTTAATATTTTACAAATTAATCATGTTCTTGCTGAGATTGACTGAGTTCAGGCACTACTCATGAGGTGGCAGTAGCACCTCCACAGAACAAAATTCTAACCCTCAATAAATACTATAATGCTCACGATTCTCAAAATAAATGTCCTTCTTCCTTCATAATTCACCAACAAATCTTGTGAGGTTATGTTCTGCAAATATCTACTTTCTTTAGAGGCAGTTTGAGCTTCACAGTGTTCTCTCTGCATTTTTATTAAAAAAGAGGAGAGGGAGAGAGACCAGTTTATGGAGGCATTTATGCTAATTCATTACTTCCCTACAGATGAAGATAGATTTTATAGTCATATTTCACTGAAGCATAACTGTCTTAAAATACGGTAGGATTCTTATTTTTAATAATTCCCTATGAAAAGAAAAAAGGTTAAACTGCTGATTTATAAAAGAGAAAAACATAATAAATTAAAAAATATATTCCTGAGTTTATAAATTTTTCTGCTAGTGAATAGGAAATCTATTGAATACAACCAACAGCCAGTGATGAGGAAGAACAAAATAATGAAAAATAGAGAGGCAGCTTCAGTCAATGGATACTCCAACATGCAAAAATCTCATCACAGATGTTAGAAAAGTCATGCATCAGATTTTCAACCAATAGTTGATCAGATAATTTCAAGTTCATACAGCAGTAATTCTTTAATGTATTTTTCTCAACTTTATTGTTCTCACTAACATCACTAGCATGTGTCGACCAAAATACTGAAAAAAAATCAATTAGATTGCAAGTAGTTAAGGCAAGTATATTTTAGTCACTGTATAAACATCTTTCAATCTGTTCAAATTCTCCATTACCTCATTAAAGGAGTGTAAACACATGTCTATCTCATAGAAAATAAAAATTATTGAGTATAAGTGGGTTATTGAATTCCTTTGAGAAATGTGACATGAGTATAGAGATTTTAAAGGTCTAGCATCCATTGGACAATTAAAATGGTTTTACATAGCTAACATTCAGTCTTAAGATAATGTCATTCATTTTTGTGTCCTTGAGAAGGAAAAAGAAGCTTTGAAACTAATCAAAGCTTTGTTATCTTTAGAAATGTTATGCTTATTCAAAGAACGCTTCATATTTATTTATATGTACTTTAAAAAAATCACTGTTTTGCATAAATACAAATGAAAATGTGCTATGGTTTGGCTCTGTGTTTGCACCCAAATCTCACCTTGAATTGTAATAATCTCCGCTTGTTATAGGAGGGAGCTGGTGGTAGGTAATTTAATCATGGGGATGGGTTTTCCCATGTTGTTCTTGTAACATTGAATAAGTCTCATGAGATCTGTTGGTTTTATAAAGGGGAGTTCCCCTGAGTATGCTTTCTTGCCTGCCACCTTGTAAGACATGACTTTGCTCCTCATTTACCTTCTGCCATGATTGTGAGGTCTCTGAGCCACGTGGAACTGTGAGTCAATTAAACCTCTTTCCTTTATAAATGACCCAGTTTTGGGTGTCTTTATTAGTAGCATGGAAACAGACTAATAAAAGATATGCTAGTTTAAGCATTAATAAAGCTTCTTCTGATTCAGAATCTAAATCTCCTGAATCATGTTTGGGTTGAGAATCATTGAATTCCGATGTAATTTTATTTTCTGGCCCCTTTGAGGGAATGTGTTCTCTTTCCGGGTCCACAAGGGGGCGTAGTTTTAAGGGCAAAAACTTCGTAGCGCCATGCCCTCCACCCATGCCTCTCCATCCGGGAGACTCAATGTTTCTGTTTAATTTTCAGGGGCGTAGGAAAGGGTCAAAAGCCAATCACTCCAGCGGAAGATTAAGGGAACTCCTTTCATTGGCCAGCGGTTCCTCCCAGGTTAAAGGGATGAGGAACCCTTTTTAACCAGGAGTTCCTCCCAGGTTAAAAGTCCCTGTCTCCCTCATCCAGGCGGATTTCCCCTCTGGGGTCCCCTTCCACTCTCATGGAAGTTGCTTCTCCTCTCCTGGATTCCATAGTTGGGTCCCCTTCCACACACTATCTCGTGGAAGCTTTCTCTCTTCCTCTCCTTTTTCTCTTTCTCTACTTAAATAAATCACTTTGCGCAAACACTGTTTGGGGTCCGGTATTTACGAGTCCACCCCATGGTCCCCTCTCCCATTCTTGAGAGAGTGAGGGACCAAGACCCTGGAGCTCACTGGGGAACAAGCTGAGTGCTCCCCTGTACCCCAAAACCCCTCAACACATTGAAAGTGTTGATAATGCTGTACAGCATTTATTTTAAAAATGCTCCACTATTATGTTTGAGGTTTTCTCATCTATTAACATTCATCCTTTCTGTTTTGATAGTTGGGCTTTCTTTCATACCCCAGGGATCAAATGATGTTAACTACGTCACCACTGCCACTTGGCCAAAAGGGTTTGACAGATGCAATCAACTACAAAATTTACACTGATTTCAGAGCTGTTAATATTAGAAAAAAATGCATCTTAGAATTGATTATATGTGGCATACTATTTGCCAAATACACTCAAGGCAATTTCTGTACAAAAAGTTTATTTTTACTTGTAGTCCACCTTATCTTCTAGTGTCTCAGTATTTTCACCTCCCTCACTTTTCTGGTAGTTCTTCTTAAACACAAGGTTTTGTTTTTCATTGCCCCCCTCCAAATTCTGGCCATAGAATTCTATTTACAAGTGAGTCCAAATTGGGTGTTCTTCTAATTCATAATTTCTCAAGTTAATGTCTAATATTTTGGGGAAATGCTGAATTAAGCAAAGTTAGCAGGATTCTTTAATACAACTTTTTTGGATTCTGTAATATATTGATGTACATTGTGATCATTGAACAGTGGTAAATTATATAGCACTTCTGAAAGTTGTCAGACAAACTTTTAAACACAATGTGTTATGAGATTTGTGTTTTGAGGAACACTTTTTGAAAAGACTTTTACAGCTTTGAAAAAGACTTTTTTTTTTAATTTAATTTCATTTTTTATAGAGATGGGGTGTCACCATGTTGGCTGGGCTGGTCTTGAACTCCTGACCTCAGGTGATCCACCCATCTCGGCCTCCCGTAGTGCTGGGATTACAGGTATGAGCCACCGCACCTGGCCTTGAAAAAGACTTTTATGTATATTTTATACATGGTTTCTTTGTAATTTCTCATCTTTGCTATGTGGCATTCTAAATTTCTGGTAACTTGGAGTTGAATATAATTTCAATACGGATAATTCCATATTTATACAGGATTACCAGAAAAGAAGATGGTCATATGCAAATTTTGAAGACAATAAAATATTATTTAAGAATAAATATATTTGCCTTTGATTATACAGTGTAGTTACACATTTCTATCACATATTATTTGTGTTATAAAATGACCTAGCCAATATGACCATGAGGCAAATGCTAGACTTTGGGGATAAATATTAGGAATCTCTGACAGTCAAGGTAGATGATGGCTAAACGTTCTCTCTCCCAAAACTTTACTACCAGTTGTTACATATGTAAATATTAGTAAACAGGAATAAAACAATCACTGGTTCTTACAGCTTCTCTGGCACCTGGGGGCAAGTTTAAGTCTGCTTAGGCACTGGAACCATAGGTTCACTCGGAGGTAAACATGGTGGTATCGTGGCAGTAGGACCAGCTGGCTTTGTAACTGGGTTGAGAGACAAGGTGTTCTGTGAAGTGACGGATACAGGTCCAACTGGGCTTTGCACCAAGGACATCCAACTGCTGACTGTGTTGATTCTTATACTTCATGCAGCCAATAGCAGCAGGCTTGACTTCTTACCAGCCACATATGTTAAGACCATTCATTTCACTGATGAAAAATCATTTCTAATATTGCTTACATAAATTAACAGTCATCTTGTATATATTTAGATAAAGATATGTAAGGGACTAAGCACTCAATTACCAGAGTGTTGATTCCTGACCAAGTTTCAATTTTTTTTTAACAAATGCTAAATTGGATCTAACTTATACACAAACACATCAATGTCACATTGTTAACATTCAAATGTTTTTAAAGTGAATGTCCATTTTGACAATGTAAAACTTTGCCATATTAAACATAATGAAGCCAAAGGAATTTTAAATGTATAGTACTTTAGCACAATGATTACGTATTTCAATTAGTGGAAAATTCTATAAATATCCATGAGTTCAAAAGAGCTATATAAGGCTGTTTATAAGATATACACACAGGTGTATTTATAATTATATCTATATATTTTATGAAAGAGAATACATATCAGAAGAGTCAAATTAATGGTAGAGAAAAAAGAGTCAGATAATTAATAAGGGTTAAATATCCCCTCCAATTTTAAACATTATCTTACAAATAAGATAATATATTCACTGTTGGCTCAACTACAAAGGAGAATCAATGTGTAATGTTGAATTTCAAGGGACATAAATATAAGAAAAGATTTTCTTTATTGAATTAAGATCCTCACACATAGAAAGGAACATCTAAAGCAATACCAATTTCTTGCTTAAAAAGCAGCCAAGTAAGAGGCAAACTTGAAGTGTGAGAGTGACTGGATATACGCCAATCTCATAAAGAGTGCAGAATTCTAAAGGAGACTGGCAGACATCCCAGATCAATTAAGGAAGAAATCCTGCAGAATAGGCACATATCCATCTTTGAAACTTTAAGTTTAGATAATGCAGCTCAAAGATGGATAGATGGAAATAAAAATGCAACTAAGCTGAAGAAAAATTATAGATATACAGATATTTTTACATGACAAACTAATAACTCAGTGACTCCTTCTATTAAACTGAATCACTAGTTAATTCCATGAAGTGAAGGAAAACTAATGCTTGACAGAACAGATTACCTGACTGATGGACTGGGACTTATTTCTTGTCAAAAGGTCAATCTGATAGCCTCAACTACAACCAATATTAAATGATTAAATCTAGAAGTTACTGCTCAAAATGTGTCAACACTGTAACTGGATAAATTGTATTTAACATTGCTGTGTAAGATGCTAGAAACATGTGGTGGTTCTATACATACATTATTGACATATACTATGTATATAACCAATAGAGGGTAATATAAAGTGAAAACAACTGAACTTATGATTGTATTAACATGCACTATGACACTTCAAGTTAACTTCAAGTTAAGACTCAGAAATAGAAATAGGCCTGCATTTGAGTCTATCAAGCAGGAAAAAACCATCACTACCAATTGTCTTATATTTTTATGGTAGACATTTAGTGTGTGCCAGTAAAATTACAGTTTTAAAGAAAAATATCTAATAATAAGAAACTCAGTGTCATGGCCTCTTGAGGAAAGGCAATACTCAGGTCATCGGTTTCTTCACCAATAATTAAAAAGAGTCAATTAATGCTGCTTTGAAATAAATAAATCAATGACTTTCAGTACCTCCAGAAGACTTACTTTTAGAGTCATTTTCTGGCTCTTTACACACAGAGAATGTAATGCTTTTAAGATCTTACAAAGTATTTTTACAACTGTTTTACTATTAACAAAAATGAAAGGATAAATGTGATACATGTGGCAAAAAAGTCAGTTAAAACACAAAAGAGTTTTACAAAAGGATAACTTTGATTGTGAAAAGGAAAGCATTGGGTGACTTTAATAAGAAAGTGCTACTTGTGGATGACTCAATGTAGTTTAGTAATGTATTTTACACATGATTGTTATAAAACATTCTGTGACTATGCTAGTATTATAGGCTGTTAAAGTCATTTGGCACTATTCAGAAAATTTACCATAGTTTGTCATTTTGAATATTTAATTTCATTCTTTAGCACCCAGAATATTTATACATTATCTTCTTTAATGTTGAAAATAAACAAAATTTAATCCAGATCTTCCTAGCCAAATTATTGGTCAAAATCATTTTACTAATTATCTTAAATCATCAATGTTGTCTTTTTTTCTAAACTTACATCATAATTTTAATCAACTATATTTCATCTATTTAGTTAATTTTACCACAAAAAAGCTCTTATCTAGATTGTTACACATATGAATAATGATCTTTAAAAGAAAATACAAGGTTGAAAGCAAAAGTAATTATTAATATTAGATGGAAAACTAACAATTTGGCTTTCATTTTGGTATATATTAGTTAATAACATTTCCAAACAGCTTATTAAAATTTGTAGAAACATTTAATTTTTATGTATAACCAAGCTTTCTAACAAATATTTTAAATATATTTGGGCATAATAAGCTACACATTTACCACATGGTAAAAAAAAATTATCAGTGAAAGGAAGATTTATGTAAAACAAAATAGAATTCTGAAAGGAATATTGAAGGTGATCTACCATAACACTCCCATTTTATAGGGAGGTATTAAAGTCCCATGGAAGTTCAATATTTACCAAGCTCAATAGTTTACTGGTAGAGCAAAAATTAGAATGTCATTTCATAGTGCTTTGTTCTCTCTTAGATCTAGTGAATGCAGGATGAACAACAAAGGAATGTCCTCTTTGAATGGAGTAGCCTTGAAAATTACTACTATTGTCCAAACAAAGTTACAATTTAAAGATTGGTAGGAGTTTAGTTAAAAAAAAAAAAATAGCACTGGGGTGAGCCACTTGGAGAGATGAGAAGTCTTCGAAAAGGCTTCAAACGTCATGCCACGTTTCATTTCTTTTTCACTGTGGCTTTTATTGAGTAGTGAAAGAAGCCAAGGATATTTGGAAATGCAATGGAAAACACTATTCTTGTGTCCTATTAATGAAAGGAAAAGAGTGCATGATAAAGTACCCTTTATCAAGTCATTGCCAGAATATTTGTTTGGGATAAATGCCATTATACATGGACCTTTTAAAAGTTGTTCTCACATTTGAAAAATTCTTCTATACAATATATTTACTTTTTTATTTTTTAGTTATATGAATGTCATTGAACAATGGCTAAATACAGAATAGTTGACTTACGTTAATCTGAATAGTAATATTTATAAATCTGGACTTACGTTAATCTGAATAGTAATATTTATAAATCTGATTTCATTTTGTTGGCTCGTGTTCTTCTAATTGACCTATAAACATTCAAAATGTAGTGGTAAATTCATTATTTTGGTAAGTGAGTCTGAGACACATGTAAAAAATAAATTGAAGCAATCTTATCTTCCATCTTTGTACCAGACCTTTTCCACTTAAAAAAATGTTTTTATTAAATAGTATTCTGTCTACAATGGTACCTTAGTTGATATAATCAAATCGATTGGTAAGAATTAATTATTAGATATTTTAAAACTGGGTTCAGAATAATTGGTTGGGTTCAGGTGTCTAATTTGTGTTTTATTGTTGATTTTGGATATTTACTGACATTAAAGATCAATACCATGTTGATTATATGTGATATTCTTTACTATTTTCACCTAAAATGTTTGAATTTATGAATTAACAATGCCTTGTGAGCACAAAATATTAGTATATTGGACGACACTACATTGAGTATTTAAAATTCATTGTTTTATATAAGATATTAAGACACAATTTTGGCATTTCGATATTTGTCATAATAATGTAAGTGTCTTGATACATGTCATAATTACAGTCGTTTGCAAATTTTCTCAGTTTTTCTATATGCTCATATCAGACACTAAGTATGAAATTGAATGAGCATTTCCACCCACTTCTAAAAATTGATATCACATATTTCATTTAGTCTGTACCCCTACCCCATCTATCTCTTCCCCTTTTCACTTGTTAACACAGTTATATACTTATTTATGTTCCCTTTTATCCATTGAATGTAAACTCTAAGAGATTAGGAACCTTGTCTCTTCACAATTTAATCCCCAAGAGTTTTAGACCAGGGCATAATATAGGGGGAAAAGCTAATGCTTAATTAATATCTGTTGAATTAATAAATGATCCTTAATGTCTCTTCCAGAGTTTCATTGTATCCTAAGACAATGTAATTAGACCTTTTCTCAAGGGGGCTTTCAAACTTCTTTGATCATGCCCTAAAGAAATAACTATTGCATTACACTGTTTGTGTATCTGAAACAAAATATTCATAAAACAATATTATCTTCAATGAACCCTGATAATTAAATTTCTAAACAATTGTATTCCAAACAATTTATTTAAAAAATCATTTGGTATTGAAGTTGATGTCATGACCCACCAATCTACATTTTGTAAAATACCATTTGAGACCAAAAAGCCAATAGAGATGAAAATGTTGATCTTTGACTAAGTTGAAGGGACACATGTATCCTAGTCCTTGTTGGATAGTATAATAAGTTGACAAGACCATCCTTTCCAGAACTTCCTGCCCTTCTTAGCCACATACAGCTCCCTATGTACAGATATCACTTCCCATATCCCAGACTTTCAGGAGCTAGAAGGGCTGAAAAAGACTGAAAATTTTCTCTTCTAGATCTCATCAGGGAGAAGTCGAGAAATTGTATCCATTTGGATTTGGATTCGTCTACAAACAAAATAGTATGCCAAACGGTTTTTCACATCATTCTCACCACAGCCCTGCAAACTAAAAATTGCTACTCTTGCAAAAAAAGAATCTGAGTCTCAAAAGATCCGATGATTTGCTCAAGGTGACAAAACCAGTGAGCAGCGAGTCTGGACTCACTCCTTTTCCAAATATACTCCCCTCCCTTGGAGAGACAGATGCACAATGTTAAACCAGAAGGCAGCCCCTCTGGACTGCTGAGCTTCCAGACACAGAGTAGGGAGAATCCCCCAAATCTCAGCGACCCTGCCTCTTCCAGCAGACTGTGAAAGCAAATGAGCAAAGTGTTCTCCTGTAACTTCTTCCCCTTGCTCAGTCTGTCCCTGGTCAACCCCACTCTGTCCTGTTGTCCTTTCCTGTGGAAGGGCTGGGGCTATATTAGGACTGGGGCTAGTGTATATAAAAACAATCGTGAAGACTTCTTGCCCTTATTGTACATTGCACCCCATGGCCCATCGCACAGCCCTGTGTGATAGGTGGCTCATCTTGCTGCACCCTAGAGAAGTCATTTTGGTGTCCAGTGCTCTCTGGTACCAGGATGCCGTGCCTCATCCAGGGGTGCGCGAAAATTGCAACCCGTGCCATCGCTCAGTTAGTCTCGACATTTTCTCCGGCATTTTTGATACGTGGTGGGACTCAAGAGTAGCTTTCTCTGGGTGACATAATTTTATTTTTATTTTATTCCCTGAGAAAGTATCCTTGACTCACCCAAAGTTCACACTGACCAGAGCTCAAAGAAAATCTCAGAATTAAGCTCCTTTGTGATTGTATTTTTTCAGTATACACGGTGAAATTTTAACTAAGTAGTCTCATTTTGGTTACTGTAAAATAAACACTCCCAACTCCAGTCCCCGTCCCCACATCCCACCACCGTCAAAGCAGAGAGCTGTGGCTTGTGGGTGGAGGTGCCAGTCACCTCTGGAGAAGTACTGGGATTCTATCCTCTCCCACTTCCTCCTGGCCACTTTGTTCCCTGATCCCTTTAAGGTCCAACTAGGAGGGTAGAGCGCAGGGCAGTGGGAAGAGTCCCGGCCCGAGGTCAAACTGGGCATGCTCAGTGGCAGAGCGGGTTTAGGCCGGGCCTGGGAAACTGGGCAGCTGAGGTGCTCGCGCCGCGGCTCCGACCCCGAGTGCGCGCCTCTGAGGAGCCGCGGCCGGGGCTGGAGGACGCGGCTGCTCCGCTCCCCTGCTCCGCTGGACACGGCGCCGCCCGCCCCCTGCAGCCTGTGCTGCAGCTGCCCGCCACCGGAGGGGGCGAACAAACGTCAACCTGTTGTTTATCCCTTCACCATTTATCAACTCAGCACCACAAGGAAGTGCGGCACCCACACGCGCTCGGAAAGTTCGGCATGCAGGAAGTTTGCGGAGAGCTCGGCGATTAGCACAGCGGCCCCGGCCAGCGCGGGGCGAGCTCAGGCGGCGAGAGCGCAGGGCGGCGCGGCGTCGGTCCCGGGAGCAGAACCCGGCTTTTTCTTGGAGCGACGGTGTCTCTAGGTCGCTGATCCCAATGCACCGGCTCATCTTTGTCTACACTCTAATCTGCGCGAACTTTTGCAGCTGTCGGAACACTTCTGCAACTCCGCAGAGTGCATCCATCAAAGCTTTGCGCAACGTCAACCTCCGGCGAGATGGTAAGATACTCATTTTATTTTTTAACTTAAAAAAGTTGTGTTTGCTATTGTTATTGTTCTTTCTGTGTTTTCCCCCCTTCATTTTGGATCTTTCAAATGAACTCCGGCTGAATGCATTGTTAGGGGAGGGAGGTCTCCTGCCTGTCTCCCGTCCTGGGAGAGCTCCATTTCCGGAATGGGACTGAGAAATGTGGGACGCGTGCTGGTGGAATAGGATAAACCAGGTGGCTTGTCGTGCTGCACCCCAGATAAGTCATTTTGGTGACCAAGTTTCTGGTACCAGGATGCGGTGCCTCATCCCGGAGTTGGCGAAAGTTGCAAGCTGCGCCACCCCTTGGTCGGACTCAACCTTTCTTAGGCAATTTTGATAGATGGAAGGACTCAAGAGTAGCTTTCTCTGGGCAATATACGTTTATTTTATTTTATTTATTTTTTTTTAAGTAGGCAGAAGAGAAATCGTGCGTTTCAGTCCAGGAGTTATGTCTGGAACAGTGGCAATTTATCCATATGTTATTTATTTTCAGGAGAGGGCAGTGTGCAGCCTATTGCCCTATTGCCCTAAGTGACTTTCCTACTGAAGTTGACCCTGACTCAGAAGCTCCGCGTCTAGGAGACTGGGGCTTCTGGGGTTTCATCACTACCACAGGAGCACCGGGCTTCTGCTGCTAGTTTTCTTGCAGAGAAGGCTTTCCAACTATTTGTAAGGAGCAAAGCTCCCCAAACAGCTGTCTTAAGTAAGGTCCCAAGCCAGCTTGTCTGTTTTCCTTTACTCTAGAGGACACCTGGGTTACTGGTTCCAAAGACTCTCAGCTGAGTTTATTTACTTTCTGAGGCTTCCATCTAAATCCGAAATTGATTTAACCTTCTGTAGTCATGTTCCCAGCAATTTGCAGCTGTTCTGCCATCTACCTGAACTGACCCATAGGCCTTTGGATTTTTTTTTTCCTACATCAGTTACCTTTCTCTCCTCCTTGCTTAAAGTACTAACACATCTCTCAAGGAGACCGCCAAGCAATTGTTGATGGCTTCACTGTTTCAGCTGGCACTATTTGACTGTCTTGGTAAATTCAAATTAGCCATCTTACTCCCCTATCAGTTTCTTCCTTGGTATGTTCTTAATTTGAAATTTACTAAATTACTTTTGGACTTTGCAGGAAAACCAAGATTTCGTTAAATTATCCGACCAGGAGTAGACTATGGATATCAGTGTGCTCCTCACCTGAAGTGGTGTAGATATGTAGCAGGGGAAGCCACAGTCATCTTACTTTTTCATAGTGTTTTTATGTAAAAGATTCCAGCTGTGCACTTTTGAAAACTCTTTGTCTTAGTTAAAAGCACTTTAAAAAATTTAATTTTTTACAAAACTTAAGGTTAAGGCTCAACACCAAACCTTTGTGGTTTTTTCGTTTTTACTCTTTAATGTATCCATGAGGGACAGATCTCCTAGTTGATCTTTTAAGTTTGTTATTATTTGCACTTTATATGTCCTTTTGGCTACATAGAGTAAAATTCCATTTATAATTTGCATGACTTCATAGCCATAATTTTGTAATCCTCAGCCTCCCAAGTATCAGTTACAAGAAGTCAAGGACAGAAAATGAAAAGCATGTAACCATTGCCCATTAACCCAAGATTCTGACTAAAACCAAGTTATGTAGCTCAGCAGGGTTTTATTTATTTATTTTTTTGAAAAAGGGTAATCTCATTTTAGTCTCCACTGTGAAAACTCTATACATCTCTATACATCTGTCCAGTCCATATGAGAAATGCTTTGTTTTCTGAAAGTTTTAAAAACTATCTTGGATTTCTCATTTCTTCATATTTTAGTTAAAACTGTTTTGCAATTACTTTCACAGTCCACGCACACACACACACACACACACACACACACACACAAATACACACTCACTCTTTGATTAGTTCTGATTGCTCAGTACTTTGCTCAATGTCAATCTCATCTTACATATAAGACTAGGAAGGAGAAAAAGATAGTTACACATTAAAAATTGTTTTATATAGAGTAAAAAATGTTAATATTCATAATGGATTGTTTAGAAAATTTTCAAATGGCAGTTTTTTCTTAAACGAGCATGCATTCTTCAAGAGGGGCAATATTGTCCCCAGTGGGGTGAAATTGGATCTTACAGGGTGAACACAGTCAGATATTGCAATGATCTGCGTTCCTTCAAAGGGGTAGCAGATATAAATGGATATACATTTATGTGGTATTAACATTCACAAGGAGGGAGAGTAATCAGAAAAAAGTCTTAAAAGAGCCTTTCAGGGGATTGAGGTCCGCAATTGTGAAAAAATGATTGAGAAATGTTGTCATAGAGTTTTGGTGAAAGAGTAAGAGTGAGGGGGCTTTGAAAAAATTCTGGACAATGCTTGTAAAAACCTTAATGACCATAGCTGACACAGAGAAAGTAATAACTTATTAAATTAAAACCTTGTTCTGATTTCAGACATTTTCAACCTTCTCTCCCAAATTTCTCTAATGACTTGTTGAAGAAGACAATGTTTTTGCTCATTTGACTATCAGATTAAGATATGATATAAGCTTGAGTAGGACACGAACATGGAATATAATTAGGGAATGAATAGAAAATGAGAGTTTCTAAACATTAACTTAGGGTATTTAGAAGACCTGGCTCTCAGATTGCAAATGACAGGAAATCACAACAAAAAATTTGAAGTGGCCTTTGTATAGGAGTTTTAGAAACCATTACCTGATGATAGATGTACTTGAATGCTATTCATTTGTTCCGACTGGCCCTGTTAGTTGCTGCTTAATGTTGGGGTGAAGAAAGGAACAAAGAAGCCAGGTGTCCTGTTCAGGACATGAGGTGTGTTTTATCGTATTTATTATTCTTGCTCAAACTGATTTACTTTTGATACCCATTTCTGCCTCTGGTCACAAAGAAAATCTTAATTTAGTAGTTGCAGCTACATATTCTAATTTTATGCCTACACAGTTGGTGCTTTTATAATAACTGGCCACAACTAAGTGTTGCTCAGAGTGTGGATTAAGAAGTGTACAGGTAGCAATTAATACTGACAGTATTACTTATTTATCTTAAAATCTAACTAGATGGAACTTCCTGCCTATGGGCTTAAGAGTACAGATGCACTCTTCATTTTCTTGACCTTTTGTTGCTTTTAGAACGTATAGGTGTTGGTGGTAAACATTCTGAAATTAGTTCTCTTTGGTTAATATAGTAGTACTTGAATCATCTATTACATTATTATTATCTAGTGATAGACCTGCAGTTTTAGTAATTGTGCTGTCTTAGATTTTAAAGTAGGTAAGCTCATTTCTTTACATGGCTTTCTATTGCCATAGTTGACAATAGCACATTGACTTAAGTGAGAAGATCAGAGCTTAAAGAGAAGGCAACAAAACGGAGAACATTATCAATAAATTATTTTTAAAGTGTCTGAAATCAAAGAATCATATAGTGTTAACATTTTATGTTCATCTCTGTGTATATTTTTTGTTCTACTCTAAGCATATTAAAGTCTATAATTTTAGAAAGCATAGTGGTGATTAAATATTTTAAATGTAATGGACTTTGACATGCCACCATGGATAATATCATTTTATAGAAACCCTTAAAGAACAGAGTTTAGGCACGTGTCTGTATATTGTGTAGCGGAGGATGCGACTAGGTTGTGAGTTACATTAATGACCATAGTGAGTTTATTAAATGACAGTGATTTTTGCTACAAGATTTTCCCTTTCAGTGAATGAAAGAAAAACTGTCTTGTTTCAAACAATAGAGTTAAACAATGGAGCAGAGTCCACAGAGTCACTGATCTCTAATGACTAGTACTAAGCATAAACTTGATGTCACGTAGGACTTTGACCATTTGTGGTCTCAGAGCCCTATCATTCTAAGAGTCTAGAAAGATATACATATTTCTGTCTCTGTCCTTAAGAGCTGATTTATAATGTAAATAATCTTCCTTCTGGAAATTAATCTTGAACTTAATTGTTGAAATCAGATTACTGTAAAAAGACACTCTGAAACACCTTAATAAAATCCTTCCCTTTATTAAAATGGGAAAATCTTTTAGATGGATGAACCAGGTGTAGAATGTTTCCACCTCATCTGTGCCATGCCATTCAGGGAATACATTGATCATTCTCAAAGGATTAAGATGACTTGAGGGTGAAGGTGAGTTAATGTCTGAACTACCTGGCCTCTTTCAAGGCTCTCTCTTTTCAGATCATTCTTTACTTGATCTTAACTGTCTTCTAAAGATGAAAGGTAGCAGACAAATAGTTCCTTATCCTAAATTCTACTGCTAACCCCTGCTATAACTACTATTCATATATTCAATGATTATTTCCAACACCCCTAATGCCAACTGTATAAGGTGCTAGGTATCTGAGCATATGGCACAATATGAATAAAACACATATGATTCCTGACCTCTTTGAATATATTGGCTAGTGGACAACATAGACAAATATGTTGTCAGTTCCATTGTATTGTACGTATCTTTCAGATGCATTCTGTAGAGTACCAAGATTCTCCAGAAGTGTTGTAGAGGTCGGTACACAGTTACTAAGGAGGCTGAACGTGTATAGCGTCACCTTCTCCACCCCTTCCTCAACAGAATAGCTCCACAGGTATCATCACACTTCTTTTTCACATATGTGTGTTCACCATAAGAGTTTTGAGAAAATGTATTTTGCAATTTAAGTGTGAAAGTTCTAAAGTGTGTGGCATGTGCTTTAATGAAAGAAACACACTGAGAGATAGGAATTCACAAATAGCACCACATATAGACTTGAGGAATTGAGAAGGGCTTCCTGGAGGAAGTAATATCTGAACTGAGGTTGAAGGATATGCTGCTTTGCCTGTAAAAGTAAGGCAGGCATGGTTTGAAACCTTATGTGTTAGGATTCTTTAAAAAGAATGTTATTATTTAGTCTTAACTGACAAATAAAGATTGTTTAAATTTATCCTGTACAGCATATTGTTTTGAAATATCTCTGCAGTATCAAATGGCTGAATCAAGCTAATGGACATATATATTACCTCACATATTTATCATATTTTTGCGATAACACTTAACACTTAAAGGCTGCTTTCTTGTCAATTTTCAAGACGACAATACATTATTATTATAGTAATCATATTGTATGTAACAGGATTCTTGATTTTCAAAAGGTTGAAATCCATCATGCCTTCCGTGGACTGAAAGAGCTCAGGGATAATTGCTGGGTGGAAGCTGTGAGCAGGGGTTGACCATGATGCATTGGTTCTGGACAAGTCATTTCAGAAGTTGGGTACAGTGAGAGGGAGGAGGGGGAGAGCACTGGCCAGGATTTCCAGGTGAGAACACAGGTAAACAAGTGCCTACCAGCGACAGGCATGAGGAATAATGTAGGGAGGTTGGCCATCATGCTGAGAGCAGTGGGAAGCCATTGAAAGGTGTAATTTAGGTAGAGACGTCCATTCTGTGTTTGACTGCTGGGTGCTAGTGTTCCTGAGGAGTCTGCCAGGCTGAGGCTGTGATCAGGGCCAGTCTTCCTATATCCTTGCTGCCTGTGGGAGATGAATACAGATGGAATCACTTCATTTTTAATATAATAGTGGGGGCATGAATGATTTTCTTAAACCAAAATCCCCAAATCCTTGGTGCCCTCACGATATCCCTGAGGTCCCCTCATGCTGGTTGTCTCTCTGCAGCTCAGCATAGCAGATAATATTTTGTAGCTGTATCTGTGGTCTCAATAAGGTAATGCAAATTATGCAGGTAACCTGTCTAGTGTGTGACAACACTTTAAGTTTCTTTTTAAATAGCTACATTTCAGAATTAATGCAATTTAAAAGGAAACATTTTTATACATTTATGTGAGGGACGGTTTTAGCAAAAAGCTATGGCAATATATAATGTTGTAGCAAAAAGGAAAGAATCCAAGACAAAAAGTGCAGCAAAAATGTTTGGCCTCCTCATCCAGTATTTCAGAACCAAATGTAAATCAAAACTAAAGGAGGAAACCCACAGGACAGCAAACTGCACAACTGCACGTACAGGAAGAAATAGTTTCTTCTGATGAGTTTTATTTTTTTCCCAGAGCAAGAATAAAGCATGCTTTGTTTCTTATGACTGTTGATAATGCACATTATTTTGCCTTTTCCTTCATACCTCTGGTGTGCTGACATCTCTATATTAACTTTAATATTGACAGATTAATATTGTGTGATTTTTGATTTGTAAGGTGTGCAGTTTAGTGGTTTTTATATAATTAGGAGGTGGAATGGTCTGTGGAAGCATCACAGCCCAGGCATGGGAGCTGTCTTTCATCATGAGAAGTCATCTTTCTCAGATTTTAGGGTTTTTACTTGAGCAGTTTTTTATAGAGTATGTTCATGATGAAAAACAGTTTGGATGGAGTGCTTTGTCTATAAAAGTAAGCAAATGTGATTTGAAGACTTATATGTTAGAATTCGTTTTTAAAATTTTATTTTACTTTATTTATTTTTTGAGACAGGGTCTTGCTCTGTCTTCCAAGCAGGAGTGCAGTGGCATAATCAAGGCTTACTGAAGCTTTGACCTCCTGGGCTCGCGCAATCCCACCACCTCAGCCTTCCACAAGTAGCTGGGACCACAGGCACATGCCACCATGTCTGTCCATATTTTATTATTAATTTATTTTTAATAGACAAAAATTGTATATATTTATCATGCATAACATATTGTTTTGAAATATGTATGCAGTGTCAACTAGAACAAACAAATTAACATTCATTACCTTACATACTATCTTTTTTCGTGTGATGATAACACTTAAAATCTACTCTTTTGGCAATTTTCAAGTATAAAGTACATTGTTATTAACTATAGTCACTATGTTGCCTATATTAGGATCCTGGATATTTAAGATTTGACATGTAGCATGCCTTCTCTGGACTGAAGAGCTCAGAGATGTTTGCTGGATGTGAGGGGGTGTTGAATGCGCTATGTTGGTTTTGAAGAGGTCTTTTCAGATCCAATCTGAGAAGATGCTGACAAGTTCTACATTTCATTGAAACATTTGATAAGCAATATAGCAACCACCTACTTTTATAAAATGTAGCTGTTTAGCAACCTCAGCTATGGAAAATGCAACCAAATGAACTAACAAATATACAACAAATCTATTTAAAAGCTAAAATCAGTGACACAGAATGTATAAACGGGTTCATAAGGATCATGGAGTAAACACTAAAAGCCCACTTGTCTTTCCTTTCCTTATAATTACATCACCCTGGTTTATGTGGTTCTCATATCCACAGCAGAACGAGAGGAGGGTATTAGAATAAATAAGAGAATTGGTTCGAGTTATTCACACTATTAGCATTGAGAAGTGACAGCTAGTAGTTTTCCTGCCTTCTCTTATATTTCTAGGTCTTGAAAAGCATTCATAAGACCTAAACAAGCCCAGCTGGCTGAGGCTTCTTATTAAATAAGGTGAAAATAGTTCCAACCTGACTCCACATGTTGCTGGGGAATAACTATATTATAGCCCAGTAAAGTTGTTGATTTTAAAAACAATGACCTTGAGCCATAAAGGGAAGTTCACATTATATGTCTGATAGGTTTACCAGGTCAATGTCTTTTCCAGGTTCATAAACTGGAAATGGTATTGCCCAAAGTATGTATATATTTCAACCAGAAATTGACAGCATTTACTATAGAAACCTTGGGGAAAAGAATGGTTGTAGCTTGGATGACAATAACCTATTATTATCATTCTTCTAGTGATAACTAATAGATTCATGTTAGTCAAGAGGGAGGCGAACAGAGATTTTGTTGGTGCTTTGGATTAGACTCTGTTGGGGTCGGAATCCTTAATAACTTGAATGAAAACATAGAAAACACATCTATCAAACTTATATATTTTCATTGCAAAGAATAGTTAATAGCTTGGAGCAGATGCAGAGGTTGGCAGACTTTTTTTTGTAAAGGGCCAAATAGTAAATATTGTAGGCTTTTCAAGCCATATGGTCTCTGTTACAACTACTCAACTCTGCCATTATAGCATAAAAGCAGTCATAGGAATTGCAAAGTTAGACTGTTCTGGCCAGTCTGTGTCTGAATACATTGTGTTCTTGGTACCCCTCCTTTGCATAATTCCACCTTTTTATAATTATTTTAACCTAATTCCATAGAGTTTACTACTCTTCTGTCTTTAAACTTTTCCTTCTTATTGCCTTTATTCCCTCAGCCAACAGGCATGTTCTAGTTTCTTTGCACTGTCCCACAATATGTAAAAAGTTGTTTTATTGTTTCTCTTCACTTTACCGTCATATACACTTTCTCAGTCTCACCACAACTCAATGTCTTTTTCTTCCTCCTCTCCTCCCCTGTTCCCATTGTGATTTGAAATCATCCCCACTGCTCCACGGAAACACTCTGGGTGAGGTCACTGATTTATCGTTTACTCAGGCATTGGCCCTTCTCTTCTTGAAGCATTCTCTTCCCTTGCCTTGCTGCTGCGCCTCCTTTGTCTTAACTACTCCTAAGTGACAAGTTTGAAATGGTGTTAGGAATAAAGCCAAAACTAACACAGGACTTATTTTAGGTTATTTGGAGATATTAGAGAAAACCTTAAAAAGCATATTTGATGTTTTACTCTTTCTCTGTTATCATGATGAATGATGAATAAAGTAGGAAAGATTTTTAGAATGTAACAAAGGGTGCTGTTAACAGGAAAAGAAAGAAGATTCAAAGATAAAACCAATGTCATGTTACACTCTATCAGTTTATGTAACTATTAGTATTTTTGAGGGTAAAACATATTTTTTTAAAAGAAAAGTGTATTTGTCATGATAAAAATATGACACTGACCACATACATAGATTTTTTTCCCTTATATTGTTGGATACCCTTTGTTTATTGTTTCCTTGACTGTCTCCTTGACTGGGTCTTCCTGTCTGCCCCATAAATACTGGTACATTTTCTAGGCTTTGACCTCAGACTTTTCACTTTTCTCACTGCTCCTCTCTGGAGGATCAGTCTTATCCAGTGTCAATTGCTACTTGTGTGCAAATGTCCCCCCAAAATATATTTTTAGCTTCTACCTCATTATGGGCCCTAGACCTGTCTTTTAATTTTACTATTTGAGGTATATAATGAGTGATCCCTTTGGTAATTAAACTCTCCAATTCAGTAAATAATCGCGTGAAATAATTAGTTTTAAAAATATTGGGTTATTCATCCAATGGTGAATTCCTTAATCACGTTAATCATTTTTGTTGTTGTTCTTCCAGACACATCACAATTGTTTTTGGATGAATTGTTGAGTGAGCGTACAGATCATATATCACATTTTAGATAGAGGAATTGCACCGCTCTGTGTAGACTTTCCTGCCTCCCAACCCTCCCCAGTTAGATTTTGCTGCTTGTTTATTTACCCCATATTTCTATCATGAGCCCTACAATGTTACTCATTTATTTACATATCTGACATCTGCAGATACAGGTATACTAACTATATTTAATACAGCTGAACATCCTCACTGTCCATTTCATTGGCTGGCACATTGGAGAAACTCAATAAGGTTTGACGAATCTGTTAATCAACCAGTCAGTGTCCTCTTTTAATGACAGATCTTTAGGCCACATGAGCCTTCTCACTATCAGACTGTAAACAAATGAGAGACGGTGTTTAAATTCAGAATCTGGAGTAGCTGTCAGGTTTCTGCTTTAAATGTGTGGGTGGTTGCTGTATTGTTGAACAAGATAGGAAGTAAAAGAGGAAGAGCAGATAAGAAAAGGTCATAAAGTTAGAAAATTAATTTGTGAACACTTTAAGCTTTAGGAGTTTGTGCAACATTGGTGCAGAGAAACCTAGAGACAGGAAGGTAAGAGAGGAACATATTTGCCTGAAATGCATGCACAGTGAACATGAAGTAAATGATTATGTATTAGAAAGTTTTAAAAATAATTAACATTTATGATTATGGGTACATGATATTAATGCCTGATAATTCTTAAGTGCTTTTAACATGATTAAGTGCATTAATATCTGTTATGAACAGTGGTGTATGTGAAGAATCGGTTATATGTTTCCAAAAGACTTTGTTGAGTACACCAAGATTACACATACTTTTAGACTGCCACTTTGGACATAGCATATTTTGGGTTAATTTTGGACAATTATCAGTGAAATGTGGAGAATTTTCAATTGTCTGGAAAAAAAAGCCAAAAGAAAAACAAAAACTCACCAGATAACCCTGACTAGAATGAATCCTTTTTGTCATACCTTTCCAATATTAGTATTTGAGTACATTTACATTAAATTCCTGCTACTTAATACAAGGGCTCAAAAAAGAGGTAAAAAATAAATTTAGGATGAGGAGACTAGTCTTAAGAGTCGGTCTGGAAGACAGAAGGCTAACAAAAATTAATGCATCTTCATTTTATTTATAAATTTATAGACAAACATGTTTACATTCTATGTTATTTTACTGATGATAAAATAAGAGTTGTTACTGAACAGAATATAAAAGTACATTTGCTGTAATAACAAATTTCATTGACAGAGTTTCTAAACATGTAATTAAAGGATTTGTAAACATTTGTTAATTGAAAAAACAAGCTAGAATGAAGTGAGAGTGACTTGGAATTGAGTTTTAGTGTATGTTGGGATTATTTAAATACTTCAGGAAGAGCCAGGATGGCCTTATAGTTTTTTTCTTTAGTTTACTACCGCTTACCAAACCCAACTTCAATAAACCACTTAATGAGCGTTGACTACTTGCAGTCTTCTGGATGAAGCACTATGAAGCAGAAACAACCAAACCTAAGGCACAGTCCCTGCTCTGTTAAAGCTTTGGCTGAAGAGAGAAAATAGGTATGTGAGTAAACATAGGGCAAGGCTGTGCCATCTGAGGGCCACTGTTATGTGACCTAGGATTTTTTTTTTTCTTTTAAGAATCTCAATTTCAAGATTCCGTCTTGATGATCAAACTATAGCCGTAAATTATCTATCCTAATGTTTTGTTAAATAGAAAAAAAATATGCATTGGTTGAATTGTTGTTGAATACAATATTATTTGAAAATGAAAGGCCAATCCCTTATGATTAAGTTATTAAAACTTGAGCAGAAAAGTAACTTTTAATTTTAGGACTGGAAGTCATACTTTCTTGATTTTTTTCTTCTATGTGTTCAAATTTAAGATGTATTTCTGAAATAAAGCAAATTCGTAGACTCAGTTACCTACACAATATAACTTAACTTTTAAAATATGTGATATGCAATATAATTATTTGACCACTGGATAATAGTAAACAAAGACAACTTTGAGCATGATGTATTATTTTCCCTCTCTTGGTTGGGAGTGTAAATTAAACTAGGGAAGTCTCATATTTTCCACATATATTTTTTGAAAAATCTAAGAACAGTGGGAATCTATCATTAATATAGAGCAATTATATTCTGTATTAATACATTTTAAATATAATTAAAATATGTTGAAATAATTCAGATAACTGTTTTACCACTTTATACTATTTACACACCCAGTTGTATGTATGTGTAAAATTCATGAAAATCCAATTTAGAAATATTGATTGGTTAAAAATAATTTTTTGAACAAAATATGGATACATGACCAGTTAGTTGGCCATCTAACTTGCAGGAACTTTATGAAGATAAGAAAGAAAGAAAAAAGAAAAAAAGAGCAAAAAAAGAAAGGAAAGGTGAGAGGACAAGAGAGATCAAGAGAGAGCTTTCTATCAGTGTGCTGAACAGTAATCAATGATGGATGTGCAACAGCTCCATCATAGCTGCACATAAAAAATTAGGTTGTATCCATCCAGCATTAATTAAATTTGCAATATATTATATAAAATGACCATTTTTAATGAATGATTCAGGGAAGATTAGAAAATCATTGTTGGGGTTTGTCCTATGGCTGAATAATGACCCTAAAGATATCATGTCCTAATCCTGGAACCTTTAAATGTTATTTTATGTGGAAGAGACTTTGCAGGTATGATTTACTTAAGGATCTTAAGGTAGGAGATTTTCCTGGATTATCTGGATAGGCCCTAAATGCAAACACAAGTGTCCTTATAGGAGAGATGCCAAGGGAGATCTGATACAGACAGAAGAGATGTCTGTGTGACCATAGAGGCAGAGATGTGAGTAATGGTCCACAAGCCAAGGAATGCCAGTGACAACCAGGATCTGGAAGAGGAAAGGTATGGGCTCTTCCCTGGAGCCTCCAGCGGGAGTATAGCCCTGCCAGCACCTTAATTTGGGTCCATTGAAATTGATTCCAAACTTCCAGTCTCCAGAGCTGTAAGAGAATAAATGTGTGTTGCTTTAAACCTGTAAATTTGCTGCAATTTGTTACAGCCACTACAGGAAACTAATACAGGGTCTTGGATACGAATAATGAATAGTTGAACTGCAGTTTGTTCGGCAGTTTCCCAACCATTATAAATTTCACTGGCCAGTAAATCTATATTGACAGTTTAATTGTGCATTTAAATCTCTGCTTCTAAACAATTATCTGGTTAGACAAGCCTCACTTCTGCCCTAATTCCATATCAGAAAGATTGAAATTTTTGGCTTGAAATCATGTGGACTTTTCAGATAAGATTAAATCAAGGATGAGAAGGGCAGTGACATATTTCATTGTATTATAAAATGATATTTTAAAATTTCCATTAACCTCCTGTGTCATTTATTCATTTGTTAGCTATATATGTTTTTTCAATTTTAATTCCGTAAAGTTTTGTTGCAAGTCCACTGTGTATCTGCTTCTATGCCAGGTTCCCAGGTCAAAGCATTGAAAGTGATGTGATAATTACGTGATGAAAGCTACCATTCACATAGCACTTACTCATCTCAGCATTACATTAGATATGTAGATGTAATATGATATATACAATGACCATAGTATATATTAAATGATGGGAACAGAAGAGATATACAGCAGGTTCTAGAATAAAGTTGTTTCTTCACCATCATTTCATTGTAATATTGATGAGGAAAGAAAAATCAATTTCCGGCCAGGGCCACTGTCCAATCTGAAGTTTATGGGTTTTCTCTGGATATTCTGGTCTCCTTCCACATGCCACAGGTATACCCATTAGGTGAATTGATGTACTTCTACATGGTCCCAGTCTGAGTCAGAGTGTGTGTGTGTGTGTGTGTGTGTGTGTGTGTGTGTGTGTGTGCGAGTGTGCTGGCCCATGGGATGGCATCTTGTCCAGGGCGGAGTCCTGCCTTGTGCCCTGAGCTATTGGAATATACTCTGGCCACCTGAGACCCTGAACTGGAATAAATGGGTTGAAAATGGGATCAATCAATGAATACAAATTATTGTAAAATAAAAATTTCATCAAGTATAACATAATCATACAAGTGTACTATAATAAATGGTGCAGTAGGAAGGTACACCACGAGCCTGCCATATTTGTTCTTGTTTGTGTTTGAGCTGTGTGATGGTAGGAGTTGTTTCTTCCAATGTTCACTTTGCAGACATTTATTCCTTGACTTAACCCACCACGCTTACCACTGCCATCACTCACTGATTCACCAAACTTGGGATATATCTGTTTCACTTGTTTTTATTCATTTTTTAAATGTATGTATAGCTCATACTTATTTCATTGTTGAATATTAGAACTGTTTTGGTCTTTATTTAGAAGTTTGGTGAGGTTTTTGTGACCAGAATTATGCCATAGGAATTTAATTCTTGTTAATACCAACTAACCTATGGTAAAGTTGGTTTCTCTTTACATCCTTTCACTTAAAATGGCAATTTCCAAGAAGCTATAGATGACATTAAGTGAGAACTTACTGTACCTAGATGAGGTATTTGCAAATATTAAGATTACTGGAAATTGGAAGTTTAGGACAGACTCAGAGAATTCCAGATGAATTTCTGAGCCCAAGGCTCTTAGCTGAAATCGAACCAAACTCTTGCCTCTTTAAACCATTATTGTCCAAAATAAATGTAATATTAGCCAATGTCCTTTAAAGTTTTTTAGTAACCACATAAAAAAGTAAAAATAAATACATGAAGTTTTTTTTTGATACATATACACCATGGAATTCTATGGAGCCATTAAACAAGATTATGTCCTTTGCATGGACATGGGTAAAGCTGGAGGCCATTATCCTTAGCAAACTAAAAGAAACAGAAAACCAAATACATGTTATTTGCTAGAAGTGGAAGCTAAGTGATGAGAATACATGGACACATAGAGAGGGAAACAACACACACTGGGCCCTTTCAGAGGTTGGAGTGTGGGATGGGAGAAGAGCAGGAAAATAAATAATGGTTAAAAGGCTTAATACCTGGATAATGAAATAATGTGTACAACAAACCCCCATGACACAAGTTTACCTATGTAACAAACCTGAACTTGTACCCTTGAACTTAAAAGTTAAAAAAGTAGAAATATATTTTATTTAACTCATTATGTATGTAAATATTTTAATGTTTTATAAATTAATTGTAATTTCTTTTAAATTTTTATTATACTAAATCTTCAAAATCTTATATAATTTTATACTTACAATATATCCTATTTCAGAGTAGCCACATTTCAAAGATGCTATAGCCACATATGTGTAGTTGTTGCCAGTGTGGACATTGTAGCTCTAGGACATTAAGATCATTTATTTGGAACAGCACAAGTTATCATTGGTCTATTTCCAACATAAAAAAAACTAATTTATGAGAGCTACTTTTGTATCTCATTGTTACAGTGTGTTGAAATAGACTGAGTCACTTTTTAAGGAGATTAATAGCTCAGCATGGGCAAGTTTTATGTGGTTTATATATTTTATTACATCAAAGTGGTACAGTTGATGTTGCTAGTTATTTTTCTGTATTCTTTTAAAAAAAAAAACTTATAGTCATCTAATAAACTTACAGTCAACCATGCTACTCAGTGTTTATGCCAGGTGCAAAATTTCTGATATTTGGAAAGTTTCTTATAAAAACAGCAGCTGGCACTTCATTTCTCTGCCCTGAGTGGAAAATACTGTGTTTAACCAGCATTAGTATTTCTTTTTATTTACAACTTAATTTGACTTAGGCAATGATGATGTTCTTATTTATCACTTCACCGTTTTAAAAAATTACTCTTTCTGGCTGATTTTAAAAGATTTGTGAATAAGAGAACCCTGATTTAACCTATTATTTGTATTTGAAAT
>NW_016107486.1:1900440-2095454 GCF_001604975.1 Cebus imitator | reverse complement strand
TGAGACAGAGTCTTACTCTGTCACCCAGGCTGAAGAGCAATGGCAAAATCTTGGCTTACCACAACCTTCGCCTCCCAGGTTCAAGCGTTTCTCCTACATCAATTTCCCGAGTAGTTGGGATTACAGGTGCCCACCACCATACGCAGCTAAATTTTGTCTTTTGGGTAGGGATAGAGTTTCACCATATTGGCCAGGCTAGTCTTAAACTCCTGACCTCAGGTGATCTGCCCACCTAGGCTTCCCAAAGTGCTGGGATTATAAGCATGAGCCACCATACTTGGCCCATAGCATGACTTTTTAGGACAGTGAAATGTTATGAAAATTGTTTTTGCATTAAAAAATTTCAGACCTGCCACTTACTATGTGGCCTAGAATTTGAAAGTGAGTAATAAAAATTCTTACAGCAATATAAATCATTCTTACTTTTGTTAATTGAGTATCTCTACCAAGCTGTTGGTTGGATCATTGTTGACATGACCATTAATTTGTATATAATTTGGTCAAGAAAAAATATTCTATCAAGTAAAATGGCTTGTAAGGATATCCTGTGTTTCCTTACCTGACTTTAGAAATATCTCATTTGATTGTGTTCCCATGAGAGACTCATATATAATGATGCCCTGTAAACCTTTCATTGCTGCAAAATTTATTACTTCTGTTTGTGGAGAACTCAACCTAAGTTGTCCATTTTGATGTCTTATCCTGTGAAAAACCATAGCACAGCGTACTTAGTTTTCAAAACAAGCACGCGAAGGAAGGGCTTGTTCTAAGCAAGAAACAGCTTCACAAGATCAGAATCTCTTCAACAACCTTATATGTGTCAAGTCACAGCGTGACTCTGGTGCTATTGAAAACATTTTATTCAGAGGGCATTTTTCATTTTTCAACAAAGAAGTGGTTTTTAAAACAACTATTATTTTTTCTTTTAGTATGCCTCGGTACCTGGTGTATACCATTTTCGCTTATTTCTACCTGAAATTATATCATTTATTTTCATTTCTTTATATCTGTCTTCCTTCAAGAATATAAGCTCTGTAAGGATAAAGACTTTGTTTTATTCTCTATTGTATCCTTTTTTATGTCTCTTTTATTCCCCACTGGCTCCTGGAATAGTACCTGATATGTAGAGGTACTCAGTAAATGTTGGCAGAATGACTGAATGAACATCAGCCAAGTACAATTCAGATGAAGCTCCAACTCATAGCAGGAGGAAAATGTCTGCATAAGCAGATGGGGACTAACTTTGATGCTAATGAGACTTAAGCTTCAGGCCCATCCCCTTGATTGGCCCCTTTAAGGTCCTGTTACCTAATTTTATGTGCATAATTTGATGTTCTTTATCTTAAAGAGGGCATCCCAGAACATGCAAGTGTTAGACTACAAAATCTGGATCATTCCCTGGAATTAAGATCCCTATCTTGGCATTTGAGGTTTGCTCTGAAGAAATGTAGAGACAAGGGAAACTATCAGATAAAAAATTTAATTCAGCAGGAGTTCTGGTACCCCAAGAGCAGGATGAACCACATTGTCTAGTCTAATATGAAACATCCTGACTGTCGTCCATGGCAATTGTGATGCTCTTGTGCTACTACCCTGGAACATACTTCTGTTCCCACAACTAAGATATATACATTCCAAAGGTCTGTTGTATTTTTATTGGCAAACACATGTCTTCCAGTCCTACATGTTAATGTAGTTACATAATTTAATTAAATATTGTGTGACAACAGCAAAGCATGAATGTAAGAATGTGAGTTGTGACTGTAAATATTTAATTCAGTGTTAGTCCAAACTTTAATGGTGAGTGCTCAAAAATAAAGTTGTGGACCTTATTAGTCTCCTTGGGCTGCCATAACAAAATGCCACAGACTGAATGTCTTAAATAACAGACATTCATTTCTCATAGTTCTGGAGGCTGGGAGGTCCAAGGTCAAGGTGATGGCAAATTTGATTTCTGGTGAGACTTCTCTTCCTGGCTGATGGATTCTCACCATCTTAACTATGTCCTCACATGGTCTTTCCTTCTTGCGTATGTGGAAGGAAAGAGATCTCTGGTATATCTTTATCTTCTTAAAAAAACACCTGTCCTATATGATTAGAGCCCTATTCCTATGACCTCTTAAGGCCCTGTTTCTAAATATAAGCACACTGGGGGTCAGGACTTCAACAGATAAATTTTGGGAAAATATACTTCATTACAGTTAAGTGTAAGTGAGACAATTGAACTATTTCACAAAGAATGAAAATAAAATAAGCCTAAAAATCCTGAAGACCTCCCTATATAAATTGCTTCACATGTATCCTTAAGGTTTTCTCTACTTTCAAGAAAGATAAATTGGAAATTATGGATAATTTATGGATGTAGTTTAGGCAAGAATGATTATAAAATTTTATTAGTATGAGACATATTTAAAGAAAAGACCCTTGCACTTCATGAGAAATTGGCTATAGAAATGCATATTTACATGTGTTAAATAAAATGTAAAATCCTACATTTTAACTGGTATTTTAATGAATCCAGTACTGTTTCAACTATGTCATATAGTAGGGTTACTTATGCTTGTAAGGAAACAAATAATATATTAAAGAGATTCATGTATTGCACAATGTAGCCTAGCATTCAGTTTATACAAATACTGGTTAATGAATTCATTAATTTGAAAATAAAATCTGGCTTGATGAGAGACGTATGATTAAGGATAACAAGACCTCAGCTGAAATCCACCCCTACCACTTGCTAGCTCTGTATTTATAGGAGTTACTCAACCCCAGCCTCAGTACTCAGAGATTAAAAAACAATAACACCACATATTATAAAGTAAATGTGAATATTAAATAATTATTGTATGTAAAGCACTTAGCAGAATATCAGGGAAATGGCACTATATAAATGGTAGGGTGAACAGGGTATTTTCACTTTTCTACATTTTTTCAGAGTATACTTTAAATAATAAAAGTTGTATCTTAGTATAAGTATTAGTAACACCTGTGTCTACGATATGTTAATATGGTGATTTCACTAAGTTTTAGCTCTGGAAGACTTCTTAGAGGTAGGCTGGGCCATCTTCTTGCTTTATGGTTGATAAAACCATGGCACAGAAAGGTGCAGTAACTTCCCTGAAGTCATACAGTGGATCAGTGGCAGCATCAGGATTTACATAAAAATTTCTGATCTATCATCTGTTGGTTTTTCCAAACTATTGCAGATACCTCCTGTCTATTGTTAGGTAAGACAATTGCCAGCCTTAGTAAGACTGGTGATACAGAGTTAAAATGTCTTCATCAACATTGAACTGGTTGTATCACAGATATGCCTGATTTTTCTCTGCCAAGTTTGGAATTTTTTTTTTTTTTTTTGAGATGGAGTTTTGCACTTGTGGCCCAGGCTAGAGTGCAATGGCATGATCTCAACTCACTGCAACCTCTGCCTCCTGGGTTCAAGGGATTCTCCTGCCTTAGCCTCCTGAGTAGCTGGGATTATAGGTATGTGCCACCGCGTCCAGCTAATTTTTGTATTTTTAGTAAGATGGGATTTCCCCATGCTGGCCAGGCTGGTTTCTAACTCCCAAACTCAAGTGACACCCAGGCCTCAGCCTCTGGACTTTTTAAATGATAAATATAATGGCTGTAATTGTTTCAGCATTTTGAATAAAAAATGGTGATAGGAATTGAGATTTCGAGGCTTTCCCTTTTTTGTTGTTGCTTTTTATTTTATTTATAGTCTTAACCTCCAGTATTCCACTTACTGGAATACTTTCAAGTCACAGTTGTAGATCAAGAAAGTTTTCAGCCTATTCACTGGAGGCTTGACTGTTTAGCAATCTGCTTTGTCTATAAAAACATGAATCTAAATAAAGTTGGAAGCCAAGATGAGATGACATCCATTCCTGACTTGCCAATCAAAGCTTTCTGTAATGTCTAAAAGCAATATGTATGCAAATAACAAATCAGTCTTAAGAAAAAGGATGGAAACTTAAGCTGCCTTAAATAATCTTAACTGCATTTGAAAAGTAGACAAATTGGTTTTATAATGTAACCAAGGGAAAAAAATGTAAATCCTTTCCTGGTTTTTAAGCAGTGCTTTGGAAGTGAGTTTTGCTTGATTCATCTGTCTTTTACTGAATATTTACTATATGCCAGGTATTTTAGCTGCTAGTATATTAGTAAAAGACAAGATCCTCCACCCTAATGTAGCCATTTGGTCTGGAGACTCTCAGTGCTAGTAGATTATGTGCACCGGCATAAGTGTTGTGAAAACAGGGCCATAGGTGCACCAAGGAGGTGCTTCTATCCCAGAACTGGGAAGGACTAAGGCTTCCCCAAAGAGCTTGAGTCACCTTAAAATGTAAATGGTATCTCCAAGGATAGAAATAGTTAGGTTAAACCAGACCTTTGGCTGCCAGATTTTATGTTGTCACAGAGGCCAAAATCTACTAAGAATTCTAAGAAGCAAAGAGTTTTTGCTTTCCTCTGCAAGCATTTACTCAAGATCCCTATTTTTTTTTTACTCCCGTCTAGCATGTTCAGAAATGTGTAGGCTAGACACAGATAATAGATAGCAGCTTTATTATAAATCTTAATACCTAATCAATGATTTTCTAAAGGAGGCCCAGCTTTAATTGTATAAGGAACAATTTTCTGATATAGATATCTGATATAGATATCAGAAAATTGTTCCTTATACAAAAGAGGAAGTTATGCCTTCCTATTAAAATTAAACAAACAAAAAACATTTTAAAACACAGCAGCCCTTTTAAAATTGCATGCTCAATAAAGAAAAATTTTTCATACAAAATATTAATGATAATATCTTCTTGTTATGTTCTGAAAATACACACTATGAGGAAAACCTGCATAGCTCCCTAAAAATAACCAGGCCTTCATTTTTCAGTGAGTTGTGGGAGCAATACCATAGAGTACATCTCAGACACATGGTACTTTCAGAGACCACCTCTGTTCCAGGAGCATTCCCTGTAGTTACAGGAATGATTTACTGGCCTCACTCAGGACACCCTGAATGCAGGCGGCTTTCAAACCTCTGTGGAGATGCACCGCCATGGCCCACATCATTGCCCCTGGATGCATCATAATATTTAATCCCACAGAGGGCTTTGGCCATATCAGAATGAACAGTCTGCATTTTCTAGAGGATTTGAGCACAGCAACATCACTTCCTGGAAACCTCTCCCTTGTTCTAATCACAAAGAAATTCTTAGGGCCTTAGGTTTTCCTAAAGCACGGACTATCACATCTACAACTCTCATTTAGCCAAATCAAGAATTTGAAAACTTAGAGGTATGAGAGAAGACTCGTAATAAATCCATTGGTTTATTTGTTAAATATTATTGAACATCTGTTGTTAGTAAGACACTATGCTAGGTAGATAAGGTAGAAAATTTTAAAAATCTATTTGAACATCTCTGATAGAAGTGTGTGTATATTCTCTCTCTATATATACACATTCCTGTAAATATATATGTTAAATATTATATATCTGGGTATATGTATTTGTAAGTATATGTTATATAAATATATGTGTATATATATATATATGCACACATATATTTATAAATACGTTTGTGTGTATATAAGTACACACATGTATTTATATAGCAAATATTCACACATAAATACATATACCTAGATACATGATAAAATTGAACATATATATGTACAAGCACACAAACATGTACACACATGTTCAGCTATATTGTTATGTATAAGAAAGTACATGTGATATTAATATATGTGTTACCATTAATATGGCAGTATTTATTAATATGGTAAGTGTGAAAACAAGATGCTGAAATAATTCTTATTAGGGAGGGTCACTAACCCCAAGACAGTAAGGCGTCCTTTGGTGGAACTAGAAATGGTGTTCAAGCCAGGCTATAAAGATGGTATATTAGTTTATTTGGGTTCTAAATCAAATTGCACAAGTATGGTGGCTTAATACAACAAAACTTATTTTCCGAAATTTCTGAAGATAAAAATTCCAAAATAGTGGTATCAGTGAGGCCACACACCTTCTGGAGGGCATAGGGGAGGTCTGTCACCTCCTTGTGGCTGCTGGCATTCTTTGGTTGCATCAGTCCAATTTCTGCCTTCATAGATAGCCACAGCCTACTCCTTTTTGTATATGCTAAATGCTCCCCAGCCTCACTCAAACAGGGACATGTGAGGTTGCATTTAGGGCTCATATGGATAATCCATAACCTCTTCCTCACAAGACCTTGAACGCAACCACATTTTTTTCAGTGCTGTAGCATGTGCCTGTGGTCTCAGATACTCAGGAGGCTGAGGCAAGAGGATTACTTGAGCTCAGAAGTTCAAAGTTACAGTGAGCTATGATTGCACCACTGCACTCCAGCCTGGGTGGCAGAGCAAGACCTTGACTCTAAAAAAAATAAAAAATAAAAAAATAAAATTTCCGTATCATTCCAGGTTTAGTGTAAGTGATGCCAAAACAAGCACAAAAAAATTAAATCTCATCTTTGCCATCTAAGGTGTGTTTACAAGTTCTGGAAATTAGAATGTAGACATATCTTTTTGTGGAGCATGGGTACTGTCCAACCTAAGACAAATGAAAAGCTTTTAAAAAGCTGAATTTGGGGAGTACATAGCAGGTTTCTTAACTACCCTGGTTTCAGTTTCTTAGAAACAAGGCTAAGCAGAGATAGAAGGCAGGAAGGAGAAGGCATGCTGGGTAACAAACAGGAGGTCTGTCATCAAGGAGCACCATAAGTTGTGTTTGGAGAAGAGGAGAGATAGGAGCTAGCAAACATAAGATGGGCCAGACTGTGTAGGCCTTTTGCTGCTGGGCAGCAATGTTAAATGAATTGGAGAACCAGTGAAAATCAGACAGCAAATCTATTGACATAGCCAAGGCAAGACCTCACCAAAGCCTACATACAGCTATTAGCTGTGAGAGTAGATAGGAAGGGAGAGATTTCAGCAGTAAAATTAATCAACAGAATTGATGGGCTTTAGATCCTAATGAAGATAACTAGGAAAAGGCTAGGACATTAGCAATAGGAAGATAGTAAAACAGAAGTGACTGTTGTATTGGATATGTTGTTTTAGTTGCCAGTATACTATCCAGAGGAGGGTATAGTTAGAAATGTCTAGTTGGTCTCTGGGGAGAGTTTGGCATTGGAGTGATCTACATTAAGGGTGAGGTTCCCAAAAGGAGAAGGAGAAGGGGAAAAGAGAATATCTCTGTTTCTAAAGGAAAGTTGGGGGACTCTTCCGTTAGAGGTTAGATGAAAGAAAAAAAGACCTATCATTCTTGTTTTCCTGTGTTTAAGAGTGCACCTTTTGAACGTGTTTTAACAGAGGATTGTTGATGGACACAGAGGATTGTTGGATTTGCGGGGTTTTCATGCACTAAGTGATTGCATGTGAGCTCAATCTCTTTACCTTGTCTCTGCTAGAATATGTATGTGTGAATCTGCTGTTTCTTTGCATTTTGTGCTAAAGTAATCTTTCCCTAATTAGGACCTTATTAAAGCAACATGGTTATATTTGCTCTTTGTTTTATGGTAATGACTGATCAACGAAATGCTAATTGACTTTACAATTTTGTGCTATATTTGTTCTGATATTTAAATGGTTTAATTAGGATTTAATTTGCACACTTCCCTGAATAGTTGTCTATACTGGTATTTCCTTTGGTTTTTCTTGTCTAGACAGAGTTATTTATTAAGACATGACAAGAACACAAGGTGTTGTCACTGTGTGCAGTGTTAATGCTGGTTTCTAGGAACAGAGTTTTCTTTATGAATCAGGGAATTATGCAATTGATTCCAATGATGTTGTTGTGAGTAAAGTTTTTGCTGTTTAAAGTAAAAAAATCACTGGATTATCCTCCATTTAGTTGAAAGCAATAGCTTCTACATGTAAATTTTGTGTTAGTCTTTAGTGTTTGTGCTTGGATTGTTGTCCTAGAAGCTTATTTTTAGTTCAGTTTGGATCCATGTAAGCTTGCTCTTTCACTACTTATCAGATAGTTAATTTGTCTTGGGGCAGTTAGTGCTTACCTTTTCCCATTAATTGTCTGTTACCTTTACTCATTTTACTTTTCAGCTATTTCATTAAAAGTTATATCCCCAGCAGCCTCCATATATTATGCTCTGAGGAAGCCCTCAGGATGCTGAGAGGATGCAGTGTGAGGCATCAGATTCCTGCATTAGGAATCAGTTGTTCTACACTTCCTTACCAACTTTCTCGTTGACTCCATAATTCTTCTGAGTCATCTATAAATTGGAAATAATACAATTTTATATTATTATTAGATCAGATGAAGGAATTATCAAATAGGATGATGTGTGTGGAAAAGGACTCTGAAAAAATTTGAAGCATCATGAACTGTATAATATTAACTGTACCCAGCCACACGTGGTGGCTCATGTCTGTAATCTCAGCATTTTGGGAGGCTGAGGCAGGCAGATCACCTGAGATCAGAAGTTCAAGACTTGCTTGGCCAACATTCCCGTCTCTACTAAAAATACAAAAATGTAGCTGGATGTGGTGACTTGTGCCTGTAGTACTAGCTACTGGAGAGACTGAGGCAGGAGAATTGCTTGAATCTGGGAGGTGGAGATTGCAGTGAGTCAAGATCATGCCACTGCACTCCAGCCTGGGCGACACAGCAAGACTCCATCTCAAAAATCTACACATGTGTTTATATACACTGTACCCTATGTATACTATGTATCCATACTGTACCCTATGTATATACACTATGTATATATAAAAATTATATGTAATATATATAAAGTGACTTAATACTTATAGTATTAAACATAGGGTACAATATATATATATATATACAGTATATATTAAACATAGGGCACAGTATATATATTATATATTGTTTGTGTGTGTATATATATATATATATATACTGTATAAGTTTTAAGTATTAAGTCACTTTATTACTTCAGTTCATCTGACTTCCGTTCTTTGTGGTGCAAATATACAAACTCCAAATAAAGTGAGTTCAGTATTAAGTCACTTTATTTGGAGTTTGCATATTTGCACCACAAAGAAGGGAAGTCAGATGAACTGAAGATGTACATCTGAAACCATATCATGCATATGAATCACCTGGGGATCCTGTTAATATGCAGACACCTGCGGAGTAAGGCCATCTAAGATGAGTCTGAGATTCTGCATCTAACAGCTCCCAAGTGATTTCCATGCTGCAGGTTTGTGGACCACACTTTTAAAGAGCAGTGCTTTGCTATAATACACAAAGGACCAGGAGGAAACATAAGCCTTTATATAAGTGAATAGAGAATCATACCCTTTCAAAACTGGGAAACAAAATTAACCAGGGAGTTTGCTGTTTAATGAGCTGTATAGTGAAACATTTTGTAATGCCAATTTCTGTCTAAAATAACTGCTTTGTAAATGTGGACTACCTCTTTGGGTTTTCTTAATAGTGAAATATATATATATATAAAATTGTACTTTAGGTTCTGGGGTACATGTGCAAAACATGCAGGATTGTTGCATAGGTACATACATGGCAATGTGGTTTGCTGCCTCCATCCCCGTCACCTATTTCTGGCATTTCTCCCCATGTTATCCCTCCCCAACCTCCCTACTGCCCAGCTGTCCCTCCCCTATTTCCCCCCAACAGACCCCAGTGTGTTATACTCCCCTCCCTGTGTCCATGTGTTCTCATTGTTCAACACCCAACTATGAGTGACAACATGTGGTGTTTGTTTTTCTGTTCTTCTGCCAGTTTTCTGAGAATGATATATTCCAGATTCGTCCATGTCCCTACAAGAATATGAACTCATCGTTTTTTATGGCTGCGTAGTATCCCATGGTGTATATGTGCCACGTTTTCCTTGTCTAGTCTATCATTGATGGGCATTTGGATTGGTTCCAGGTCTTTGCTATTGTAAACAGTACCACAATGAGCATGCGTGTGCATGTGTCTTTATAATAGAATGATTTATAATCCTTTGGATATATACCCGGTAATGGGATTGCTGGATCAAATGGAATTTCTATTTCTAGGTCCTTGAGGAATCGCTGCACTGTCTTCCACAATGGTTGAACTAGTTTACACTCCCACCAACAGTGTAAAAGCATTCCTGTTTCTCCACATCCTCTCCAGCATCTGTTGTCTCCAAATTTTTTAATGATCGCCATTCTCACTGGCGTGAGATGGTAACTCAATGTGGTTTTGATTTGTGTTTCTCTAATGACTGGTGATGATGAGCATTTTCTCATATGTTTGTTGGCCTCATAAATGTCTTCTTTTAAAAAGTGTCTGTTTATGTCCTTTTCCCACTTTTGAATGGGTTTGTTTGTTATTTTTCTTGTAACTCTGTTTTAGTTCTTTGTAGATCTAGATATTAGCCCTTTGTCAGATGGGTAGATTGCAATTTTTTTTTCCCATTCTATTGGTTGCCAGTTTAATGATTGCTTCTTTTGCTGTACAGAAGCTCTGAAGTTTAGTTAGATCCCATTTGTCTATTTTGGCTTTTGTTGCCAATGCTTTTGGTGTTTCAGTCATGAAGTCCCTGCCTACGCCTATGTCCTGAATGGTTTTGCCTAGGTTTTCTTTTAGGGTTTTTATGGTGTTAGGTCTTATATTTAAGTCTTTAATCCATCTGGAGTTAATTTTAGTGTAAGGTGTCAAGAGGGGGTCCAGCTTCTGCTTTCTGCACATGGCTGGCCTGTTTTCCCAACACCATTTATTAAACAGGGAATCCTTTCCCCATTGCTTATTTTTGTCAGGTTTGTCAAAGATCAGATGGTTGTAGATGTGTGGCATTGCCTCTGAGGCCTCTGTTCTGTTCCATTGGCCTATGTCTCTGTTTTGGTGCCAGTACCAAGCTGTTTTGATTAGTGTAGTCTTGTAGTATGGTTTAAAGTCAGGTAGTGTGATGCCTCCAGCTTTGTTCTTTCTACTTAAAATTGTCTTGGCTATGCGGGCTCTCTTTTGGTTCCATATGAAGTTTAAGGTGGTTTTTTCCAGTTCTGTGATGAGGGTCTTAGGTAGCTTGATGGGGATAGTGTTGAATCCACATATTACTTTGGGCAGTATGGCCATTTTCACAATATTGATTCTTCCTAACTATGAGCGTGGAATGTTTTTCCATCTGTTTGTGTCCTCTCTTATTTCCTTGAGCAGTGGTTTGTGGTTCTCCTTGAAGAGGTCCTTTACATCCTTTGTTAGTTGTATTCCTATTTTATTCTCTTTGTTGCAATTGTGAATGGCAGTTCATTATTGATTTGGCTCCCTTTAAGTCTGTTATTGGTGTATAGGAATGCTTGTGATTTCTGCACATTGATTTTGTATCCTGAGACTTTGCTGAAGTTGCTTTTCAGTTTCAGGAGATTTCGGGCTGAGACAATGGGGTCTTTTAAATATAGAATCATGTCATCTGCAAATAGAGACAATTTGACTTCCTCCTTTCCTATTTGAATACCATTTATTTCTTTTTCTTGCCTGATTGCTCTGGCTACAACTTCCAATACCATATTGAATAGGAGTGGTGAGAGACGGCGTCCTTGTCTTGTGCCAGATACATTCTGCCGATACCTAGTTTATTGAGAGTTTTTAGGAGAAAGGGCTGTTGAATTTTGTTGAAGGCCGTCTCTGCATCTATTGAGATAATCATGTGGTTTTCATCTTTGGTTCTGTTTATGTGGTGGATTGCATTTATAGACTTGCGTATGTTGAAGCAGCCTTGCATCCCTGGAATGAAGCCCACTTGATGGTGATGGTTAAGCTTTTTGATGTGTTGTTGCTATCAGTTTGGCAGTATTTTATTGAAAATTTTTGCATCTATGTTCATCATGGATATTGGCCTGAAGTTTTCTTTTTTTGTTGAGTCTCTGCTGGGTTTTGGTATCAGGATGATGGTTGTCTCATAAAATGATTTGGGAAGGATTCCCTCTTTTTGGATTATTTGGAATAGTTTCAGAAGGAATGGTACCAGCTGCTCTTTGTATGTCTGATAGAATTCAGCTTTGAACTCATCTGGAGTTGGAGTTTTTTTGGTTGGTAGGCTATTAATTGCTGCCTCAACTTCATTCCTTGTTATTGGTCTGTTCAGGGTTTTGACTTCTTCCTGGTTTAGGCTTGGGAGGGTATAAGTGTCTAGGAATTTATCCATTTCTTCCAGGTTTACTGGTTTACGTGCATAGAGTGGTTTCTAGTAATCTCTGATGGTAGTTTGTATTTCTGTGGAATGAGTGGTGATATCCCCTTTATCGTTTTTTATTGCATCTATCTGATTCTTCTCTCCTTTTTTATTAATCTGGCTATCGGTCTATTTTGTTGATCTTTTCAAAAAACCAGTTCCTGGATTTATTCTTTTTTTTTTTTTGAAGGGTTTTCTGTATCTCTATCTCCTTCAGTTCTGCTCTTAGTTATTTCTTGTCTTCTGCTAGGTTTTGAGTTTTTTTGATCTTGCTCCTCTAGCTCTTTCAATTTTGATGATAGCGTGTCGATTTTAGATCTTTCCTCGCTTCTCATATGGGCATTTATTGCTATAAATTTCCCTCTAGCCACAGGTTTAAATGTGTCCCAGAGATTCTGGTACATTGTGTCTTCGTTCTCATTGGTTTCAAAGAACATCTTTATTTCTGCCTTCATTTCATTGTTTATCCAGTCAACATTCAGGAGCCAGTTGTTCAGTTTCCATGAAGTTGTGTGGTTCTGAGTTAGTTTCTTAATCCTGAGTTCTAATTTGCTTGCACTGTGGTCCGAGAGACTGTTTGTTATGATTTCCATGCTTTTGCATTTGCTGAGGAGTGATTTACTTTCAATTATGTGGTCGATTTTAGAGCAGGTGTGATGTGGTACTGAGAAGAAGGAATATTCTGTGGATTTGGGGTGGAGAGTTCTGTAGATGTCTTTTAGGTTTGCTTGATCCAGATGTGAGTTCAAGTCCTGGATATCCTTGTTAATTTTCTGTCTTGTTGACCTGTCTAATATTTGCAGTGGAGTGTTGAAGTCTCCCACTATTATTGTGTGGGAGTCTAAGTCTCTTTGTAGGTCGTTAAGAAATTGCTTTACATACCTGGGTGCACCTATATTGGGTGCATATATATTTAGGATTGTTAGCTCTTCTTGTTGCATTGATCTTTGTACTATTACGTAATGCCCTCTTTGTCTCTTTTGATTTTTGTTAAAGTCTATTTTATCAGAGACTAGGATTGTAACTCCTGCTTTTTTATTTTTTTTTCTCTCCATTTGCTTGATAAATCTTCCCCCATCGCTTTATTTTGAGCCTATGTGTGTCCTTGCATGTGAGATGGGTTTTCTGGATACAGCACACCAATGGTTTTTGACTTTTTATCCAATTTGCCAGTCTGTGTCTTTCAACTGGGGCATTTAGCCATTTACATTTAAGGTTAATGTTATTATGTGAATTTGATCCTGCCATTTGGTGATAGCTGGTTGTTTTGCCTATTAGTTGGCACAGTTTTGTCATTTTGTTGATGCTTTTTACCATTTGGTATGTTTTTGGAGTGGCTAGTACTGATTGTTCCTTTCTATGTTTAGTGCTTCTTTCAGGAGCTCTTGTAAGACAGGCCTGCTTGCGAGGAAATCTCTGAGCAATTGCTTGTTTGTAAAGGATTTTATTTTCCTTCCCTTATGAAGCTTAATTTGGCTGGATATGAAATTCTAGGATGAAAGTTCTTTTCTTTAAGGATGTTGAATATTGGCCCTCACTCTCTTCTGGCTTGTAGGGTTTCTGCCAAGAGATCTGCTGTGAGTCTGATGGGCTTCTCTTTGTGGGTAACCCGACCTTTCTCTCTGGCTGCCCTTATGATTTTTTCCTTATCAGAGGAAATCTGACAATTATGTGCCTTGGGGTTGCTCTTCTTGAGGAATATCTTTGTTGTGTTCTCTGTATTTCCTGGACTTGAATATTGGCCTGTCTTGCTAGGTTGGGGAAATTCTCCTGGATAACATCCTGAAGAGTATTTTCCAGCTTGGATTCATTCTCTCTGTCACATTCAGGTATACCTATCAAAGTGTAGATTAATTAGGTCTTTTCACATAATCCCATATTTCTTGGAGGCTTTGTTCATTTCTTTTCATTCTTTTTTCTCTGATTTTGCCTTCTTGTTTTATTTCATTGAGTTGATCTTTAATCCCTGATATCCTTTCTTCTGCTTGGTCAGTTTGGCTATTGAAACTTGTGTATGCTTCGCGAAGTTCTTGTGTTGTGTTTTTCAGCTCCATTAAGTCATTTGTATTCTTCTCTAAGCTGTTTATTCTCATTAGCATTTTGCCAAACCTTTTTTCAAGGTTCTTAGTTTCTTTGCATTGGATTAGAACATGTTCTTTTAGCTCAGAGAAGTTTGTTCTTACTCACCTTCTGAAGCCTCTTTCTGTCAATTTATCAGACTCATTCTCTAACCACCTTTGTTCCTTTGCTGGTGATGAGTTGTGATCCCTTGAAGGAGGAGAGGCATTCTGGTTTTGGGTGTTTTCATCCTTTATGCACTGGTTTCTTCCCATCTCTGTGGATTTATCTACCTGTGGTCTTGGTAGTTGGTGACTTTTGGATGGGGTCTCTGAGTGGACGTCCTGTTTGTTGATGATGAAGTTATTTCTTTCCGTTTATTAGTTTTCCTTCTAACAGTCAGGTCCCTCTGATGTAGGACTGCTGGAGGTCCACTACAGACCCTGCTTGTCTGGGGATCACCTGTGGTGGCTGCAGAACAGTAAGGGTTGCTGCCAGTTTCTTCTTCTGTTATCTTTGTCCCAGAAGGATACCCTCCAGATGTCAGCCTGAGCTTTCCTTTATGAAATGACTCTGGATCTATGGGGTCAGGGAGCTGCTTGAGGAGACAGTCTGTCCCTTATAGGAGCTCAAGTGCTGAGCTGTGAGCTCTGTTGTTCTGTTCAGAGCTGCTGGGCAGGTACGTTTAAGTCTGCTGCAGTGGAACTCATAACTGCCTTTATTCCCAGGTGCTCTGTCCTGGGAAGGTGGGGCTTTATTTATAAGTTCCTGATGTGGTGCTGCCTTTTTTCAGAGCTCCCCTGCCCTGCAAGGAGGTAGCCTAGTCACAGTCTGCCAGCAGAGGCATTGCTGAGCTGCTGTGGGCTCTGCCCAGCTGCTGTGTGAACTTCCTTTGGTTTTGTTTATAGAGGTATAGTTAGAACTGCCTTGGTAATGACAGTCTGTCTTGGTAATGATGGTCTGCTTCAGTAATGGCGGACTGCTTCGGCAATGATGGACTACCTTGGTAAGGGTGGACTTCTTCAGTAATGGTGGACTGGCTCAGTAATGGCGGATGCCCTTCCCTCAACAGAGCTGGACCGTCCCAAGTCCAGCTGCACTTGTTATGAAACTCTCATTCCAGAGCGTTTCAGATTGCTGGTCTCTGTGGGGGTGGGACCCACTGAGCCAGATCACCTGGCTCCCTGTTTCAGCCCCCTTTTTTTCAGTTGAATGGGCGGCTCTGTCTCCCTAGTGTTCCAGGCACCAGTTGAAACAGCTGCTAGATTTGTGTGAGTTTTTGTGCAGAAACCTGCTGTGCCAGCCATGCTGGAAACTCATGGTGCTTTTCAGCCTGGGAATCTCCTGGTCTCTGGGCAGTAATAACGTGTTTGGAAATGTGGTGTTCACGTACCCTCTGTGTTGTTCTCCCTGGGAACTGCACTTCAGAGCTGTTCCTATTTGGCCATCTGGGGTCTCTCATCATTTATAGTTCCCCATGGGAGGCAAAGGCCTCACGATCATGGCGGAAAGCAAATGAGAAGCCAGCTTATGTCTTACATGGCTGCAGGCAAGAGCAATAGTGAATTTTTTAATGTAAAAAAATTAATGTATAATTTGGAAAATGTCATTTTTTTCTCTAATAAATATATAATTTGGGGGAATATTTATCATTTAATTTCTTTAATTCATAAAATTATTACAGCACATTAGCTATCACAACTCACAGATTTATATCATTTGCTTGTAATAAGAAAGTGATCAGAAAATATTTGTCTTCATAACATAGGTCAAGTTGTGGGGTGCAAATATTGGCTAAATGTGTAGGATACAAGATGAGCAGGTATGTTTTATGCTTTCAAGAGCTCATTTTCTGCTACAGAGATAGCCTTGTAAGCAAACAACAGAAAACTCTGACGTTTCTCTGCAGAGCGACTGCATTACATATTAGGGTGAGTCTGGGAGGGTATCAGGTGCCTGTCAACAAAAGTTGCAAAAGCAGCTTAATGTGGATGTTATGTGGGCCTGTTGGAAAAGGCAGGGATTCAGACGTCAGACAGAACTCCAGACAGAGAAATCCAGGTATCCAGTAGGTTAGAATGCACAAAAAGGTGATCTATATCACTATAGAATAATTTTAGGTACAATGGAAGTTTGTAATTATCAGAGAATTAGTTATGTGCAAATCAAATGCAACCATCAGTCTCTACAATAGGGTAGTGTGTGGCAACACAGTGAGATCTATGAACTTGACCATAACTTTGTAAAGTGTGGAATACTAAAGAGACTCAGTAATTTTTAGATCACTGTAAAATTTACCAAATATTCTTTACCTTTTTTATTCTGGAAAGAATGCTGTAAATTTTCTATTCATAGACATACTTGTGATTTCAGTTTTATTCAATATATCCCAGTTCCCATGAAGATTTTTTTGTATCCCAGTCATTCTACTTTATTCCATTTTTTTGTTTAAGTCCTCCTTTCTCATAGATAGAATGTATGTTGATGAGCCCCAGAAGGGAAAGGATTGAAACTCTTGTTTACACTCATCAGGAGAGTGACATAATATTTTATTGATTTAGGATGCAGTTCTGTATTGGCCCAATGTTTAAGGATCTTCTTTTGTTACTGAAATTTTAAACAACAGAAAGATTTAAAAATGGACTTATTATTGATACTGTTAGTATTATTCAGGCCAAATGGTATCACAATCTTAGTGTTCAGTAGATCTAAGCTTGGGAAATACTGGTTGCATGGAACAGACAATGGACCAGGAAGGAGGGGCTTTAGATTGTTTTATGAGCACAGTCACTGATGAGCTATTTGACCTCCAGCTTATTTTTTCCATGTGCAAAATGAGGACATTAGAATAGTTGCATTCTAAAGACCCTTCCAGCTCTAAATATCTATGATATATGTTAGTAAAATGTGACTGTAAAATGTACAACGGAGTTGACCCAAATGTTTGATTGTTTCTTAAAAGCATCTAGCGTAGCAGGCAGGACAAATTCTTCATAAAATATAAAAGTGGTGACAGACTGGTATGGTACAACGTGATCGTGCCTGGTAGAGTATGCTGACAAAGATTTAGTATGGATTAATCATACTTTACATATTATTTCTATTGGAAAAGGTGTATTTGTGAAAAGTTACATCCAAGCTAAATCTCATTCATACTTCATTGATGTTGTAATGTATGAAATGTTTCTTTTTCCAGGGTGATATGTGTGTATAGTTTAAAAAAATCAACAGAAGTCCCTCAGGATTTGTGATAATGAAAAGTGATCTTGTAATCCCTTCTTATGCACAAGTCCCAATCCCCAGAAGAGTCTCATTTTTTTTTCTCTTTAAATGGCATTTGTTTTGTTATTTCTTGGCATATAATACTATTTTTAGATTTGTCAACTTTAGACATTACTTATTATCTTTTTACACTGGGAGATGATGATTGGTGGGATTTTTTGAGGAAAGGAAAGTAAACATACTTGTTCAATCTGTCATGCTTAATTAGAAGCCCATGAATATGATTTTAGAGATACTTTATTTCTGTTTCTATAAAATGTTTATAGGACAGTAGCTAGAGCATTTAGTCATATATAGCCTTGACTCTCTTGCCTGTCTAGTCTCCAAGGATTAAGTCATAGAGACAATTTCAGGTCTTTTCCTGTGTACAAGCAAACTGAGTTGTACCCAATGGCCTCCTTTTGCAGATTTCAAAGCTAGAGTTTAGAGTTGCCTCTGCGTGGAATGCCTGTACTAGGAATGCTCCTCTCTCCCTCCTCATCCCATTTCACCTCTTTATTGGAGTCCCCTCCTTCTCCTTCCAGACTCCAATCCAATGTCACCTTCTTTGAGAATCCTTCTCAGGCTTTCAGAGAGTTAATGGTTCCATTTCTGTCTTTCCAAAGCTCTTGGAGCCTATGTTTAATATATTTTCTCATTAGCTCTCCACTCATTTCCTAGACCTCTCTCATGAGCTCAGACCTTTACATTCTTAAATGGAATAGTGACTTTCTTGAGGATACAGTGTGTGTAAGATCTCAGAGCTTAGCACAGGACCTGACACATTTGAAGTGCTTCATAAATAATTGAATGAGTGAGTGGGTGAATGGATGAATCAGCCTATCCTGTGGACGGGCCACCATCAGATGCCAAAAGCCAGGGTAAGACTCTTAAAACACAGTTGTTTCTGAAGCTTTATGACTTGAATTAATTGAGCTTTTTTTTTTTTTGAGGCTTATTATCCCAGTTTGGAATTCTATTTTGCATATGTGATCAATTTTCTAATCCAACACAATAATTTCTCTTAATAGTATGCTTAGGATATTTTAATTATGATTAATGGGAAGTACTTTATTAGAGACACTTAGCAGCTGGAAAAAACCAAAAAAACAAAAAAAACTAAAGCTAGTGTTTAATGTGAGTATTCCATTAATACTGCTGAGTTTTCAGTAGTTGTGTGGTGTGTAGTTCTCCAAAGATGGCACTGCATTTGTGTGAGTATACATTTATATCTGTGTGTGTAACCCCCAAACATTCGGTAGTATACACACAGTTGGGTTCATACTTGAAAAGGGTAATGGAAACAGAACTTTCAAAAATATAGTTGCTATTTTCATGCTTCCTATTTTATTAGTGGCTGATAGGAATGATTAATGCTACAGAAATAATAGATGTAGTTGTGAGATGCATTTGGTCCAACAACGAGATTACACAATTGTCTGTCTTGATATGGGTCATATCAGCACTTAAGAAATGCTCTTTCTGGTGGCTTCTAGTATCTTATTTTTTACCAGATCATGTCCCTGGTAAGTGATATGTATGAATCCTGCATACAGAATACAACAGGACTCAGGGGTCTGCCACATAATAGCATGTTACAGAGCCTCTTCTAGCCTCAGTTTTCTTGTTATTGTTTTTTTTTTTTTAATTGATAGACTAGAACTCATAACATGGTCTTGCCCTCATGAGCCTTGTCTATTACATTATATGACACATAGCAGCATTTCAGTAAATGCTAGTGACTTTTATTTGTTTAATTCAAGGAGAACTAGTTGCTGTGAATTAAAAATTGGATGACACAGTGAAACATGTCAGTAAGACCCTAAGCGAGGATAGTATTTGCAGAGAACTAGAGCATTTGTCACAAATAACACTGCCATACTTGAATATGAGGGGCATCTTCATCACTTATGCTACACACTCCAAGTGTGTAAATATGGTTGGATATCTTCATTGTATTCTCCTTAGTATAGAAGCTGGAAATACAATGAGAGCTTTAAAACTCTGCTTATCACTATAACTTTTTAAAAACAGCCCAAAAGTTGTTCAGCTACAGAAGTTCCCGCAGCTTTTAAATAAAGTGCTTTAGTTTATAAAACCATGCCAGACTTTTCCTCATGAAATTATTCATGATTTCTACAGACTCAGTATATTAATCAAAAGTAGGAAAGGTGGCATTGTTGCATGCAATTTTGTTGGATGCTGGCAGTCATTTAATCTTCCACTTATTTAACAAATAATTTGAGTACCAAACTAAGTACCACACTACTTACCATAGGAAGCTAATATTCATTTACTCCTCATAACTAATTCTAGCCTATGAGCAGTAACAGAAGTGACATTTGCCAACTGTGACCTGAGGCAGTTAAGAGTCAGTATGTCCCTTCCATTGGTCCCTTCCCCTGCTGTGACAACCTTACTGTTCCAAATGATGAAGAGGGTCACTGAATTTTATGTGAACAAGAAACACATTTTGAGTTAAACTGCTGAGATATCAAGGTTATTTTGTTACTACAGCATAACCTGTCTTATCCTTATGACACAATCCAGTTACTGCACAATATATATTGCAATCACATTGTTCATTTGTTATATCCTCAGAACTTTATGAAAAGGTAGGTTTAATATTAAGGAGTTAGATTTATTTTGAAAAATCAACTAATTAATTGTATTCATAATCTTCATTTCCTGTCCCAGAGTGAATGCTGGGTTAGAAGAGAAAAGGATAATGGTGTCAATGAGAACATCAATATTTAGCATAAATAATTCTTTAAAATAATGATGTAAAGATGTATGTTATCTGTGGTATCTAATTAGTCTACTTCCTGTCTAGAATGGTTTTATAAGCCTGTCTTACTCATATTACGGAGCATGAAGAACACAAGTAACTTGAAAAAATAACACAAATAGTAGATCCCAGGAAGCAATCACTGTGAAAGAAAGAGCCCCCAAGTAAAGAGGTTGCAAAAGAGGCTGCAGGGAACCCAAAAAGAGGTCATTAAGAATTTTGTTTCTAACCACAGAGAAGTAGGTAATTATATTGTTACCTCTCTGTACAGAGCATTAAAAACATTTTTATAGTAATATCTGAAATTCATATGAGTACGTACATATCAAGTCTGTGCTACTTGTGCAAATTTTTAAAATTATGCATGGTTTCAAACAACTTTTATCAGAACTTCTATCTATTCAGTATAGTTTTACCTGGATATGTATAATGAGGGAACTCAAAGAGAGAGTATCAAGGAAAACAATAAGATGTTGACCTTAAAATGAGTGATATGAATTTCATACAATTAGATGACAAGAGAGAGTTTTATCTAATACTATCTTATCTGTATTTCTGATGCTTACCTGTTTTTTGGCATGCTCACCATGTCAGAAGGTACTTAAGTCTCTAGATTTCCTTAGCCTGAAGGGAACAGTAAGGGGATACTATTTTTTTTGTTAAACAGATCCTCTCTAGAACATACATCCAAAGATTCCTCCTGGTGCCACTTGTCAGTTTTAGCTCCACTTTACCAGCCTTCTGCAAATGAGAATTTCAGCCTAGAGGTAATCTCATTGAAAGGTAGATCACCAATCATCCCTTTTTTTTTTCTTTTTTTTTTACAGTTCATTGCCATTTAGGTTACTTAAAGGCAACCTCTGGGAGAGTGTCTCTGTCAAAAGGAGATTAGATACCATTCTTCTCATTGGTGGCAGCAAATCTTCAAGGTATAATTCCTAGACCAGAAATGCCACTTGTTGTAAGTTGACAGAGGTATTACATCCTGAGTGGTAAAACACAGGCTTTAAGAGAATACTTCTAATTCTTTTAATGAATATTTTTTGGAATACTTACTATGGTGTGGATGCTAAGGATATGTAGGCAAAATCTCTCTCCTCATAGACCTTCTATTTTAATGATGGAGAAGCTGTGGGGGAAATGGTAAACAAAAAGTTAGCTTATTTGACTGATTCTAAGACACACATTTGCTTTTCACATTTAAAAATTTTGAAGTCAGATGCTGCTCACAATTAATAATGCCTTTTTCACCATTGGCAAGGCAGAAGGAGTGTTGTAGTTGTTATTTCCAAACTTGTTCAAAGAGGGACATATTGTTGTCATTTCAGTTAAGTTACATGCACTGTTAGTACTACACAAGTTAAGTCTGATTGCCATTTAAAATGTTTTGAAAAGATTACACTTTGATTTGACATTAAAACAAAAAGTTATTGTTGCTGCAGAAAGGACAAACAGAGCATTGAGAGCTAAAATTGATATTGAGGACATTAATATTGTTTTGAAAGAAAGACTGACTACAACTTCATGTTTTCTTGTAAAACAATAAACAATGTATTTTCCTATTTGTGTTTGTACAAGGGTGACATATGATAAAAATCAATGTCTACATAAATCTCAAAGAGCAGTTACAATTAAAGTGTATAATCAGGATTCAAAATGATAAGAAAATATTGTGTCAGTTTAATTGGCAGCATTTAGCTTTCTTAGAAGTACACAAGATAATGTGCATCTTATAATTGATGGCCTTTTAGATTCAATGAAATATAATTAACGAACAAAAAATATCAGAAGGTTAGAAGGTTAAAACATGATTAAGTGATAGGAAATAGCTGTAGCAAGGGCAAGGGAGGAACTTTGGCCAGGTGATCTGAGAAAGTCTCTCTGAGGATGTTGGAACCAAAGTTTGAATGACAGAAATGAGCCAGACTCTAAGAAGGATATTCAAGAACAAGAGCAAAGTCAAAGGCCTTGAAGGTGAGCACACATGGTGTATTCAAACAGAAATGAGGCTAGGATAGTTGAGTATAGTGAAGACTGATGTAAGGACATTTCATCTTCTGTTGTGTCTCAGAAGCCAGAGACATTAATTTATGTTGCTCAGATACTGCCCTTTCCAGAGCTGAGATCATCTCTATGGTCATTTGGAGAAAACTGAGTTAATCTCATGCTCACCTGGAGTCACTTCTGCTGCTTCTGTGTACCACTGTCAGAACCGCTACAGCCTTTATTCATTCGCTTCGAGGCACATCGCCATCTAGAAAAGCAAATATCTCATGACAATGTTCCTGCTTTTCCTTGGGGATGCCAGTGCCTCCTGCATAGCACACCTCACAAGAAACTGTGGTTGCATTAGACTTCACTTGAAGATTTGGTAGAGAAAAGGGGGCATTACAAATGAACTTAGAATGTAGAGGGTTATTCTGCCTCATCATGTACTCCTTGTATTCTTCCTTCCACTTGAAATTCTGCAGATGGCAGCCTCCTATTTGCTACTTGGCCCTTAGTTTTTCTCTCCTCTCTCTTATTCTCTATCTTTTATGCTCTGTCACACCTTTTAATTTCCTATGCTGAGTGTTTTTCATATTTCTTTCTTGTTATCGCCTTTTTTTTTTTTTTTTNCAGTTTCTCTCTTGTTGCTCAGGCTGGGGTGCAATGGCGTAATCTCGGCTCACTGCAACATTGACCTCCTGTGTTCAAGCGATTCTCATGCCTCAGCCTCCCTAGGAGCTGGGATTACAGGCATACACCACCATCCCTGGATAATTTTTTTTGTATTTAATAGAGATAGAGTTTCACCTTGTTAGCCTCTGACCTCAGGTGATCTACTCACCTCAGCCCCACAAAGTGCTGTGATTACAGGTGTGAGCCACTGCACCTGGCCTGTTATCTCCTTTTAACTCTTGACTTCATGTCTCATCCTCTACCTCCAAAAATCTGATCAAAGTATTTAACTTGAAGTTTCTGCTTTAAGAGGATCTCAGGTGCCAGCTTCTAAGATGGCAATTTTGCACCCTGCTGCTTCAGTGAAGAATCTGATGCTGGTGCACAGTGCTCCATTTCCTTCTCTGTGTCAAAAATTAAAAAGAGAACCTGTTCCTGGAGACATGACTGGAAAAGCATGTATTTATTTCTGTGTTTCTGCTCATGATTCAAGATGATCACAGGAGGAAACGTTGCAGGTTAAGGGGAAAGTTGACAAGAAATGCTGTTAAATTTTCATGCCGCTGTTATGTGTCAGTGCTTCCTCATCATTAAACCACTCTCCAGGGTTCTTAAGTAGTTGCCACACAGTGCTACCTGGAAAGATTTTTTAAAAGTTTGAAGTTGCCAAAAGGAAAAAAGAAAAAAAGAAAAAGATGATGACAGTGACAGAGTGAGACCTTAGTTCTTGGGTAAATATGAAGCTCCAGTTTGAGGCAGAGCTCTGTATTATGTCAGATTTCTTACAATTTGCTGTGTCTCTTATATTTTAACATCATATGCTGGTTTCCAGTTTATTTCAAAGTTTTCAGTATGTAACTGCAGAACACGGCAATGTTTACTGTAAGATTTGTGGTCACAGCCTTAATTTGGAAACTGTTCTATCATGGGATGTATGGAATTTGCATTTCTAGGTCATCATGAGGATAATTTAATTTCTGAATTCAATATTGTAATTAAGAATTATGAGCAGCAATAATAGTGTTAACAGCACAAATAATAACCATCGCCATTTATTGAGCATTTTTTGTTTGTTGGACAATGCCAAGAGCTTCATGTACATTATCAATGTGCATTATTTCATTTAATCCTCACAGTAAATCTTCCAGGTAGATGTGATTCTTGCTTTCATTTTAAAGGTCAATAGATTGACACTTATTGAGGTAAAATAAATTTTCCAAATGAGAAGCCAGAACTTCAAACCAGATTTTCTCATTCCGGAACCAATTCTATACCGCCTCTTCTGAATCAGTATTTTTTTTTATAGCAAACATCTTTTATTTGTTGTTTTTGACAGGCTTGCAAAGGAAAGCAGAAATACACATGCAGTCATGCATGGAGCCATCCATTTGTGCCAGCCTTTTGATGTATCCAGAGGGTCTCAGCTGGGGATGACACTGTAGTCAAGAAATGTTTGAAAGCACAATAGGTGTTTTGTTTGCTGTGATGAATGGAGGGTACCACTAGCATTTAGTGGAGATGAACCAATGAGTGGGTGGAGCTGGGTTTGGGCACAAATTTCAAAGTATATTATGCCGAATTTTTGATAGCTTAATCAATTTGTATACACACCAGCATTTAATCTTTCATTTTTCTTATTCAGGGTGGCATATCCTTTACTAAGATATGACTCACCTAGACCAAATTTTTTCATGGACACAGGTAATGTCCCTTTATAGTCTTCTCTCCTTCTTAGGTGGTCCAGGGGAGATTTAACACTTAATCAGATGTAGCAGACAGAAACTGGGGCTGGGTGGATCGGGAAGCTGGGATGCTGCAGAGCTTTGACAGCAGTTCCCTGAGTTGCCAGGTTTGTGCTGGTTCTTCTGGTCTTCCTGATCATTACTGATTGACCCATGGGAATTCCTATGACCCAAGCTGGGCTAATCACTTTCTCCTTGGAATTTGTAACAGGAATGGAGAGAGGCAAAGATACTAAATGTATTAGAACACTAAACATCAATATTAATGCTAAGAACTAAACAACTAAATGACAATGCTGTCAGCCAACAGAAGGTCCATACATTTCTGTGCTGATGTTCTCAGAGATGCCCTGAGTGTTGCCTTACTTATCATTCATCTTAGCATTGGTTGGTTTTTCACATTCATCTTTAATTTTTTGAGCTCTGTATCCTTCATGCACATACACACCCCCCCTACTGTATAGCACATACATAAACACATATATTGTTAATTAAGTCACAATAATTTTCATTGCTTGCAAAACCAACAAATGAAACCTTGGCTGGTATGCAAGTGAATCAAGACTGGATGTGATGGTAAAGGCTATTCTTTGCAATTACTCTGCATAGATAGTTTAGACTGTGATACATGTGTGGTATACTGCTTGTTAGAACCAAGTTAGAATTTAGATTTCCACACAGCATATTTCCCTTCGAAAAGTCAATCTGGCTTCATCACTTTTTCCCCTTGTGTCTATAATAGTGGTTTTCTGACTTGTTGCACATTAGAATCACCTGGAAACTTTAAAAATTCTCTGAGTCGTGAATACACCTCATACTAATTATAATAATCAGAAGATCTGTGGGTGGGATCTTGGCATTAACATCTTGGAAGATGTCCAGACAATTCCAATGTGTAGCAAAATGTGGGAATCATTCACTGAAAAGACAGCTGGCTTCATTGCCTGGCCTCCAGCTCCCACTTCACCCTCAAATCTTGCCACTTCCTACCTTACACTTTTAATTCTTATTTGATGTTTTACTACCTTCCTTTAGTTTTTCTCTTTTGTGAAGTAAAATAGGAAAAAGCAGAGGTAGTGTGGGTATGGATGTGGGATTCATGCTGCTAGAGGGCCTTGTTCTCCTTAAGTTCTTTATGAACTCTCCTTGTACCCTCAAAAAATTCCATTGAGTGGAGGTTAAAGCCTTGATGTACACCAAGGCTTCCCGTGCAGTTGTGAGGGCTCATAGAATTTGTTGCTCTGAAGTTATCGTTTGTAAAGGATTTTGTTTTTTTAAATTAGAGTGCTTTCCAGCTATTCCTATATTTACTTTTTTTTTTACTTGCATTGTGGTATGTGCTGCTATATAGGAAAGAAAAGGGCAAAGAATTGTGACTGATACCTGAGGAAGAGCATATCTCTCAGCCTCTGTAAACAGAGAATTGTACAAATGATTGATGTGAGCATGTCAGTTATATGGCATCTGTCACATTAGGTAGATATGCTCTACATATATGTCCCTCTCTTGCTTGACCTTAATCTCCTTAAGAACGGAAATAACATCTTAATTATGTTTATTTCTTTAGCATCTAGCATAATGCCTAGCACATAGGAAATAATCAACAAAGATTGTCTTTCTCCCTAAAAACTGTTAAAATAATTGGAACTTGTTTGGGTGTAAAGAGACCCAATGAATAGTATATATTTTCCCCACCTTATTTTCACTGAGAAACAAGCAAAAGGACGAGACAGATAATACTTGTAAAACTGATACTGATAACGTCTTTTAGAGGTGACGTTTCTTACTGTTTATGGGATCCCAGTCTTAGATCCTAGCCCTGTTGGACTGGGGGAGGGCTTCCCTGTGTCCTGCTCCACTGAAATCCAGGCAGGGAGGAGCACAGGAGAGTTTGTGCCCCCAGGTTAGAGGCTCCTCTGTCCCAAATGCAAGGGCAGTAAGGACTATGCATTGCCAGATTTTTATTCCTAATTCATTGCATATAGACCAAATTACTCTTTTGTGGGAATGAGTAAAGGAGCAGTGAGAAGCTAAGGATATGAGGCTAGTAGAGTTCTCTACACATAGAAGGAAATGTCAGGAGTGGCAGGAAAGGATTTTCCCCTTTCCTTCCCCACTACTGTGACCACATTGGGTTGCTCTGCAGTGCTGCAAACTTAGCCTAAGAGCTATGTTTTTATTGCATACTATGTATAAAATTACAAATGTTTGTTCTATGTAACTATGTCACTGTTATTCTAGCTTTCTGAATTGAATACCTGGCACCATTAATGTGCAATGGTGCCATCACTGTTGGTCAAAGGATGAACAACTTTACCTATTGTCCAACTTCAGCATCAGGAGGAGTCATGCCAGGCATTTGCTAATAAAATTATGAGAAGTTTGGTATTTTGCAAGTAAAATTATGATAATATTTTGTGCTCTAAAAATGTCATTGGTAAATACAGTAAAGTAATAACATGTAATTTGGTTCCTAAAATGTTCCTAGTAGTGGGACATTCTGGAGAGTCTATAAACAAGAAACATCTTAGGATAGTGTTATGTGGTTTTATTTGAACCTAGGTCTGTGTACGTATAATATGTAACTGCTATTTTCAAGCAAGTATGTCCCTGACAATTTTCATATGAACAGTTTAAAAATCTGAAGTTGAAATATCTCACAAGCATTTTTCTTAAGGTAGAAATTTTCTTAGTATAATGTAATAATAATAATGAAGGGAAATAGACAGAAAAGGGTACATTAGTCCTTTTTTTATTATTTGAAGTCCTTTATATGTATTGTTTCTTTTGATTCCAAATCCAACTCTATGAAATATATATTTAGCCCTATTATCAGATAAAGATACTTAAATTTAGAGAGGTTAAGTAACTTACTCAAGGTCAAATAGCTAGTAAGCAGGAAATTCAGAGTCCAGAACACATGCTTCTTGACCTCTGAGCCATGCTGTGAAGGAGACATATTTTCTGACCATCAGTGAGGCTCATTACCAACATATTACTTTCATATCTGTCTTTCTCTTCCATTATGACTTAATACAAGAAACTAGTAAGTTTCAGCTGTTCCTGAAACTTAGCAGGACTGCCCAAGGGAGACATCGGGATTCTTTAGTCAATACAAAAAGCTTAATTATAAAGATGGGCATTATCAGAGTCCTCCTTTGTTGTAGCAATTTTAACAGTAAAAGGAGATAAGTCTGAATATTAGTGTCTCTGACTCACCTGACCTGAAAGAAATACCAGCAAAGTGATCATTTTTATTATATTCTCCTTGAATATTTACAAAAGTTATTTTACTAACTTGTGTGGACTCTAAGTTTCTTTATCTCAAATCTTTTAACAATTTCTGTGAACAGGGAAGCCTGCATGTGGAGTGCAGCTTTGCTGGAGAAGGAAATTCTCATTTTCTAAGAGCTTTCAGGAAATAGTGTGGTTTAGGCTAGAGACTATACTTTAAAAAGCTCATTAAATTATTAAATCAATCACATTTGCTTATCAGAACTTTGCTTCACTGTAAACTAGTAAAAAGCATCTAAACTCCTTCTAGCCACTTAGATAAGGAAAATACATTTTATGAATCTATTCTGAAAAAAATGAGAAATGAATGTTAACATGGCTAATTTAATGAATGTCAACATCTATAATATTACACTTAGTGAAGATGAGGGCCTTAAGTATCTGTTAGTTTTGTATTCATAGGAATCTCTTCTGAGACCACTCTAATGGATGTTCATACAGGACTTCTAGTAAAAGGGAATTCACCACCATATTATACAGCCCATTCACAGTTAGTGGCTCAATATTAAGAAAGTCCTTTCATGCCTTAAATAGAATCTGCCTCCTAAAAATGCCCACAAATTGCTCTGACTTTTGTTTCTATAATGCATATGCAACCTTTCTTCCCTCCTATCTGGTTTTGTAAATTTAAAGTCACTTTTCTCCAGAATTCTATTTAGGACCCTTCTCTTTCCACTTTGTACATTTTCTAAGGGGTGATCTCATCTGTACTCATCCTTGCAATAACCATCTGTATGTTATTGATTGCTAAGTGTTTCTCCTTAGCTGGACTTTTATGTGAATATCTCACTACTTATTGAATTTCTCACTTCCATATTTTATCAATATCATATAAATTTCTTTATGTCATATAAACTCAACATGATCAAAAATAATCACCTTTTCCTGTCAAATGTGCTCTTCCTTCTGAGTTTCATACCTTTGTGAACAACTACAGAAGTACTGAGGTAGTTGGGCCTTTGCCAGTTAGAAACAAGTTTTTTATTACTTTCCTCAGTTATCTAAAGTCAGCACCCAATTACTACAACAGAAAAAAGGAATAAATAGTATTCGAGAAATTTAAAATCTCATGAAGAATATAACACAAAGGAATACAGGTATGTCCAGAATAAAGGACATTTGAAAAATCTTTCAAAGTCACATTAAAATTGTAAGCCTTGCTAACAAGTAATTTATTTTTCCTTTGCATTCATGAATTCAGAATAAAGACAAAAGAATGTCACTTTAAACATATTTAATTGGCTAAACTCATGGCTTCAGGATATTATTGACTCATTGTTCACTAGATTTAAAAATTGATAGAATACTTATTAATAATAGATGCCTGTACTCATTATTTAACATTCACTAGGCAATTATAGCTTTTGTCTTCATAGACTAATAAAGCAGTGTGTGAGACAATTAATTAGATATTTCAAGAACTTTTTCCTTGAATAGACAATTGCCCTGCCACCCTGTTTGTTTTTCATATACAAACCAAGGAATAGAATGTATTCTTTTCTTTTATAAAGTCTCTGTTATAGAAAAAAAAAAGAGAAATTATTTTTTAAAAGCAGCATCCTGGCTAATAATAAGGACCTAAGCATTATTTCTCAGGTGTCAAATAACTTCTGTTATGGTCAAAGCTTTTAAAATGTGCTATGCTGCTGGTCTCTTATTTTAAGCTTGTGTTTGCTTTTGGTTTTGATATTTTTGAAACGAAAGTGGATCATTTCTCAGATAGGATACCATATTTTCACTACCATGAGAATTCCTAGGAAAATATTCATTTTAAAGAGAGGAGAGGAAAAACAAACTCCTTGAACTCCCCAGTGGTTTTAATTCTTGGGATTAACATTAGTAGGGGAAAAAATGTAAACACAGCTGTGTGTAGTGAGTAGGAGATCCAGGGTCCTCCATCAACCATCCTTGTCTTTACATGTCTAGGACCCAGAAATTGATTTTTTCTGTTACAAAATTTCTTTCTATCTATCTTTTTGTTTCCTATTCCTTTTATACATAGAGAATCATCAGGATCAGCATGAGTTGTACAAATCCAAAATTGGTAGTCCAAAAACTGAAATTAAAGGCAAGTGTATTTTTCTTTCAGAAGACTTTCAATTACCTGAAGAAAATTAAAAAAAAAATTGTATGTATTATAGGTTGTATTTTCAGTATTACATAATGAAGTGGCCTCATTGTCTGGGGCGATACAAGAGCTTCCTTTTCTCATGTCTGAGGAAGCCAAGGACAAGGACACACAAAGATTGAAGTTAAGAGTGGAAGTTTAATAGGCAAAAGAAAGAGAATAGCTCTCTGCTGGAGAGTGGGGTCCCAGAGAAATGGGTTGCTTGTTCCACGGTGAAATGCAAGGGATTTTGTAGATGCCTGGTGAGGAGGCAGTGTGTGATTTGCATATGGTGCAAAAGATGGGTTGGACCAGATGTGCCATTTGCACAAGGTGTGAAAAGAAAAACTGGTTAGCACTAGGTGTGCCATTTTTACACAGGATGCAAATTTCTGGTCTCCCCAGTCCTCCTCTTTTATTATGCAGATGGATTCTCTGCTTGTCCTGTCCCATGGCCATGTTGCCCATTCCTTTACACTACATGTGTTAACACAAAAATGAAAGATGGAGCCTCCAAGTTAGATATGTCTGGCCCCAAGGTAGCCCTTTTCTATTGACACAACTGCCGGCATTCACCAGTGCAAACTTCCAGCTTGTTTATCTATCTTTGCAGTTCGATTTTTCAGGCTGCTCTTTGTTAGAAAAAAATAAGTTCTTGGAGCTGCCTTTTGTTAAAAGTGAAGCTTTGCTGAAAACTCTTTTACCCTCACTATCTGCCTAAATAATTTCTTTCTACCTCCTGTATCAGTAAGACCAGTATAAAGATACTTGGATATCCCCAAGTTTGCTACTATGTTATCATCAGGTGTGTCCAATTTCATGGGCATCAGTTTCAACTACAAAATTAGATCATATTCCTCCAAAAAGGATTTTTTGAAGAATGAAATGAATAATATATTTGAAAAACCTGGATTAACATTTGGTACATAGAGCTCAAAATAAGTTTGAAATGATTATGAGTCTCACTTTTCTCATCCATAAAATAATGAGACTATCAGTGCTACTCCAGGCATAATTTGTGAACCAGTGATAGATCATAAACTAACTGGTCCTTAATGAATTAAGTACAGAAATTGAGAGTGTGTTCACAAATTTTACACAATTTGCAAGAATAATTTTATGTCTACTTAATCTAATAGAAAACTGGAACTTGTATTTTCCTGTAGATTTTTCTTTTTTATTATTTCATTTTTTAGTAATTTATTTTTTAACTAGATTTCACAAAATAATTGGACTATGGTAGATCGAAAATTTAAAAAGAAAAAGCTGATTTTTCACTAACTAAAAGGTAGTTTAGTATCACTGGACCAGTTGACCTCTATGATATTCTTTCTACCTCTAAATATCTGTAATTCTGGATAAATGATAAACTTCTTTTTTTTCTGAACGTGGTGAAATGTATTCACAACAGATACTCATGTTCTTAAGTGAAAATTACTTCACTGAGTTAAAATTCCAAGTATGTACTCCTTAATATTTATTCACATTGCCACCTGGATTAGAAAGGACATTGCAGGTGCCTGAGGAAAAAATAATGTGTTTCCATTGTTGACAATAAAATTACGCTTTCAATTTGTTCTTTAAAATCTAATCTATTTGGATTCAAAGATCGGTTTTTAATGAAAAGCAGTGGGAGACTACAAAACAATGGTGACATGTGCTGTCACTTTGTATCTTCAATTGCTTTTGTTGGATTAAATAGGAAATCATTTACTTCTCAAAAACACCACTTCCTGGCATTTAAATGTCCTGCAATGGGAGGTCAGGTTAGTCAATGCAGTTGTATTGTGAGCCTGCTATGTACAAGGCTCTGTTTTGCATTTGAGCTATGGAGGTGAACAGAGACAAATATTACTTTGGGAGTAGGATCACAATAGTTGGCTCCTTGTGACAGAGTAGAGGATAGTAGGAAAAACCTAAGGAGTTCAAGATTGCCATTTCTAGAGGGATGGAGGGCCCCCTGCAGGGATGACTCTTTACTGAGAAATCATAAAGAAACATAATGGGAAGAGATTGTGCCATATGGAGAGAAGAATACCACCAAATTCCCAAGATGGTAAACATAGACAAAATGATCTTTGCAAGATGGTTTGATGGCTGCCAAAGTTTGTTGGGGAAATATTAAAAAGTAATATTGAATAACTAAGAGGATAGATGATTGAAGGCCTTTGACACCCCGTCAAGAGTTTGAACTTATCCTATTCTATAATAGGGTTGCACTAAAGATTTTTTTGAATTAGAAATGACAATTAAAATATATATTTTGGAACTATTAATCCAGAGGCATAGTAAAGAAAAATTAGACCGAAAGGATAATTGGAAACCAAATAGGTGCCAATTGCAACAATTTAGGCATCAAGTAATGAAAGCCTTTGATTGGGATGATGACAGTGGCAATATAAAGGGCAATGCTATACCTCTCTAAAAAAGAATCAATGCAATTTAAGGGTGGCTTTGGAAGAGAAAGTGAAAGAAAGTGCTATAAGTCAGCCTTGACTTTACACAGCTAGGGAAGAAATGGTCTGAAAATTCATAGGATGTATATATATATATATATAAATTAAGGAGATGGTGATTAAATTAAGGAGATAGTATTAAATACTATACTGTAGCAAGTTAGCAATGGGATATCAATGATTAGAGACAATTAGAGAAAATTGATAATATATGCCTTTAACTCATGATTAATTACTACACAAAAATATATAATCTGGATTCATTTACGTGGAGGTAATACTTGAAACTGTGAACCCTGAAAATCTGAGACAGGTCCCAGTTAATTTAGAAAGTTTATTTTGCCAAGGTTGAAGATGCGTGCCTATGACACAACCTCAGGAGGTCCTGATGACATGTGGCCAAGGTGGTAGGGGCACAGCTTGGATTTATACACTTTAGAGAGACATGAGACATCAATTAAATACCTGCGAGGTGTACATTGGTTCAGTCCGGGAAAGTGGGACAACTTGAGGTGAAGGGAGGACATCTTGAAGTAGGGAGGAGTCTTCCAGCTCATAGGTAGTTAAGAGACAAATGGTTGCATTCTTTCAAGTTTCTGATTAGCCTTTCCAAATGAGGTAATCGGCTATGCATGTGTCTCTATGAGCAGAGGGATGACTTCAAATAGAATGGGGGGCAGGCTTACCCTAAGCCGTTCTCAACTTGAATTTTCCCTTTCACTTAGTGATTTTGGGGCTCCAAGATTTATTTTTCCTTTTCCAAAACCAAAGAAATAAATTGGAGAGTAGAAAGAGAACAGGGTTCTAAGTGCTGGCTTTCAGGGAGATCCTTCATTTAGCATAGGGAAAGGAGATATTAAGATATTATTTTCCAAATATTTTCCTGTAAGATATTAATTAGTCATTCTAAAATAAATAAAAGCAATTTATTCAAATATTCAGAAATGGTGGGATTAAAGTTAATCTTATCTCTTTAATATGAAACTTTTCTAATCCCTTTATATAATTTCTAACCTCTAGAACTGTAAGATAACAAGTTTGTGTTGTTTTAAGCCACTATGTTTATGGCAATTTGTCATAGCAGCCATGCAAAACTGGTAGAGGGAAGCTTTTACCAGAAACAGTGCTGTTATCTTCTCTTTCTTGGACTCCAGAACACTACCAGTCCATCCAGGAGGCTCAGGAATAATACTTTGTTCCCAAGGTATTTGTTAATTAATCTGTTGCTGAACAGAGAGCAGCAGAAATAAACGCATCTCTTCCTTTTCCCGCATGCATCACCCAGCCTCATATGAATTTAAAATTATTTTAAGAATTACCTGTCATATTTTCTTGCATGGAGTCATCAGAGAAGATATAAATTACAAATTAGATTTAAGGATGAGGAGTAATCCATGTCCTGTTTGGTTGTAAGTGTATACAATTTGAGTCACATGGATCAAAGGACAAATCTCAAGAGATTTAAAAAATAGTATGAAATAAATGAAAATGAAAGCACAATTTATCAAAATTATGGATGCAATGAAAGCAGGGCTTAGAGGGAAATTTGTAGTATTGAAAGCATGTATTAGAAAAGAAAAGAGATCTAAAATCAGTAATCAAAGCTTCTACCTTTGGAAAATAGAAAAAGAGCAAATTAAATCCAAAGTAAACATAATAAAAATTAAAGCAAAAATTAATGAAATTGAATACAAGAAATCAAGAGAATCAACCAAAGTAAAAGGTGGCACCTTAAAAAGATCAATAAAATCAATAAGCCTTTAGACAAGGCTAAGAAAAAAAGATAGTGGACACAAAAGTTACTATCAGAAATGAAAGAGGATATATCACTACATATCACATTGATGTTTGAAGGATAATAAAGAAATATAATATGAACAATCATGTGGCCACAAACTTTATAACCTAGATAAAATGGACCAATTCCATGAATTACACAATCTGCCAAAATTTAAACAAGAAGAAATATCTAATTATACTACACTTATATCTGTTAAAGAAATTGGATCAATTTTAAAACTTCCAAAACAGAAACCACCTGGCCCAGATGGGTTCACAGGTGAATTGTACAAAATATTTAAGGAATAAATTATATCAATTCTTTATAATCTTATAAAAGACAGAATCAGAAGGAATACTCTTTCTGAAGACCTGAAATTTGCAGATATGTCTCTAGCAAGCAATACAGGTTACAAGCTACTTCTTGAAGTAGGCATAGATGTAGTAATAGTAGATGTTTAAATATCTGACCTGTTTTACCATGATTTAAAACCGTGCTTAATTTTATAATTCCCAATTAATTATGAATTCTACATTTCAGGAAGTCATTTATTATTTACTCTACTCAGACTCCTAAAATGGATAATTTATCTAAATGGTAGAAGAAACATGTGACTAAAATTTGCCTCTTCCTTGTCATCTTCAGTATCACTTTATTTTTTCCCAGTTTGAGTTTTTGTCAGTGAAATATTGCCTAAGTTGTTCAGGCCTAAAATGGTACAGAATGGGGTTTACTTGTTCATAGAAAAATAATCAATACAGGGCCAGGCATGGTGGCTCACACCTGTAATCCAGCACTTTGGGAAGCCAGGACAGAAGGACTGCTTGAGCCTAGGAGTTGAAGACTAGGCTGAGCAACATGGTGGGACCATGTCTCTACAGAAAAAAAATTTAGCTAGGCATGAGGTGGCTAAATTAAATGGCATGGGATGCTGGATGACCTCTGACATCTGAGGACCTCGTCCTATAACAACAAAGAACTGAACTCTTCCAACAAACAGTGAGCTTAGAAAAAAACTCCCAAGTCACATATGGTGGCAGCCTCTGATGTCACCTTCATCAGAATTTAAGCAGAGGACCTCCTAAATTGTGCCTGGACTTCTGAGCCACCAAATCTGTGAGATAATAAATGAGCATTGTTTTAAGCTGATAAATTTGTGATATTCATAATTTATTATAAACAATAAATGAATACATAAGTCAGTGTAAAATAAAATTCCATAGTAGAGATGAAGTCCTGTGAATTTCAGAATAAGACACTATTTTTACATATTGCAAAATTCACTACGAGTGGAGTAAGGAACTCTGGAGTCAGATTTATAGCTCTGTGACTTTTGACAAATAACCTCTTTCTGCCTCAGTTTCTTCACATACAAAATGGGAATGATTCTACTGTTTGTGAGGGTTCAATGAGAGAATACACTTCTAATGCTAAGTTCAGTTACTGTCACATGGTAAGCTCCATATAATATTAATGCTTCTCAGGAGGCTGAGGTGGGAGGATCACATCAGCCTTGGGGAGGTGAAGGTTGCAGTGAAGAATGATCCCACCATAACACCCTAGCCTGGTTGACTAGAGTGAGATCTTAAAAAACAAAACAAAACAAAACAAAAAAAAGCCAAAGGAAAAGAATTAGTAATTAATACACAGATCATATAAGATAGATTTGTTCCTAATGCTGTTCAAGTGTAGATTTTAGTTTCTTCTGAGTGGAAATTTTAAGAATTGGAGAAAAGTAATAAACTGAGTCTGTTAGGACTCATGCTGTTTGTGTAAGTATAATCAGATTTACTCAGTAAACAAAAGCAATGTATTTCTTGAATTGAAACTGTTTGCACTAGGACAAAAAAGCATTTTTGGTAACATATGTAATTATTAAAGAGAATTTTTTAGCTTTTATTCCAGTTGCTTTCAAAATACTTTATACTGAGACTTCAGTTATTTTTGAACTCTTTCCTAGAACTCTTATAATTTCATTGAAAAAGAGGGATAAGAAAGCAAATAGATCCAACACTTAATCTCATAGATGCTGCCATCACCAAGCTGTGGTCAGAGCTCAGTAAAATCATTGCAGTGAATTTTAGAAAGCAGCAGTTAAGGGGATTGGACAAAAGACACAGCATGGAGGATTTATTTCAGTTTCCTATTCCCATACAAACCACAACCAAACTGCTGTGGGGTCTTTTTAATTTTTAAGCATTCCCAAGTTTCTTGCTTCAACCTATTCTTTAGTTCTAGTATAACCTGTAAGTTTCATCTTAAGCACCCAGACCTCTTTCTTTGAATTACCTGCCCTGGGCATTGTAATGAAAACTCTTCTGAAGGGGTCTTCTTTTAAAATGAAGGAATAATTTAAAAGCCTTGTTGATTGCAAACTCACAATCATCTGCAATCTCTGTAAGTGCATTTATTTATTTATTTTTCAGCCTTGGCAAACTATTATTTATATAGGTAACAATATAGACATGTTTCCCTTATTTCAATTAATGATGGTAGTAATTATGTTAGCAATAACAATGGCATTAATATTATATGGAGCTTACCATGTGACAGCAACTGAACTTAGCATTAGAAGTGTATTCTCTCATTGAACCCTCACAAACAGTAGAATCATTCCCATTTTGTATGTGAAGAAACTGAGGCAGAAAGAGATTGAGTTATTTGTCAAAAGTCACAGAGCTATAAATCTGACTCCCGAGTTCCTTATTCCACTCATAGTGAATTTTGCGATAGGTAAAAATAGCGTCTTATTCTGAAATTCACAGGACTTCGTCTCTACTATGGAATTTTATTTTACACTGACTTATGTATTCATTTATTGTTTATAATAAATTATGAATATCACAAATTTATCAGCTTAAAACAATGCTCATTTATTATCTCACAGATTTGGTGGCTCAGAAGTCCAGGCACAATTTAGGAGGTCCTCTGCTTAAATTCTGATGAAGGTGACATCAGAGGCTGCCACCATATGTGACTTGGGAGTTTTTTTCTAAGCTCACAGTTTGTTGGAAGAATTCAGTTCTTTGTTGTTATAGGATGAGGTCCTCAGATGTCAGAGGTCATCCAGCATCCCATGCCATGTAACCTCTCTAATGTGGCAGTTTGGTTTTTCAAGACTAACGAGAGTATCCTTGCTGTTTCTTGTTTATTACCTATAGATAGACCCTCTTTTAAAGGGCTCATGTGATTTGGTCTTTTTGGGGATAATCTTCTTCCTGATAAACTCAAACTCAATTGATTAGGGACTTTAATTATATCACATTTTTTTTTTTACCTTTATCATATTTTGTATTCTAATCATGGAAGTGGTACCCCCTCATCTTCACAGTCCTACCTACCTTCAGAAGAGGGCATTGGCTGGGCATTGTGGCTCATGCCTGTAACCCCAGCACTTTGGGAGGCCAAGGCAGAAGGATCACTTGAGGTCAGGAGTTTAAGACAAGCCTAGGCAACATGGGGAAACCCTCATCTCCGCTAAAAACACAAAAATTAGCCAGGCATGGTGGCATGCACCTGTGGTCCCAGCTACTTGGGATGCTTAGATGGAGGAATTGCTTGACCCGGGAGACAGAGGTTACAGAGGTTGCAGAAGTTGCAGTGAGCCAAGACTATGCCACGGCACTCCAGCCTGGGCAATAAAATGAGACTCTGTATCCAAAAAAAAAGAAGAAGAAGAAGAAGAAAAAGAAAAGAAGAGGGCATTATGCAAAGGCATGGGTCATTGAGGATCATATGGATTCTGGTCACCATAATTTCTAATGAGGAGGACTCACTTCATCTCTACTGCTAGTCTTCAAGTTTTCTAAAGGCCTAGAACTAAAAGACTTTGTTTAGCTTCCCATATACAGCAAAATTTCTTGCACAGAATAGGCAATCAATGTTTTCTTAATGATTGAATGATTGAATGAATGTCAGCTTTTTAGCTATGTGCGTCAATTCCAGCATCTCATCCAAGATGGTTTTTGGCATATGATCTGTGTTATATCAATGATGCCTATTTTTAGAAACACAAATAGAAGTCTCTGCTATCACTATTTGGAAGTTATGCTAATGCACAGGTAGTAATCTTGTCTCTGAAAAAATAACTATGTGTTATGATATTAGTTTGACTGTACTCCTTTGTGGTTGTTATCATTCTTCAGTGCTAAAAAATATGAACTTATGCTGTTAATTAGTGGGTTCATGAAGAATTTTGCAAACAAATAGTGCCAAAGTGCTGAAGCATTGGGATTGCTTCATCTTGTTTATAACTGTCCTGCATGGAGGTTTGAGATTACAGAGTTTATCAGTTATGGTTAGAATTCTTTTAAGTAATCTACTAATGATTTACTCTGCTCCTCAGTTCAAAAATGTAAGTTTTAAATGTCTGTATTACTTAAACTCCCTGTGGTGCTGGTTTATTTTTTTTTTTTAATGAATTTAACAATCCTTCTAAAGTAACTCTTCTGTAAACACTATGCTTTTTTTGGACAACTACACATGCCATTCCGGACTTCTTTGTAGACCTGTCTCAAATGCAAGGTTTTTTTTTTTTAATTAATAATTCATGATAATACCAATATCTACTAATATATAACACTTAGAAATTTACTTTTTTTTGAAGAAGTATATAGTCTTTTTTCCAGCAAAACTTACACAAATTTCCAGGAATTATTTTACATGGCAGTTTTTGTACTTCATCCACTTTTATTGTCAGATTCCTTTATCTCCTTGGGACATTATTTTCCTACTGTCATTTTGGAAATTATTGGCTTTCACAGCTGAATTATATGAGCTATCACGTGTATACAGAATATCACTGACTCCACCTCGAGAAAAATGTCATGTAAAGCTGAATAAGCATTTGGAAAATATGAAAGCATTTACAACCAGACAGTTTAAATAATTGGAGATGCAATCATCCTTTTTTTCTTTTAGTCTTATGTGAGTTAGATAAATAACTGACCAAATGCTTTTCCTTACCCATGTAAACATGGTTTCTTTTTCTTTTCTTTTCCCCAAAGTTTTCTCTCAGTTTTAATCCTTTGTCTAAATGAGGTGACTTTATCTTGCAGGCATTTTATTTGTGCCTGCGACTTAGTTCATGTAATATGAGAACACTAGTTGTTAACAAAACATGATATAATGAACTGTGTGTACCATAATAAAGACTGGAATTTTTAGGCATAATTTTAGCTCTTCCTTCCTTCTTGCTGCAGTTACAAATGGAGCAGAGGCTTCCAATCTGAGACCTGAGGTCAAAACCCTACCAGCTGTAACCTCTGTATGATCCTGGGCAAGTTACTGTCTGGGTGATCTTCATCTGTTTCCTCAGTCTGTGAAATGATAATCATGGATCCCCCCTTAATGGGGTTGCTTATATGCATAATGTCTGTAAAGTGCTTAACACGGTAGCACATATGTTCACTTAAATGTTACCTATTTGCTTTTCATTTCATTTTTTTATGAAGCTGGCATACACGGTGAATAACAAGAACAAAGTCCTTATCAGTGAAAAATAAGAGTTCTCCTAAGTAGCCTTCCTATAGATATATGTAAATTTGCATATGGTATCAGTGTTGAGGTAACAAGCAGTTGTTTAACAAGGTAGTTGTGAATATTACCACCTATTTTGGTGATTCATAGCGTTCGGAGACTTGGAGTCTTTCTTCTTTAGAGAAGTTTCTGTGTACAATCATGAATCACTTAACAATGGGAATACATTGTTGGAAATATAGGCACTTTCTCAGTGAGAATGTTAGGTGGTTTTGTCATTATGTGAATGTCATAGAATGTACTCACACAAACTTAGATGGTACAGCCTCCTACAACGCCTAAGCTATAGACGGTGTGTAGCCTTGGTCCTAGGCTACAAACCTGTACAACATGTTACTCTACTAAAATACTATGGGCAGTTGTAACACAGTGTTATGTGTTTATGTATCTAAACATAGGAAAGGTATAATAAAAATATGTTGTAAAAGATATACAATGGTAGTCCTGTATTAGACACTTAACCATGAACAGAGTTTGCAGGACTGGAAGTTGCTCAGGGTGTCAGTAAGTGAGTGGAAGTGAATGGTAAGTGAAATTGAAGGTTTAGAACATTACTGTATACTATATAGACTTTATAAACACTGTACACTTAGGCTTTACCAAATTTATAAAAGTATTTTTACTACAATAGTAAATCAACATTTGCTTATGCTAACTTTTTTCATCTTTTAAACTTTTTGACTCTTTTGCAATAACTTAAAATAGCTTGAAACACAAACACATTACAGTATATGACTTTACAAAAATACTCCCGTTTTTATACCCTCATTCTACAGACTTTATTTCTATTTTTAATTTTTTCTTTTGTTTTTACTTATTTTTTGTTAAAAACGAAGACACAGATGTGCATATTAGCTTAGGCCTGCACAGGGTCAGGATCATCAATATTCAGTGTCCTCCACCTCTGCATCTTGTTGCACTGGAAGGCCTTTGGGGCCATAACACTCATGGAGCTGTCATCTCCGTGGTAACAGTATCTTCTTCTGGAATACTCTCTGAAGGACCTGCCTAAGGCTGTTTTACAGTTAACTTTTTAAAAAAATGTAAGTAGAAGGAATATAATCTAAAATAATGATAATATATTAAATAAGTAAACCAGTTACATAGTCATTTATAAGTATTATCAAGTACCACGTACTGTACCCAGTTGTATGAGCTATACTTTTTTTCTGATTGGTAGTACAGTAAGTTTGCTTACACCAGCTTCACCACAAACATGTAAGTAATGCATGGCACTCTGATGTTAGGATGGCCACAGTATTTTTAGACAATAGGACCTATTCAGCTCCAACACAATTATATGGGACCACAATCCTGCCCAACATCCTTGACCAAATGGTCATTATGCAGTTTATGACTGTATATACGTGCATGAATATTTTCACAATATTGAGCAGATCCTTCCATACATATTTAGATGTAAGCATATATCCACGTACATATATATATATATACACACACACACAGTTTCCTGTTTTTATTTGGATATTTTGCTCATTGAGAAAGGGAAAGAAATATGTTCAAGTGAAATATTTAAGTACAAATAGATACTTGCGAATAGGGTTATAATGGATGTACAGAGCAGACTGAGGAAAAAACGTACAAGAGACTTTGGTTATACTTATAAAAACCAAAAGGTAACATTTAGGTAGGCTTTATAGTAAGCCAGAACTCATCTCAGTACTTCACATGCATTAATTCATTTAATCTTCACAACATAACTCCGTGAGGTGGAAGTTATTAATATTACCATTTTACAAATGAGGAAAACTAAGTCACAGAAATGGTAAGTGACTTGTTTGTGGTCATGTGACCAATATGTGGGGGAATAGAGATTTGAACCTTTGTAGTGTGGCTCCAGAGCCAATGTGCCATTCAAAAGAAGTTTTTTCATATATCTCCAAACAATATGCCCTTTAGAGCCAAGAAAGAGAGACCCCTGCCCTAGCTCCTGATGGCTTTGCCAATCACATACACACCAAAAACAACAACAACAACAACAACAACAACAACAAAAACATATTAAACAGCCCGTGAGCTCCTGATCCCTATGTTCTATGCAGGTGCAGTATGACCCGAAATCGGTTCAGGCTCCAGAAAACACTTCTGGGCATTTCCTGTCCTGAGTCCCCAGCAGGGAATCCACATCTCAATGACCAGAGATTTGTGGGCTCCCTCTGACAAAGGGACAATGCTCCTGAGGAGTCAAGTGGTGGAAATGCTTAAGGGAAAAGATTAGCTCTTCCATCCCTTCTTCTTAGGTGTTGTTCATGCAGTAGACTTTTGCATTAAAAAAATTGCCCTTCATTAGTTGTGAACACTATTTTTTGGCTTCTCTTCATGTTCCAATTTGTGGTATGAGAGATATTAATGAACTAGCATGGTATTAAAAGTATATTCATTAGCATATTGCAGATTAAAGCAATCCATGTTATTCTTAAAAATGCATGTGTGAGCTTTTGTAGACAGCATTTCACCATGTTGCCCAGGCTGGACTGGAACTACTGGGCTTAAGCAATCTGCCTGCCTTGTCCTCCCAAAGTGCTGGGATTACAGGTGTGAACCACCTCACCGAACAGTCATGTTCATATTTTCATCATAATGGTAATTTAGTAATTTATTAGGAAAAAACTAGAATTTATTTGGGATAGATATCTAAATTTTGTAACTTTTATTATAAAGGACAAATTTTTAGAGCACTGAATAACTAAAAAACAATGCTGGTCCTTCCTACTGTCAAGAGTGCCTGGATTCAAATTCTGGCTCTGCTGATGATTAGCTGGGTAGTCTTATCTCAAATTAATTGAGGTCCTTATCAGTCTTTTCTGTGAAATAGACATACTAACACATTTGCCTCCTACTGTTATTATGAGAACTGGCTCTGAGAAAATAATCAGTGAATGTTAGATATTATTCTTTTATTTAATTGTTAATGTCTTCCTGCTGCTTTAAGAATGATTTTTAAAAACTGCCCAAAAATTTATGAGAAGTTTCACCTACTTTCTCAAAGGTAAGCAAGGATATCCTTGAACAGAGTTTGTACTTTTTGTGGCTTGCCAAGTTCTGTATAACATTGTGCATTTTTCTTCTTTTTTTGTATTTAGAAAACAAAAATAAGAAAAACAAAAGGGGCTAGATGTAGTGACTCACACCTGTGGTCCCAGCACTTTGAGAGACCGAAGTAGGAAGTTCACTTGAGCCAAGGAATCTGAGACCAACCTGTGCAACATAGCCAGACCCCATCCCTACAAAAAAATTTAAAAATTAGCTAGGCATGGTGGCACATACCTATGGTGCAAGCTACTCAGTAGGCTGAGGCAGGAGGATCACTTGAAACTGGAAGGTTGAGGTTGCATGCATTGTGCCATGATTGCACCACTGCACTATGGCCTGAGTGACAGAGGGAGACCCTGTATCAAACATACATACATACGTAAATGGAAAAGAAAAGAAAAACAGAGAGAATATCTTTCTCCTCTCTATATATGATTTGCAACCTTGTAGTCTGCTTTGAATTAGCAAATACTTCTTATGGGAGCAACAAATATAAAGCAAAGGAAACTCACCCCTTTATCACAGACACATTGCATTCTGTTCCTCTTCTTTCTTTTGCCTTCATCTCTTCTGGAAAGCCCATGTTTCTTGGCCTCTTATAGAGGCTCAAGCCCAGAAAATAGGTAGGAGGATTGAACCAGAGTAAGTGTGGTGTCTAATCTTTGCTTTTCCCTCACCAAATAAATGCCTAACCCTATGCCATACACATATAGGCACCAGGTGGATGCTTTCATATTTGTTACAAGTTCAAACAAATTATATGACTGAAATGATCTGTTTTCAAGTAAAAGTTGAGGATCCATCTCAGACAAAGAACTATTTGTAATGGCATTTCATGCAGGAAGTCCTCTTTTCTAATGATCGAAAGTGATTTTTATTCAAGATATTCAGGGCTTTTGGAGAAGATGGTTGGAGTTTTCCTCTTAAGGTAATAGAACAACCATTTTAAGTATCTGAAATTTGCTATAGAATTTTAACAGGCCCCACTAAAAATGATTTGTGCTTAAGGGAAACAGTATAATTGTGTTTAAAGTGCAGAGGATTCAGACAGACCTGGGACATGTAGAAACCCATTTGTTTACTAGTTGGGCAGATTACTTAGTACCACTATGCCTCCATTTCTTTATTTGTGAAATGAGGATAACAACTGTACCTTCTTCATAGAGTTGGTACGGGATTGTTTGAAAAATCTGTGTAAAGCACTTAGCGCAACTGCAGAAGGCAATTCGTATACTACAAATATAAGTTATTAGCTCTTGAAGTGTCAGTATAATCTCTGTATAACATTAGCATCTGGGAAGCATTTGAGGGCAGGATTCTACTCATTTATGGAGTACCTTGTGTATGCTAGATATTGTTCTAGATGCTCATGTTCTTTTTTCAGCAACTGTGACTGGTAGGTGCTATTATTTCCTTGTCACAGATGAACCATAAGAACAGAGGAATACAAAGGTTCCAGTTTCTAGTTAGTATGAAAATGCTCGTATCTGACTACTGCATCGTAAAGGATTGGAAATCCTTGTATATGTAGCAAATCATGTTTCATGGAAAAATAAAATTTTCTTTGTAATTTCTGTGGTCTAAAAACTACATACGAATACCCTAATCAATGTCCCAATTACATATGAAGTGTTTGGTAGAGTGGATGGCCTGATATTCTTATTACTTGATTTTGAAAGCATGTGAGTTTATCATGTAAGCACTACACAAAATAGCTACTGCCCTGTTGAATGTGCAGCTCCTGCTAAGGTCTGCGGATTTGTGTGGAGGTCTGGGGCAAACCTCTTGACCTCGTTTACTCTCTCTTTCAACAGTGGAGGAGTGATGATATCCACAAGTACTATAAGGCCTGACTTGTTGAAGAATAAAACTATTTAGTATGAAAAGCTGTGTTGAGATAAGAGGTAATAAATAATGACCTCATTTAAGTCAATTTGTGATTATTCAAGCCCTAACCATTTAATCCATCTCCCTGTAACCAGTCTGGCCACATCACTACTCCTTAGCACAACTTTAGTTTTATACCCTTTGGGGAAGGAGCTTTAAACCATTGGATAAAATTGTACCATTGATATCTTCTTTCAAATTTACATTCTACACCAGTTCATTATAGAGATGTGTGCCGAGTTACAACTAATACCCTGACTTGTTTTCCAAATTGTCATATATTAACCACTCATGAGGCAACTTAGTTATCCTGGAAACCCCTATAGAATAAGACACTTGTAATAGAGATATTCTTAGAATGATTGTATGAACACTACATAATGAATGAAAGGACCCATAAATCTGTGTATCCTCTGTCACTCTGAGTGCCTTGTGTTTAGTGAAGCCTAAAAATCTTTGCTGAATGAAGAAAGGGAATTTGGGGACTATTAATAACTCTAATTTGACCATTGTTTTCTTCATTCTAGGATGAAATCAAGAGTTGAATAAATACGCCATGTACATCTCTTATTTTGCATTAACAGTTGGCTTTAAATTGTACAATAAATGCAGTGCTCCCTGTTTGCTGTTTTTTTCCAGTATTCCTGATATTTTGACTAATACCTAACTAATTGTTAGTAGCTGTAGATAAGAGAGCTTCTTTTCTTTTTGTAGCTTTATTTTTTGAGGAAAAATAAAACAGCTATTGGACATACAGATTCTTGAATAATTGCTTTGAGAAAATAAAATTGCAGTTCATTTTATAAGCTTCAATTGGTATTTTTAGATTTAATGTCTTTCAAGGAAGACATTGCAGAAAATTTTACTTTAATAATAATAGGAGATTTAGAGCTTAATACCAGATTCTCCAAGTGCCTAAGTAATTCCCTTGGGAATATGTTTAGGCACATCTGCAGATTGTATTAATTCTTTTATGCTACTGGGGGAGTATTGAATGAGTTATTGCTTCAAAGTACAGGCTGTGGAATAATCTGCTACAGAACTAATAGAGCTAACTCACATTTTTTATCTCCTCATATACCAGTAAAAGGGATTTCATTTCTAGTATGAAATATATGAAGAGATAAATAGGATACTAGAGTTTGTAGGATGCATCCTTCTAATGATTGGAGCTGTATATTTGGCCTTTCCAAACACTGACAGTAATGGAGGTTGCATGCACAAGTGTTCATTACAGAGATGATAGACTTTTCTATGGAGCATGTTTTATAGACTAAATCTTAAAGGAAAATGGCAAGAATACTTCTTACATATCAAATGTGCTTCAACTCTAAAAATTAAGTCTTTATCTAATGTTCCTCCCCCTCCTTCTTCTCTCATTTTCTTTCAACCTTTTTATTTTTATTTATTTACTTTTTTTGTCTCTAAGACAGTCGGGACTGTGTGACAGGAAACAGATTTTATGAGGAGAATTTTAGGTGTGGATGGCAGGGTGTTATGGTGACTGAAAGCAGGAGCCTATTAGTCTCCCTCCAGCCTCTTATTTATTGAGTCCAGATTAGGGTTGAGAGAACTGCCTACTTCGGTAGGATGAATTCTTTTCAATAATCAAAATATTGTTTGTTTATTAAGTTATATGTAACCCTTAGGTGTATCATGTGCACTGTGCTAAGTGCTGGATATACAGTATTCAACAAATGAAGATCAAATTCTTTCCATTATGGGGATTATAGTTTAGTTGGGTGACATTAAAGAGTGAAGAGAGAACAAACAAATAAGTATATTGCATTAAGGGAAGAATACTGGGGATTCTAACTGAGGTTTGGCAGGTGGTCAGAGAAAAAGTATGATGATATCATATTTAAACTGAGATCTGAAGGGGAAGTAGTGGTGAATAAGATAAGAAAGCAGGGAAGATATTTCCAGATACAGGAACCTACCAGAAACAAGAAACCCACAAAGTTTAGGCAGAAAAGATCTTGATGCCTTTGAGCAACTGGAAGGAGACCAATGTGATTGCTATTCCATGAACTGGAAGCACTGTTGGAAACCTAGGCAGGGGTTGCATCATGCAAAGTTTTTTGGACATTTTTAGGAGTTTTGCTTTGAATTGAGTAGAAAGACATCAAGACTTTTAAAAAGGAGAGTTTCAAGACCTGATATATGTCTTAAGAATATTACTTGGCAATGTAGATGGGAGGGAGAAAAAGTGCATGAGGGAAACCAGCTTGGAGACTGTTGCATTTGTCAATGTAAGGGATGATGCCATAACTAACATTTTGGCAGGGCAGTCAGAGAAAAAACTATGACTGTTTGCATATATGTATATAGTTATAGATAACAGAATGAATAGGACTTATCAAATGGTTAGATGAAGGGGATCTGAAGGTTGAACACTAAATTTTTTGTCCTGGGAAGCTGTGTTAGATAATAATATTTTCTGAAAAGGGAGACAAACTTTGAGGATGGAGGTAGGGAGTTTGATTTTAGAAAAGTTAAGTTTGAGATGTTTGCATCTCAAGTAGGTTTTTGGATATATGATTTTGATGCTCAGATATAAATGTTAGCATTTTTAAGCATAGAAATTATATTGTATGGATGAGAACACTTGTGGAGACATGTATGCAAAGAAAAAAGAAGAAGGGGGCAGGATTGATTCTCAAGGAATTCCAACTTTGAGGATTGAGATGGAGGAGGAAGGGCCAGGAGATATTGCTGAAGGAGGGTAGCGGGAGGCCAGGAAAGGATGGAGGAAATCAAGAAGATGTGCTGATACGATGGCCATGAAAGCTAGGGTATCAAGGTAGAGAGGTGGCTAATATGCCAAGCACTGCTGAGAGGGCTGGTAATTTAAGAGGCAAAGCATGTTCATTCAGATGGAACAATGTGGAGATTGTTTAATGTTTAAGATAAGAGGAGTTGGTGAAGTGGCGGAGGCTGAAGCAAGACTGGAGTGGGGTGAAGAATGAATATGGATTGAGAGAGGCAGGCAGCACATGTAAGCAAGTCTGTAAAGGCTTTTTTTCTCATAAGTGAGATATTGGACAATAGCTGGAGAAGGTTATGAGGTTAAGGGGAATAATTATTTAATGATTGGAGATACTAGATCAGGAAGAGAAAGGATGAACAGAAGAGCAAAGACCTTGCAAAGCCAAAGAGTGGAATTAAGAAGCATGTGAGGGAATGACCTTTGTTAGGAAAGCAGAAGGAGAAGGTGGGTGTATCCCATGGCATTCTGTAATTTGAAGATGTTATTTGAAGAGGGAGGTAAAACCTCATAGATTCTATTTTCTCAGTAAAGAGAGAATTAGAGTCATTGGCTAAAAGTGAGATAGTGGGGGAGTGAGTGGGTTTGAGAAGTATGAGGGAGGAAAGAGCAAACTTAGAAGGATATTGTGGGAAGTGTACACATTTGATAACTGTTCCACAGAACCTTGATATGTAAAACCAATAAAGGAAGAAAAGTTCTGTTTGAAGACCAGCGAGGAGGAGCAGAGGTTTGCCCATTCAGTTTTCTCTGCACTGTAGGGGTAGACCTAGAGGAACCCCTTGGCTTCGAGATACACAATGTGAAAACACATAGCTGGGGAAAATGTGTTGGTCTTTTCAATAGAGACTGAGCACTGATTTGCTATGATAGTGTGTGTCACTATCCAACCCTTCCAGGGCTGCCCCATGTAGGATGATTCAAATCTCCCATCACCTCCCCCCTTCATTTTTCCCTACAATTTTATCAGTGAAATGTAACTTTTCATCTTGAAACCATCCAGAATTCCCAGTGAAAAATCAAATTCTCCTAGAAGGGCTACTAGCTTTTGAAACTTAAAATCATTTGGGTTTCAGCTAGCTGAAAGTAAGATGAATGACTGCATCTAGGAGCTGGGGGACCACAAAGTGGAGAAAAGAGTCACTCAGAAAGAAAGTGGGAAAAGAACCATGACAAACTCTATCTGCTTTATGATTTTGTAGTAGATTTTATTTGCTTTTTCTAAGCTATTGTTTAATGTCACGGGGAAACCTTGGACCTGGCATGTTCTCAGCCCACCTATAGAGTGACTCATTCTTTCCTTGGGCCAATCATAAAAATATGAGAAGGAATAAGCATGCAGAACAAATGTTGAAAACTCCAAGATGATCATATTCTATTTTCTTCTGGGTCATTAGTACTGATTTTCTTCTGTTTATGTAAGTCATCACATTGACTCACATGTCAGATAAGCCAACATCACTTATGTATCTTTTTTAAAAAAGGCATTATATTTCTCAAAATTATGATAATTACTTATCCATGTGCCCATGATATGACTCTATATAATACATAATAGTTTCTTTCAAGAAGATCAGAATTAGTACTTATATTTTTCCTGGAGACATACATTAATTTCCTTTGACAGAGATGCCTAGTAATCTGTGGGAAAAGCTATTGTCAGAATATAATTTCACTTGATTTGAAAGTTGTAAAAGTAGTGGGTCACATTTGCGTCTGTTTTGCTATTGTCATACTGAGAGATTGGGGATAGTGCAGAGAGTGAGGGAGTGGGTCCTGGGGAGTTCTGCTAGATGTGATCACAGACAGGTTTCTTTTCTCTTCTGTAAAATAAGAATAATAGAATTACCTCTTTCATGAGTTTCTTCTGAGGATTTAATGAGTTAATAAGCCCAGAACACATAGCTGTTGCCTGGTAAGCAGTAATCATAAGCCAGTTTAGGCATATAAAGAAGCTACAGAACTAATCTTTGGAGTCAGATATCCACAGGTTCAGATTTTGGAACTATGTGATTTTAGGAACGTCACCTTGCTGTCTGAGCCATGGCTTGCTCAATCTTGCAGACTTGGGGGCCTTAGTTTTTCTCAGTGCTTTGATTTCTTCATCTTTAAACTAGAAATAGTCACCCTCACTTCATAGGGCTGATGTACCAATTACATGGGATCATGTATAGAAAATGTATAGAAAAGCATCATATGTGAGGCTTGTTTAACATTTGCTGGGGGCGTTTATATAATGTCAGCTTCTCCTTTATTGTCAGCCAGATTTGTTTCTATTCTGATAGATATGACTGTAGTTATTTCTGACAGCTTACTCAATCCTCATGGTCTGTTACACTTACAATTCCCTGAATATTAGATCATTTTTGCAATGAGGTGTAGATTTTGGAAAAAGTCAAGATCAATATTATAAAGCCATTAGTTATATAATGGCCACTCTATTTATTATACGAACAGTGTAGGCTCTGTTTTAAAAGTACATAAAACCTAATTCCTAAGGAGTAAGTCTTCGCTTAGTCCTCATTGAAGGGCGTAGTCAAGGAACCTTTGCAGCAAGCTGTGAAAACTGACACGTTAAAGACAGCTTGTCAGCCTCTCCCTGCAAATACACGGCACCATATTTCAGAACACTGTTGCTGCAATTAATAAAATGTGAATCAGTTTTTGAATATACACTGCAAAGGCTGTTAGCTCAATCACATTGGGTAAAGTGTTTCCTTAGCCAGTAGCTCTGTCTGCTTAATGCAGAAGTAGAGAGAAGGGCTGAAGGACTGAAATGTATTGAATGAAGGGGACATATCTTCCTTAAACACAAATTAGGCACCTTATTGTATCTGTCTCATAAAAGAAAAATACTCTGATCCTGCAATATTAAACATTTCTTAAAGAAAGGAAAGCTAATTACTAACATGATTTTCATGTTTAAATATGTCTAACTGAAAAGCCATCTGTGAAACTATTTCTATAGTATCCCTATACACATGTGAGCAAGCATGGTTTTAGCCAAATACTATAAGAGACTCTATTTTAATTTACCATGCTTCTTAGACCTAAGGCATCAGCCGTATCACTGTGTAAATCACACTATTTTAGCTGGCTTAGAGGCCCTTGGGGAATGCTTTAGTATTTCAGCATTAGACTTGGTAGTTTGCATAACGGGCTTTTGAGAAATGAGTTTGCAGGCCAAGTTGCTGCATCTGTTTCAGAGCTATAGTACAAACTGCATCACAGCACTGTGACTACTGCAGCATCTGTGGGTACCGCTCCTGGAAGGGACCCAGGAGATCAATAATGTGGCATATTCCAGGCAGAATTGAGGGAAGGCACTTAGCTGCTGGACCTGCCTCACATGTGAGATACAAAAAGAAAAACAGAGTAATGTATTCCATTTTGCTATATTTCTCTATTGTGGAAAAATGTTTTTTAAAAAATGATACTTTCAAAAAGTATTGTCTTTCTATTTCTTTTCAATTAACAGCAAATTTTTCCACAGTGCCTTGTTCTGCTGTACATTCTTTCCCCCCCCCCCCGCTTTTTTTTGACAGGGTCTCACTCTGTTGCCCAGGCTGGAATGCAGTGGCATGATCTAGACTCACTGCAACCCCTGCCTTTTGGGTTCAAACAATTCTCCTGACTCAGCCTCCTGAGTAGCTGGGACTACAGGCCCATGCCACCATGCCTGGCTGATTTCTGTATGTTTTGGTAGAGGCAGATTTTCACTGTGTTGGCCAGGCTGGTCTTGAACTCCTGGCCTCAAGTGATCTGCCTGCCTCGGCCTCCTAAGTTGCTGGGATCACAGGCATGAGCCCCTGTGCCTGGCCTGTACATCCATTTTTAACATTTACCAAGCACTAAAAATGATCTTATATATGCTGAATTTTTGTTGGAAGTTTTGTATAGGCTTGGAATACACAAATCCAAATGTTAAAAATGGAAAATCTATTTCTGTAAGAGTCATAGCTTTTGACTGTTGTTGCTGTCATAATAATGATTCCAAGAAAACAGTTTTGAGGAATAAAAAGAGGAAATATAGATATTTTTAGGTCTTTTAAAATTATTTATTTATTTTATATATTTTATTGCACTTTAGGTTCTGGGGTACATGTGAAGAACATGCAGGATTGTTGCATAGGTACATTCATAGCAATGTGATTTGCTGCCTTCCTCCCCATCACCTATATCTGGCATTTCTCCCCATGTTATCCCTCCCTAACTTCTCACCCCCACTGTCCCTCCTCTAGTTTACCCCCACAGACCTCAGTGTGTGATGCTCCCCTCCCTGTGTCCATGTGTTCTCTTTGTTCAACACCCGCTTATGAGTGAGAACATGCAGTATTTGATTTTCTGTTCTTGTGTCAGTTTGCTGAGAATGATGGTTTCCAGATTTATCCACGTCCCTACAAAGGACACAAACTCATCGTTTTTTATGGCTGCATAGTATTCCATGGTGCATATGTGCCACATTCTCCCTGTCCAGTCTATCATCGATGGGCATTTGAGTTGGTTCCAAGTCCTTGCTATTGTAAACAGTGCTGCAATTTATCTTTTATTGTGGCCTTTAAGGAAGAGATGTCACTCTAATCATTCTTATAAAAAATATGTTATAGATTTGTTTGATAGGGACAATAGTTTTTTATTGTTGATCTCCATTAATTGATAGGGGTAGAAGGGAGTTGTATGTTCTACTCTATACTGTCTTGATCTGAGGCAAGGGAACTGGCTCTCAAATCTCTTTATCTAGGGATCAGTGGTCAACCAATAGAATCTGCACTATTTGTGCTTCCTTAAGTATGTTACCAATAAGTAGTGTTCAATTTGTTGTGACTAATTGATTATGTTTGTCATGTAGCTGGGAGGCTTTTATTTAAAGCAGTCTTTTGTTAAATTTTTTCTTAATGTTAAGAAGGCTGCATCTTGTAATTGTAAATGCATACAATGTCAAGTCTGGATGCTTTTATTGCCTGGCCAACCGTAGACACTTGACAATACTCATTTTCTCATCTATAAAGTGGATATCATAATTTTCCATGAGGGCTGATGAAGATCAATTTATATAATTCTTGTATTAGCACTTGGCAAACTTTAAATTCTGAGCCAATACAATTAAAGTACTGTATGCTATTATTTTATTCTTACAATTGAAATTTTGCTTTGTATAAACTTGGGACTTTCAATATCAAACCCACATGAAAAACAGTATAATCCTTTTTTAATAGAAAACGAAGTATGTATGGTTACCTGTTAATTGCTGCTTAGCACTGTTGGTTTTAAGGACTTGTTACTAGTAGTACAGTAACTGCCTCCTCCTAGGGATTCAAGCTCTGTGTGTCCTTAGAGGAGAGAAGATATAATCTAAATTCTTTTTTTTCCTCTAATTCATGTGGTTCCAAATTCAGTATAATTCTCTGACAGCCAAAGGAACCCTGATATTTATTACCTATCCAAATTGTTCCCATATTTCAGAATCCAGTTCAAAACTTAGCCTCATGAAATATTCTCTGATGACTCTAAAGTTCATTGACTGTTTCATTTTTAAAGATAGTCTCTGATTTATAAATTACTAGTTTATCACATAGGATTCATATATGTATCACTTTTTATTTGCTAATGTGTCTCATCTTTCTAACTTTAGCTTTTGGAAGTCCTTAAAGATGAAAGCAGTATAATTCATTTATTTTCCTTCTCAGTGGATTTTTTTCCATAGTTTTTTATTTTTTAATTCTACTTTGTTGTTCATGCTTACCTGGAGGAGCTAATGGACAAGTGTACCATTAGAACCTTCTTGGATATAGAGGGAAGAATTTTGGATCAGTGAGTTCTAAGGATGCTTACCCAGCTGAGAGCATCATCTAGCTGTTCTGAGATATCTTTTAGCCTCAAGGATCCAGGAAGCTGATCTAGCTGGCCTTTCTTGGTCCAGAAGATCTTTGCCTTCTTCATCACCTTTCCCTGTGAGTCCTTCCAAAGTTACCTGCCCTAGTGGAGCCATTTGCCTTCCCAGGAGGTATCTGTTATTCAGGCAGATCTCCTCCCAAGTTGTTATAGCCAGACAAGAAGCCTAAACTCATATATTTCAGGAAGTTTTTATGTTATGTGTCTATCTATCCATCAGTTTGACCTTTGTGTTATTCTAGGTAATGAAGATTCTCAGAATGAAGGATGAATTGAGTGCTTAAAAGCAAATTGTTAAGCATTCAATAAAAAAAGTGATGTATTGAGCTCCACAGGGTATGTATAGACACTTTGTTTACGTAATTCTCAACTCTGGAGACCTTTCACTGTGGCAGAATAAACAGATAAACTTATCATTATTTGTTTAACTATAATTGCAAGTCAGTAAAGTTGTGTGTGTATGTGTGTGTGTGTTTTAACTAAGGATATCTTCAGCAACCACCATACACAAGGGCTTGTGCTAGCTGCAAGTAGCACAGAGAGAAACAAGACACAAACCCTGCATTAAAAGAACCCACTATAGTCATTTGTGTATAGTCAAGAAACTATTATTAGCATGATGTAATAGAAACATTGAAAAAACTGATTAATTCTAAGGAAGACAGAGAAGGCTTCACCAAGAATATAAAGCCTTCAGCTTCCTTCAAATGGAAAAGCACGATGATTTCACTGAGCAAGTACAAGGTGTGAAAGGTCATGACTTACCTAGGGAATAATAAGTTGTTCAGGATGACTGGACCACAGAGTATCTTAAAAGCCACATCATGGAACATTATTATAAACTAGTCTAGCCTCTCTGCCTGTTACGCCAAATGAAAATGCTCTAGGCGTTTTTTAAACAGGTAATTAATACTTACCTGCTTAGGGCACAGCACCAAGGCATGAACCAAAGGCTTCGACAGAGTGGTTTCTTCGTGTTCGAGGCAAAATATTACAAAAGTTGTTCTGGGCATCCTGAACCTGCAGTCTTTTCAAGTAGTTGTTTTGAGGAATGTAAGGAATTTGCTAGCAAGCAGTAATCTGTGGGACATTCGCTTGACTTAAATTTCGTGTGATCATAAGATAATTTAGAAATAGACTTTGTTTTATAGACATGTCAGATATACTGAAAAGATGAATTTAAAAAAAAAAAATAGGACTGGCCGGGTAAGGTGGCCCACGCCTGTAATCCCAGCACTTTGGGAGGCCAAGGCAGGCAGATCACAGGTCAAGACCATCCTGGCCAACATGACAAAATCCCTTCTCTACTAAAAATACAAAAATTTGCCAGGCATGGTAGCAGGCACCTGTAATTCCAGCTACTTGGGCAGCTAGGCAGGAGAATCGCTTGAACCTGAGAGGTGGAGGTTGCAGTGAGCGAAGATCATGCCAGTACCCTCTAGCCTAGGTGACAAGAGCAAGACTCCATCTCAAAAAAAAAACAAACAAAAAAAGGACTAAGTGCCTAGGTACAAGAGAAAATGTTCTTTCTCTCAACCCATCAACTGAGTTTTAGACGGTGCATTGTAAGCTAAAGACCACTAATTCTAACTCTGTGTTTATAATTTATTCTTGAAAGTTTTAGACTATAATTCTCCTGCAGCTTGGAATCTGTTATAAGAACATTACTTGGCACACAGGGGACACTCATTATCTGTTGCTGATACTGAGCCATCTCTGTTTACATCAGAGTTTAAACATTTGCCTCGGTTTCACTTCAGTAAAATGATTTTGTTTATGTATTATGCTCTAAGGGAACTGAGCAAGATGAGGATCTGGAAAAAAAGTACTATGACAATGTTTGGGTGATATATTTACCTAAAGTTAACATCCTTTGGTCTGAACTTGGTGATATTGAGGCTATGTTTATTTCTAACTGAGGTAGCAGCAACATGGAAAGGAAAATGGAATCATTAAACATTTGTGCATTCCTGGTTATAAAACTGCCTTTAAAATCTATACTTAGTGCTAATCTGTTTTTAGGCTACATTGGAATAGAGAAGAAATGCAGTCTCTTAAATATAAGATGTCATTGATTATAAGATGCACCATCAATTTAATAGCAGCTTTGGAAGAAGCTGGGGGGGAAAAAAACTTCTATGTCCCATTAAATGCACACACTTTCTTCTTTTTTTGCAAAATTGACCCTAAAACCTGATGCTCCCCCAGGCTTTTTACATACAGCAGTGAGTGCTCAGGTAGAAAATATGTAAATTATCCTAGTTTTCTTTCTTTCCTTCTCATCTCCCACATCTTCAATCAGAAAAATTATAGACTCTACATACTAAAGATGTATTACATCATTGCTGTTTTCACTGATGCTCTTCTAGTCCAAATTACCACAGTCTCTTGCCAGGAGAGACCTCTTTTGCTGTCACTAGCCACCTTAGGCAATCATTATGAATGAAGAAGTCAGACGCAAGATCTTTCAAAAGGTGTGAGTCAAGTCATGTCGCTCGGCTTAAATTCTGCAGTGGACTTCTTTCCCCTTAAAATCCAACCTCTTAATCATTCAAACCCCTAACTCAATGATTCTCAGTGACACAGGATTTCCTGGGAGTCCTTGAGAACTTTACATGAGTCCAATAGATCTAAACGCTTTTCATCATAATATAAAGACCTTATTGACTTTTTCTGTCTCATTCTCCCATGTGTGTGCAGAAGACTTTCCCAGAGGTCATGCAGCATGCAGTATGTCAACTCACTCAATGCAGAAGCAGATATGAGAACCAGAAGTTTTCTATTAAGCTGGACATTAAATAGATGTGCAAAAATGTAAAACAATGCCCCTCTTTGCACCTTCTTTCATTTTGAAAATATCAGTATTTTTCATAAAATTATGTTATTTCTGTTAACATGCAATGGGTTTGTTATTGCTATTTCTAAGCAAATAAATAAGTAAATAGTTTACATGCCTTTGTTTGAATGTCTAAGATGGAAAATATCTATATAACACATTTAAACAAAAGCGATTTGGAGTCATCAATTTTTAGGAGTGTAAAGAGAACAGAAATGTCCTTCAATGAGTGAATGGGTAAACAAACTGGCACATTCATACCTGGAATCCTGCTCAGCAATTCAAAGGGAATGACCATTAATATATGCACCAACTTGGATAGACCTCAAGGACATTTAGTTGAGGGGAGAGAAAAAGCAGCTGCTTTATACAACAATCTAACATTCATATAACCTTTTCAAAGTGAGAAAATTATAGAGAACACATCAGTGGTTGCTGGAGGTTAAAACTGGATGAAAGGTATGACTGTTAAAGGATAACACCAAGGGGTTTCTTTGTGGTGACAGAATAGTGCTACTGTATAATGATGGTGATAGCAGTGACACAATTCCACACATGTGATAAAATTTAGCATAAAAAAGTACAAACTGATAAAATCTGAATCAGGTCTGTATCTAAATTGTATTCTACCAACATTATTTTTTTTGTTTTGAAATGTAACGTGGTTATGTAAGATATTATCTTGAAGGAAGTTGGGGTGAGGGTTATATTATTTTATGTACAATTTTATAATATATAAACTATAACATATATTACATATATCTATATTATGTACATGTATAGTTTATATATTATAAAATGATATACTATATAATTATTTTATATTATGAAATTATGAAATGTGGTTGTATAAATATATATATTACATATATATATTTATATATAATTTAATTTTTTTAAAAGAGAGAGTATAAAGGTATTAGAGAACAAAATGCTTGAGAAATGTTTCCCCACGTAAATCTACCACCTGCATGCCTTTCTGGCCTTTCTTCTCTCTCCTTATTACATTTCCACTGCATTTTTCTCTCTTTTGTTTCTTCAATATATTGAGCTCAGGGCATTTGTACCAGCCCTTTCTTCTTCCTGAAAATATTGTCCCCAGATCTCTTCAAGGCTGGTTGTGTTCCGTCATGCCATCTCAGCTTCAGAGATGAGCTTTTCTGACCATGCAGTATGAAGCAGCTTCCTGGTCATACTCTATGTTCTTACTGTTTGGTTTTCTCCCTTCATCCTAATGCCTCCCACCAGCTAATATTTCTTGTTTCTTTATTTGTGGGTCACCTGTGAATTAGGCTGGGAGTTCCATAAGTGCAGGCATCTTCTCTGTCCATTCACTGATTTCCCAATGCATAGAAGCATTCTTGAGACGTGGCAGGAACTGAATCCACATTCATTGAGCAAATGCGCTAATCCATACATATTCTTCCTCAACATCACATCAAAGTGCATGGTAACGCAGAGGCAACTCTAAATCTGTAAAGGAGTTGGTCAATGAGTTTACAGTTACTTGGCTGCTTTTCATAACCTGTACATGGGATTTTAACTCTTTTAGCACCTTCAGTATTAACAGTATACTTTTGTATTGTTTATAACGTGGTATTCAGATTTAACTGGGTGTTCTGTCTTTTATCTGGCAATGTCACGTAGATGATACCAGATTATTTTACATTCATTCTTCTCAAAATCGGGTGTACTGACTTGGCAGTATAGAAATATATCAGCAAATTCTTGAAGTTTAGAACATTATGATGCATCTTCCTTCACTGTCAGTGTTCTGCTAGAAGTCTGAGGATACATTTTAAGCTTTTTTTCAGCCTTATCGTGGGCTAATAAAATCAACATAATCCAGTATTTTTTGTATTGGGACAATAAAATTTGTTTTTGTTTTTTTCATTGTTTTAAAAGCCTAGAGAATAGAGAAATTTTCTGTGCAATTAGTAAGAGGAACATTTGATACTTTTGTGTTATCAAGAAATCTAGTGATATTGGCACTAACTGTAGAGTGAAACTGATCAGGGCTCAAGAAAAGAATAAAAAATACTGGAGACTTCCTCCTATTGTGGAATGTGTCATTTCTTATGATGTCCTCAGAAACCTTCACAGAGTTTTGAAGGTTTTTGTCACTTAGAAGCCAGATTCTTTAAGCTTTCTATTAAAAATATTGCTCCCACATATCATTTTAGCTTTTTCCCACCTTTGGCCAGATCAAAGTTTTGTTTGTAAGCCAGTATCTACTGATTTTTTTCCACTTCTCCCTGTAGTTAGTTAGAAAATGAACAAGATTCTAACATGTATCTGAAAATTTTATTGCATTCTACATGTAACTTTAAAGAATTTTCATGGATTTAAATTTTATTTTATACTGACAACAAAATGCAACCAATATATTATGAAACCAATACATTATATATGTGATTTATAGCAACCTAAAATATATAGGGTCATGACTACCAAAAAGAAGACTCTAAAGATCTTCCCAGTAAACCTGACATTAAGGAAGATGGTGACCCTACTTTGGCCACAGCTAGTATAGTGGTGGTAAGAGACAGGGTAGGATGTTTTTAAAACCTATTTGTGGCAGGAATAGGGGCTCACACCTGTAATCCCAGCAATTTGAGAGGCCGAAGAGGGAGGATCACTTCAGGACAGCGCCTGGACCCTGTCTCTATAAAAATTTAAAATATTAGCTGGGTTAGTGATGTGCATCTGTAGTCATAGCTGCTCGGGATGCTGAGGCAGAAAGATTGCTTGAGCCCAGAAGTTCAAGGTTGCAGTGAGTTATGATCATACCACTGCACTCCAGCCTGGGCAACAGAACAAGACCACATCACTAAAAATAAAACAAAACAAAAAAACAAATTTATTTATGTGTTTTAATTAACTACGGTGATGATACAAGTAAGCCTAAGCATTAGTCTTTTGAAGTAATCTTTAAAATGGATGAACTAAAAATCCTGTCATGCAAATTTTGAACAGTTTGCAAAAAAGTTTGGTAACTATAAAGTAAAAAATCATCATGACTATAACCTATATGGTGGAAAAATACAACCAGACCTAGAAAATAGTATCTTTCTTAGAACTGTCTTCAAGGCCAATTTCAAAGTGACCTTTGAAAGTGAGGTTCACATAAGGGAAGAAAATTTGATGAAACCCATGGGAAATATTGACATTCTTCTGCATCAAGAAGGGGTAGCCATTTAGAGAGAAAAGCACCCTTATCTAATACCATCAGAAAATATACACCTAAGCAACTTGTTGAGAGCTTGAGTTCTTGCCCATATATCTATATGACTGGGGTGATGTTAAAGTTATCACTTTAATGGACTTTGTTTCTCATAGATACACATATATATATGGACATCAACAAAAGTATAGTAAGCTTCATATTGCCTGTTGACAAGCAACTCAGAAAAAATTAGCAGTAATTGGCAACTCTATAAAGAGCCATAGTTTGAAAGCTCAGTAGCCTACACCAAGTTCATTTTTTATTAAAAATTACCTACTTTAAAGAATTTACCTGTAATTCTCTCAGTATTTTTAATGAGATGATTAAAAATGCAAATATTTTATAAAATCAGCTGCTTCAAATACCTATCATTTTAGACAAATGTTTAATGAATTGCAAGAGGAGTTTAAAAACTTATTCTACAAATATAGGTGTTGAAGCAAGAAAGGGGGTTAAAATGCTTAAACTCGGGTTTAAATTATTGTTTTTCCATGAAAAGGAAAATACTGGATATCATGTCAAAGCCAAAGACCTGGGCAAATGGCTGATCTCATTGTTCTCATAAACTTGGTTTATTTTGCAGATTTTTCTTAGCTGAATATTCTTATCAACAGCTGCAGTTGCAGAATTGAACTGATTTTGACTGTTTATATCAAATTACTGCAATAAAACAAAATTATATAGTTTGTTGAAGACAATTGATCATAGAGACTATATATTCTTTTTGGGTCTTAGTTCATTTAGATTTGATAGACGTTATGGTGAAAGAAAAATAGCTTTTGATGATTTATTTTTTAAGACATTAAAAAACAAACTGAAGGATGATTCAGAAAATATTTCAGTTTGTCACATAAAATAAGCATTACCTCTTACCAAGAAGATTAACAATGCATTTTCGATAAATAAGAGCCTGAAAATGCAACTTCATCAGCTTCTTTTTAGGATTATGCATACATCTTTTCAGGTATTGGCTTGAAATATTTCATAAAAAAGTAAAAACCAATGTACTGTATCAGTATCCACTTGCATATTATTTATCTATTGTATATAACAAAATATCCTAAATGTTGGTAACTTAAGAAAACTAGAATCTCCTTTGGTATTTACCCAAAGAAGTTAAAAACAAAACAAAACAAGGAAACAAAAATAAACATGTATTATCTCTTAGTTTTTGTAGGTCAAGAAGTTAGGATGGCTTAGCTGGACAGTTCTGACACTATTAATTTTTTTATGAAATAGCAGTTTAGATGTCAGCTAGAGCTGCATTTGTCGCAGATTTAACTGAGGCTGGAGGATCTGTTTCCACATTTACTCAGTCACATAGCTGGCAGGATGGTGCTGATTACTGACTGGAGGCCTCCCTTTTTTCCCGTATGGTCTCCTCCTCAGAGGCGCTTGAGTGTCCTCATGACATAGTAGCTGGTTTCCAACCAGAGTAAGCAATTGATGAAGCTAGGGTGGAAACTGCCACGTCTTTTGTGGTGTATTCTCAGAAGTCATGTACTGTCAACTTCTTCAATATTCACTGAAGGTTACCATACAGCTTAGCAAAAGTTTACCAAACAATTTATACAGGTAACCAAAGGATAAGGGTGCTACATAACAGAAGTAAGCAAGGATCATGATGGAGGCACACAATGGAGGCTGACTCCTTCAACGTGTGCCAGTGTATATCCATAAAGTATTATGATAACAATATGGAATAAAGAAATGTTCAAGTACTGGACCTGATATGCATTGAATGTCACATCTCTCCAGTTCAACCCAATTGTCAGATATTTTAGACTCTGTGTGGATATATTTTGCATATTAACCAAAATAGAACCAAAATCTATTTGTTTCCTAGAAAGAATCATATAATATTTAAAGTACTTGAATTTCTGGTCTCTAGTTGAAATCATATGATGGTTGATACTACCGGGAGGTTTTATTTTTTTCTTAGCATCGTTTATTTACTGTTAATAAGCATATATATTATAACATATTATTCACCTGGCATTAGTGAAAGACTGCAGTGCTAAAGACCAAAGAGGTAATGAATTACAGTCTTTTGAAGTTCTGCCTTTATATCAGGGTAGTGCTAACAACAGATTTTAATGACTCAGACATCAAAAGCCCTTTTTTTCCTCTCTGTAGAGGACATACTGTCCAAATCCTCTTTTCACTTCATTTAGTCCCAGTTGGTATAGAATTAGTGGGGAAGACTAAGAGTAACTTGTAGGGCTTTTCAGCCACATTGGTATGCATAGGCAATAATACTGTCAGCACCATTATCTTTTAATTCTAATAGCATGGCATATAAAATTCAGAGCATGTACAAAACATATAGAGGTTCATTGCTCTGCTCAGAATTGTAAGTTTTAATATGTATAAATGCCATTAAATCATATTTTTAGCCTTTCTTTATATCTTTACCATTAATCATTCATGGATATGGTAATATATATAAGTATCTATCCAAAGATTAATTTTTCACCCATTCTATATCACTATAGAAATATTGGTAAAACTGGACAGAGCATTTGTAAAAGGCATTGCCAATAGAGATTGAAAATAGCCCTTGGTCTAGAATCAGAATATCTGTTCAAAAACTTCAGAGTACAAACTCGATAATTTTAAAAGGAGGGTAAGGTGGAGATGAAGCTTACTGCAATTGTATAAGTCTTTCTTGAGTATATACTATCACTTACACATTGTGGTGAGGTGATTAAGATACTATGACAGACTCTTTCTTTTACCTGCCTTGGTAGTGGAGCCTGAATTATTCAGAATAGCTAACATGTCTACATTGGCTTGAATTCACCAAATGTGTTTTTCTCAGATTTCCAAATCTGTTTCTGATATTGTCAGAAGTGACAAAAATTAAATTACTAAAGTGAAAGTAGCATTTTAATTAGTTATCTTTTTAAGCAATATTCACAATAGACCTTAAAAAGCATCACAAGTAAAAATATATTTATTAACCTTCCCAATTTCTACATGGAGGCTTTCTTTCAGTAGAAGTAAGCCTACACAATATTAAATCTTGCATTTATTTGGGATACATATATAAAGTATATAAAGTAAATAAGTAATACAACATAATCTTTCTTCTCTCATTGGCAAATAGCTGAATGCCTAAACATTAAATACTTTATAGAATGAGAATAATTAAAGACCATTTTTGATGAAAATCTGACATATTAAAATGAAATCATATTTTGGTGTGCCACTTCCAAAATTGACATGAATTTCATACTGACTGGCTGACGTTAATGTACTCATAAGCATTTTGGATGAGATTTTATTGGATTTTCAAGTTAAGGAGCTAAACCACATGGAACACATAATGAATTATCAGAAAAATAAGAAAAAACAGATGCTTTCAAAGTAGCAAGTAATAGACCAAGGAGAGAACAAATATTCACTAAAATGCTAAGGCCACAAAGACATGAGCCATCTTTAGCATGTATGGGTATGACAGGGCATGTGACGACAGTGGTGAGTGCTATAATGAAATCCTCTTAAAGTTGTGCCATTGCCTGCTGTGCATGGCTTAGTGGTGAAGCTAAAGCAATACAGCCAGCCATGTCCCACCTCAGTGGCCCACCAAATACAGCATTTAGATTTATTTCCACTACCTTATTTCCACAGGTAGCAGAAATAAATCATAAAAATCATCTTTGAATTCTGCTCTACTTGGTTTCATTTCTGAGCAATAGCTCAGCAAAAGCAAGGAGTCCCTTAATTATATTGAGACTAACTTTATTCTTTTGTAAAATCAGGATTAAAATACTTTCTAGTTATTGCAAGATAAGGATATTTTAAAATTTTGAAATACCTCCCAAGATATCTCCCTTTATGGGTAAGTTTGCCTTTCGTCCTATACCTCATATGCCATACAGCCCCAGGGAGAGAGAAGGGAAAACACCACCTTGGGAAGGAAGCAAATATGGGAGAGCCCCTATGAGACGTAAGGTGTCATTTAAGAAAGACTGAATCAGGAAGAGAGGGAAAGAGTGATAGGTTAAGGGAGTCAGTAAGAATAAAGAAGTAGGGGAAGCTGTCAGAGAAGAAGTAGCCCACAGTAGAAAAGGAGAAATCTGAGAAGTTGGTAGTTAGTGGCTGGTTTCCTTAGACCTAGTGTTGGTGCGGTGTATATAGAGACTCTGTCCAGCATGCCTCAAAAGTAGTAGGGAAGCACTAATGGAAGATGTACATATAAGCAGCCTGAGTTAATGCTGCTGTTATGTAGTGCACATGTGATATGCATCTGATGGAGAAGTTTCCCATTACACAACCCCTAACCCACCCACCAGCCATGGATACAAAGAAGTGTTTAATGGACTGGCTGACGGGTGCAGAGCTGAAGTCAATAGAGGACATTAAGAATAAGGCATTTGAGAGACAATGGCAAGGTCCGAGGTGCACAGTGGCAGATGCAAACCTACATCAAAGTCCACTGAGGACCAGTGGCATCAACAGCATATTTCCAGTGCCCAGTGCTCTGAGACATGAGGGGACTGGGGACATGTCTGCAGAGACCATAGGGCAGCATGGATCATGCCCTAGCCCACCTGCTGAGGCCTATAAATTTTAATGAACCATTAACTGTATTTGGCTGTATGATGATTTTTTGAAGAAGGGAAAGGGTAAAAAAAATAATAACACAAGACTATTGTTGGAGAATCTGAAATTTGAATTAATTGAATGTTTACCTATAATAGATTGATTAGAACAAAATAGCCCTCTCACTCAAAACACTGAAATATGTTTAATAAGATAGTTTTTTTCTGTGCTATTCCTTGGGATGGGAGATTATGAGGAAATCTAGATCAGTTACAGAGAAATAAAAAAGCTACAACATTTTGCACAACTTTGCACACCTGAAGTAAAGTTTTCTTCCTCTGGGCATGTTTAATGCTAACTCTCTTTTGGACTTCTGCACATGGATACTCTGGAGCCATGTCAAAAACCCACACTGAGCATTGAACTCCTTATCTGTCATGCGCTTCACAAATCTCCGTTTACTTCTCCTCGTCCCCACTTACCCTGCTGTTCTTTTTGAGGAGAGATGACACCACCAGTTGCCCAAGCCACAATCCTTCTAACTTTGTATCCTTAACTCCTAAACATCTTTCTCTTCCACAATTTGCTCTCTTTTCCTACTTAAACTGCATCCTTCCTTCTTCATCTCTACCATGGTTGACTTTGAACCTTCTTGACCTCCCTGTCTCCAGGCTTGTCACCAATCATATCATCTACAGAATTATTGTAAGTGCTTTTTCACATGGAGATTTACCATTGTCTTTTTCCTTTCTTAAAAATTTTTCTCCAACAACCCACTGTGTAGAGAATACAGGTGACACTGAACAGTGTGTGGTTTAGGGGAACCAACCCCTCTTGCACTCAAAAATTCATGTATAACTTTTGACTCCCCCAAAACTTAACTAATAGGCTACTATTGACTGCAGGCCTTACTGATATTATAAACAGTTGATAAGCACATATATTGTATGCTAATGTATTATATACTATGGTCTTACTGTAAAGTAAGCTAGAGAAGAGAAAATGTTATTAAGAAAACCATAATGAAGAGAAAATATATTTACTATTATTAAGTAAAAGTGGATCATAATAAAGATCTTCATCCTCCTCATCCTCACACTGAATATCCTGAGGAAGGAAAAGGAGAGAGAAGAAAGAGAAGGGCTTGGTCTTGCTATCTCAAGGGTGGCAGAGACAGAAAATCTATGTGTAAGTGGACTGCTGCAGTTCAAACCTATGTCGTTCGAGGGTCAATTGTAGTCCAAATCACTTAACATGTTTTAACCAGCCTTTCAGAACAAATGTATCACAATTTCCGGATGTGAGCCTCCTTGGATTGATGTTTTCTTCAAAGCTTCTGTATGATACAAGGTTCAGAAAGCTGAGTTAGATAAGTTGCAGTAAGTTTATATTGTTTGTTAAAAGATAAATTAGAAGCAAAATAACAAAATCAGAAAATTCCCATATGACACTTGCAAACCCTGAGACTTGCCCCTGCAACAAGCTGTAGAAACACTACTCTGTCCTCTAATGAAAAACATTTGAAGCTGCATAAGTTAAAGAGTGATATGATCACATTAGATAATAGTAATAATAATAATAAACCTTGATAACAACTGTAATGGTAGATACTGTATTAGTTCGTTTTCATACTGCTATAAAGAACTACCCAAGACTGAGTATAAAGGAAAGAGGTTGAATTGACTAACAGTTCAGCAAGGCTCAGAGGCTTCAGGAAACTTATAATCATGGTGCAAAGTGAAGGGGAAGCAAGGCACCCTCTTCACAAGGCAACAGGAAGAAGAAGTGCTGAACAAAAGGGGAAGAGCCCCTTATAAATCTATGAGATATCTTGAGAACTCATTCACCATTATTAGAATAACATGGGGGGAACCACCCCCATGACTCTGTTACCTCCACCTCATCTCTTCCTTGACATGTAGGGGTTATGGAGATCATGGGGATTACAATTCAGGATGAGATTTGAGTGGAGACACAAAGCTTAACCATATCAGATACATAGAGCACAAAGCTATTAAGAGGCATTTCCATTAAGAGGCCTTTGCAATAATCCAGGTATTCAGCACCACTTATATAAAGCCAGATAAGGCTGGGGAAATTATCCTGGAGCTTGTGTAGGAAAGGAGAGAGACAATCACAGTACCTGGTAGTGGGCATAGGAGAGACACATACCGGGGTAATGGCAGCACCAGTGAGAGAGATAGGTTGTAGACAACTTAATTAGGAGGTATCTACCAAGGTTATTAAGGTATAAAAAATAGCCAGGCGTGGTGGCTCTCACCTGTAGTCCCAGCTGTGTGGGGTTGAAGTAGGAGGATTGCTTGAGCCCAAGAGTTCAAAGTTGCAGTGAGCCATGATCATGCCACTGCACTCCAGTCTGGGTGACAGAGCAAGGTTCCAACTCTAAAATAAATTTTAAAAATTTAAAAAGTAGCAAAATTATGCCACCACAAAAGTACAGTCTCTATTAGATGAGAAAGAAAATGTGTACCTCAGACTTAGTGTAAAAAAAATAAAAATAAAAACACTGAGAGGTTCAAATGGCAAATTCAAATATACTTTTTGTATTTTGCCAAAGGGTTCTGCTTATATAGACAAATACAGCTAATGGTTCATTAAAGCAATGAGGCTTGCAAATTCATCAATAACATGCCTTATTATTTTTGTGTGACAAAAAAGTAGCTAAGATATATGAACTCTTTTAATGGAGCAAATTATAGCCCCCACCTGTGACCAGTGGACGTTTGTATCCTGGCCATATTTTCATGTTATGGCATTACAAAATGGTGACCCTGGATCATTAGGAGAAAGTTTGATGGCAGTCAGTATATGTTGCGTATTGTACCACATTTCCCAGCTTTCTCACATAGCAAAGCATTATTTTATTTTATTTTAGTCCATGTATGGAACTGCTTTTGCTTAGTTGTTTAAATTATTTTATTTAGTTTCTTAACTAATTAAATACCTTATAAACCTATCACACAAAACAAAATGTAGTTTTACAGTGACCTACATTTCACCACATAATTTTCCTGTATACCTACTTGCTCCATCCCAGGTAATCAGCATCTGAGTTCTCCTGCTCACAGTTGCTTTGCTTTCCTTTTTAAAGAATTTTGTTGCAAACTGTGTATACAAAGTAAGTATCACACTGTGGATAATCTTTCTGGACTTACTTTTTTACTGAATGTGATTTTGCTAAGATTCACCCATAGAGTTGCTGGTCGCAGTGTATTCATACTGGCTGCTGTGAATACATTGCAGTATGTTTTTCCACTCTGCTTTGGTTGGTTGTGTATGGCTGAGCAAGTACCACACTGTTTCCTAATGAGTCTTGATATCTGCTTTTCTTCACAGATGTTTTTAGTTCCTATTCATTTATTTAAATATGAAAATCATATTTACTTATCTCAATTTTAAAAAGCTCTGTTGGAAATAGCACAGCAGAGATCTTGGCACCTAGAAACATTTAAGATGTTCCTACTTAAAGAAAATTCTAGGCACTTGTATCACTTGTCTATTGCCACAGTACAACTACAAAACAAACTACCTCAAAGTGTCTAGTATAAAGGCTTAAAACAGCAACCATGTACTGTTCTCACAAGTTCATGGGACAGCTGGAGTTTCTACTGACCTGGGTTGGCTCTACTATACTCAGCTGGCTCAGACAAGTATCTGTAGCCACCAGGTGGGTTTCCTGGGTTTGGTTGGTCTAGGATCTCCTCATCCTGCACTACTCAGCTTGTCATCTAAGCTGACTATCCCCAGGCTTATTTTCATGGTGATAAAGGAGGAAGTAGAAATGGGCCAGTAATTTTTCATGCCTCTGCTGTGTCAGGTTTGCTATTGCTCCACTGGCAAAGCAAAAGTCACTGGAAAACAGGTGCACTAACAGAAACTGTGGTTATAGAGAGGTTTAAAAAATTACAGTCACGAATGTAATCTGCCACACAGTTTTTATCAAGTATTTTTTCCAATTTACTTTGTGGCTATGTCAATTAAAAGTAACTCATTTGCAAAGAGCTTTACTCACATTGTGGAGATGAGCAAAACAGAATAATATGCAGTCCTCAGCAATGTAACTGCAAACTGACCAATGTAGTCAATACTGTTTTGATTTACGCCTGCAGGTAACAGTACATAATGATTAGAATGATTTCAGCTAAAAGGGTATGAGCATTTATGTCTAAAGCAACACCCAGTTTAGAGGTATGCTCTGTAATCCCTGATGGAGTAATACAAAACCTTTGGTAGAATATTAAGGAATGACACCAATTATTGTAAAATATCTCAGGAAAATGTATGAGGACAAACTATTTAGACACCAAAAGTTGTTTTTTCTTATAGCCTTACAATATTCTGTGTCTCATGTCTTCTAGTAAGAAATGGACTTGCAAATCAGTCTAGAGATTTATATTTCTGTCCTAGAAAATTCAAAATATGCTTACCTTAAAGAAGAGGTTCTTGTGTTAACCTTTAAATAAAGCAAGAAATAATAGCGTGAAGACTCTTTGCTGGTATTCTTCAGTTTGATCATCTGTACAAAACTTAACTGAAATCCTATTTATTTATGTAGTGTTTTAAAACTGCAATTATTGCAACCATTTACTATTTACATGCACTTACACTGTTTGGTTAAGCTGCAATACTCCAGATAGATTTAGAAAACTGTTAGCACTATCTTCATCTGCAGCTTATATAGTTGAATCCCTTTTTATGCTAATTTTGGAGGATAAAACTAATCCTGGATTATAAGATAATCACATTATATCATCAAGTTATGCTTCTGCAAACATTATTTTATATGTGGAATGTACAAATATTTGTAGAAGCCAATGTTGTAATTTTTCTATACATGTTTATTCCTAGATTTGAGAAAAAGTTTAGAACTTTACAGAAAAAGATAAGGAATTAATATACTTTTAGATTTTCACATATTATCCAGCTTGTGGACAAAATATCAAGTGTATTTCAAAGATGTTTCAGTATTATTTATATATATTATATCATCCAATCTCATACATTTCTGAAAGAGAAAATGTGTCTTTCTAGCTTCCAGAGATTCTGAAAAAGCTTCTGACAAATTTAACATCCATTTCAGGAAAACAAAACTCAAAATAGAAATTAGTGGGAACTCTATATGATAAAATATATGTACACTATATTAGTAAAACCAGAATTTTACTTAACAGGGAAATACCAGAAATATTTTCATTAATACCAAAAACAAGTCAAGACTGCCTATGACATCTATTAACTTTCAACATTGTAGTAGAGGTTTCCTTTAATGCAATTTGAAAAGAAATTGATTTGGAAGTAGAACTTGACAGGGCGTAAAACTATTTCTGTCTGTAGATGACATGATTGTATACCTGAAAAACCTTACAGAATCTATGATAAAACTAACTCAAGTAATAAACTAATTCGATTTAAAAGGAGGAATATAAATGATCATAAAATAATATCTTAATATACACATATAATACCTAGTTAGTATCAATACAGAAACACTCCAGTTATAATAGCAGAAAACTAAAATATACCGGAAAAAATTAACAAAGTATGTGCAAAATTTATTTGTGGAAAATTTAATATGCTACTGAAACATGTTAAGAGTACATTTAAATAAATGAAAAATCATACCTTGTTTTGGGATAGGATACTCAAAGTTGGATATCAGGTCACACCAATTTAATTTATCAATTTTTGTATTTTATAAATTTAAAGAGTTTCCAAAATTAATACTAAACATAGTTAATGAAACTAACATGTTGGCATTACACTTTATATGGAAAAATGAGCATGCAAGAATAAAAAACCAAACCTAAAAACCTAAACAGAAAAATATACAAAGGAAGACTATCCCTGCCAGACATTAAAATATATTATAAAGCCTCTGTAATTAAAACAGTGTGGCACAGACACATGAATATAAATATAATATACATATTATATATATTGTGTATATATATAATATATATATTGTGTATATATATAATATATATATTGTATATATATATAATATATATATATATATATAGAGAGAGAGAGAGAGAGACTAGTAGAATAGAACAGAAAGTCTAGAAATAGACTCCATACATATGGAGTATATGGGAAAGATGGAGTCTCAAATCACTAGAGTAAAGATGAATCTTTTTAATAAATGAAGTTGGAACCACTGGACAAAGTAAAAAATAAACTATATAATACTAGATAAAAACATGGGTGAATTCATTGTTAATCTGAATTTATAACTACAATTCAAAATCAAATTTAATAAATGGAAAAATTGACAAATTTTATTGTCTAAATGTAGAAATGTTTTAATGCCTGCATGTCAAAAAACAATTTAAATGAAGTCAAAAGACCACTGATAGAAAATAACTAAGAGAAAATATTTGCAATAATTATCATAGACAAAGGGACACTTTTACTTATATATGAAGAATGTTTAAAATTGAAGGGAAAAATATTTTTAAAAGCCTGAGAAAAAAATGGCCAGGAATGAACAATTTATATATGTAAATATACACATACACACACACATGTACACACACATATAAATATACACATATATATACATTCACACACACAAATAAGCATACACATATACTTACAATATTTACTTTCATTTGTTAAACATATGTAAACATATTTAACTTAACTCATGAAAAGAAAAATGTAAGTTAAAGATACTGTGACATATCATTTTTACATATTGGTGTAACATTTTAGTTATGCGAGATAAAAAATGTTATTAAAAATCTGATGCACAATATTGTGTTTATAGTCAGCAGTAATGTAATGTACACTTAAAATGTATGTAAGTGGGTAGATCTCATATGCTGGGATTTAACTTATATATTAAAATAACAGTAGTATTGTTATTGTTAATGAGAGAACAGGCATTCCCATGCATTACTAGTAGAGATATTGATTGGTACAACTTATAGAGGGGAATTTTTAAATATCTAACATATACATATATGCTTTTACCTTTTCACACAGTAGTCTACCTGTCAGAAATTTATTCTGAAGATGCAACTCCAACAATAATGAAAATGTATATGCACAGGTATTCATTTCAACATTGCTTGTAATTCCACAACATTGGCAAGATCTATTATGTCCACATATGAAAGAGTGATTGAATAAACTATGACATGTCCATAGAGTTCTGTGGAATAAGCCTATGAACTGATGGGGGGTGATTTTCAGAAAATATTGTTAGCTAAAAAGAAAAATGAAGGTGCAAAAGAGTATCTCATATTATTTTACCAATGAATAGCATGATTTCACCAGAGGGAAAGAAGGAACTAGCTCAAATAATTTTTAATATATTTTCCCTTAGTCTAAAAACAAAAAGAACTTTAAATACACATTGAACTCCTGTATTATTTTAGAGGCTTAGGTCAGTTCTGAATTTGTTTCCTATTATTTATGTGATTAAGCGAATATATCCCTATGTTTTGAGGATAACAGGAGCTAGGTTTCTCACTTTTAGAAGAGGTAGCTACATATATAGAAAGAAAAAAGTTAGAATAAATTCTGTGCTGTTGGATTTGTATTTGATGTGTCACATGAACTAATGGGTCGAAATATGGATAGCTAGATACAATCTGTTCCCTGTATCTGTTCTCTGAGCATGACATTGTAGTAGAAATTAATGTACTAGTACCTAGATTGTGGGTCCTAAATACCATTCTCTGATAAGATGACCAAAGCTTCTTGGAGAAATTGCTGATTCCAGGGCTGGGGCAAGGAAACTCCGCGATTATTTTGTGTGCTAAAAGATTAAGAGAAATTATGAGTGCCATAGTGCAAGGATATATTCAAAGAATGATGGAGACATGTTAAAAGGACATGAAATCCAACATGTAGGGGCTTCCACTGGCCAAATCTAGGATAATATCAACATCTGGTATAATATCAACCTTTATGATAGTGGAGGATAAAGTTAGAATCCATGAGGCCATACTGGGAAAGGTCTTGTTTCAGGAAAGTCATCTGATAAATGTAGATGGAATGGTGGAATTATAAAAGCATAATTTTTCAGACATCATATTAATAATTGATTAGAGATAAGGAATATTCATGGATGCTAAAGGAAATGTGTGAAAGTTTAAGAAGAATATACTCACATTGTCTCACAATACCTTTTAACAGTATATTTATTAATTACCAAAGATAAAATAATTTTGAAGTGAAGAAACACGGAAGATACTACCTTAACCAAATAACCAAAAGAAATAGTCAAAATAACCTTGCCACTTATGAGTCTAATAGACAACATGTGATTGCTGAAAATCATTTGTTAAAAAGTGCACAACAGTACTTCTGTGGTATTTGGCCAATAGTGTACATATAAATCTAATCATGAAGAAATATGAAACCCAAATTGATGGTTATTCTAGAAAATAATTGACCTGTACTCTTCAAAGATATCCGTGTCATGAAAGAGAAAGACTGAGAAACTCTTTCAGAATAAAAGAGCCTATATTGACATGACACTGCATGTCACAAATACAGTGCTTGCTCATGGATTTTTGTTTGCTTTTATGGACTTTATTAGGACAACTTAGACATGGAATAAGATTTGTAATATTGGAACACCTGTAGATTAGATAACAGTATTGTATCATTATCAATTTCCTGATTTTAATGATTTCGCCCATGGTATGCAAAAGTCTTGCTTGCTTTTAGAAAATACGCATTGAAATACTTAGGGGGTAACAGGGATATCATGTTGGTAACTCAATGAAAGAATTCAGAAAAATATACACGTGCAGACACATACACAGAGGCATATGTGACAAAGGGAAAGAGAGAGAAAACTGCAAATAAATGTCACAAAATGTAAAAACTTGATGAAGGGTAATCATAAATTCTTTTCACTATTCTTGCAATTTTGAATTATATCAAAATATGCTATAAGGTAATAGATCCACAAATATAAATAGATATTTTCTCATTGCTCATCAATATTGTTTATGAATTAATCAGTATTGGTCAATCCCAATTTAATATCATATGAAATGAAGAAACTATGTAATTGCTGTGATTGCTCTTTGCAAATTATATAGCAATTATATAGTTTATATTTGTGATTAAAAGAAATGTCTCAAGATTTCATGGTGTACAACAGTCTTAAACTGAGCACAATGAAATCTTGAGACACCTCTTTTAATCGCAAATTGCAAAAGTTACGTGAAACGAGGTAGTCACAGCAAAAGAAGTAAATAATCAATGTTCAATCATACTTGAATGGAAATATATTCTCTCATTTGAGGCCATGCATGTGCCTGCCGCCTGCAGTAAGTATTCAAGAAACAAACAGTTTGGTGGTTGTTTATGAGAACTTTGGAGCCAGAGAGATCTGGGTTCAAATCCTGATGCTGTACTTAAACTCTGAAATGGAGACATCAATTTCCACCACACAGGGTATGAGTATGGTTTAACAAGATAACCTAAGGAAGAACAGGGTTGCCATTATTATTATTGAATAGAACAGTGATATAGCCAAAGCAGCTACTTTCTGATCTCATATGTTAAAAACAGTTCCATGGAAAAGAAATGTACTCTTTAATGTTTTAACATTTTAAGTGTATGATAACATACTATTCCCTTTCACTTAACTGAAATTTTTGCTCAGTTTCACTTATGTAATTCTCTCTTCCCTGCAGTATTATTAGCATTATTCCTGTGGGACAACCAACAAAATAAAGCAAAAGTGTTTTAATTAACTCAGGTTTAATACATTTTTCTTATCTGCCATTGCTGCAAATACTAGATGAACATAACTGCTCTATGTACTCAGAATCTTTTAGTTGATCAAAGAAAGGAGTCTGTAGGAAGTTCAAGACTAGAAATTCATTTAGTTCTCATTAGACTGTGGGCATGAGCAGAGGCCATTTATCTTCCCAAATATCTTAACATTTCTCTTTTTCAGCCTGAATCTATATTTCTTCAGAATTGTTCTGGCTTGAGAAGGGAAATGATGCTCTTGGCTGACCTTCTTGTTTTCGTCTAGTCTTGTTATCTTACTAATGGGGGAATCAAGAGATTCTTTGATATGTTTGGTGATACTTTGGTTAGAAAGGGACATATGGATGAGAGATTATGTGTGTGTTCCATTTGATTGAATTCTAATAGAAAGATTTTCAAATTTTAAGTAACTTTCCTTCTTTATATATAGGAAACAAGAAAATTGCTCACTTCTTATAAAATTGTTCAATATTATTTTTAACCATTTAATACTTTCAGAGTAATTTTTCAATCCATTAATAAAGATTTAGCAGTTATCTCCTATTTGAAAGAAATGAGTTTTAAACTGTAATTTGGAAAAACCACACGGTCTTGTTTGATCCTTCCTCAAAAAATATTTGTTACACTCCCCAGAATGCCCACATACAGAAATAGCTGCCTTGGTCTCTAGACAGATGTTTGAAACTCTGTATACAATCATGGGAACTGACATGCCACTAATATACACATTTTATTTTATTCCCAATACATTTATATATTCAGCATAGAATGTAGGGAAAAAACTAAAAGAATGACCAAGTTTTGAGATGAGATTGGTCATCTTCATATTACAGTCAGCTTTGGCCACCAGCACCTAACACAGTGGTTGGACCAGATTTGATCCACAATAACTATTGGAAGAATTGAAATCTTATGGTGGAAGTTCAAGTATTTGGAGATATGCAAAGCAAATTCTTCTAGAATTTGGTAGTATAAGTACTTTTAGTTAAAGTCTTCAAGATAAAATAATATTGAAGCTAATTTTAAAATGCTGAGTGTGATTTGATCATATGAACTATGTCAGTGCCAGCTGGGATCAATCAGTGATGCCAATAGGGCCCAGAGTTGTTTTTGTTTGTTTGTTTGTTTTTTGAGATGGAGTCTCACTCTGTAACCCGGGCTGGAGTGCAGTAGTATGATCTCGGCTCACTGCAACCTCTGTCTCCTGGGTTCAAGTGAGTCTTCTGCTTCAGCCTCTTGAGTAGCTGGGACCATGGGTGCCCACCACCACGCCCAGCTGATTTTTGTATTTTTAGGAGAGACAGGGTTTCGCAGTATTGGCCAGGCTTGTCTGGAACTCCTGACCTCGTGATCTGCCCCCTACGGCCTCCCAAAGTGCTAGGATTACAGGCAAGAGCCATTGCCCCCATCCAGGCCCAGAGTTTTAAACAGTGACACCAGAGGATTTTGTATTACTACCATCTAAGATAGGTTTAGAATGTTCTTGAAATAACCTCAACATTCCTTTATAAATTCTTAAAATTACAATTGGTATTAAATTATATAAATATAATAGTTTATGTTTTCTTTATACTATCTTACCTCTGGGTGTTAGATCAAGGAATTTATTCCCTGCTGTATAAAAGAGTGTTTCGCATTACCTGTCTGAAAGCCACTGTGCCAGTGTTGTGTCATCTCATTTGGAGATGTTACTGAGTTCCCACTCTTCAGATTTTACAGAGATGAGGCCAGACCCAGGGTAAACCCCTGAAAGAAATACATTGTTAACACTTCTTTGTTTATTGAAATATCTGATTGTTTCTAAACTCTGCGGATATGTATGACAAAACATTCCATCCAAATTAATTCAACCGGGTGTTTTTTCAGTATTTTTAAAATTTATTTTTATGTTGTTGTTATAGAGCTCCATAATAATAATTTTTGGTGATTTTTAACAAATCATGGTGTATAATTCTTGTCAGCATATATTAAAAGCTTTGGAAGATGAGGGAGGTGTGGCATTCCTCCCCAAAAGTTGGACATTTCCCTCCATTTTTACTATGTCCTGATGGTGCTGCTGCTTTATGTTTCAACAATAAACATACTTTCAACTTTATATCTTGTCAGTATGTGAGAATTTGTGTATATGACACCAGTTTTTCCAATTTAAAATGTTGTAGTTAACCAACCAGATATTTGGTCTAGAATGATTGGAACCATTAGGTAATTGTATTTCTATCCTTCATTTACTAGTCAGAGCGATTTATTTTTCTCATATCTTCAGTATTTTTAAAATGTATGCTAGAGATCCCTTAGAACAGACTATAAGATGTATCCAGCATTTTAGCAAAGTTTTGCTGTAGCATACATAAAAGGTATAATATTCAGAGGAGTAAATTCTGTGTTTTCAAATGATTCAAGGGCAGTTTTTCACACCTTGGTGAAGGTAGAACAAAGATTACACAAACATTAGAAATGACTTTACCCAAAGGTTACATTTTGAATATTTATTATCATTTTGAATTTGATTAAGTACTGAATAGTAATGGGGAATTTTCTATTGCCAGTTAATTTTCAATGTTTTTTTTTTTTAAAGTCAATTCTATTTTAAGAAATTTTATATTCTATTCTTATTTTATTTATATTTATTTGCCAGTCACTGTTAGGTCAATTCTTTATATGAAGTAAATGTTTATAAGTAGTTTAAAATCCCATGTTCCCTAATGAAAAAAATGTTAAGACTAAAATTTTTTAAAAAAAATCCAAACCTTTAGTAAGGCATGAGGTTAGAGTAATAGTTTGTTAAAGCTGAGTAAGTTAAAGAAATGTATATGTGAAGTGTAGAATAGAATAGAAATCTTGGTTGTATTAGGGTTCTCTAGAGGGACACAATTAATAGGATAGATGTTTATTTATAGGGACATTTATTAAGGAGTATTAGCTCACACGATCACAAAGTGACATCCCTCAGTAGGCCGTCTGCAAGCTGAGGAGCAAGGAAGCCAGTTCGAGTCCCAAAGCTGAAGAACTTGGAGTCTGATGTTTGAGGGCAGGAAGCATCCAGCACAGGAGAAAGATATAGGCTCAGAGGCTAAGCCAGTGTAATCTCTCCACGTTCTTCTGCCTACTTTTATTCTGCCTGTGTTGGTAGCTGATTACATTGTGCTTATCCAGACTGAGGGTGGATCTGCCTTTCCCAGTCAACTGACTCAAATGTTAATCTTCTTTAGTAATATCTTCACAGATATATCCAGGAAGGATGCACAGTATTCAATGCATCCTTCAATCCCATCAAGTTGACACTCAATATTAACTATCACAGTAGTCTGGTGACTGTATTTTTAACTTTATATACTGTCAATTTGCAGCATGAACATTTATATATTGCCTCATTTGGAGGCAAAATCAGAATATGCAGTGTAAAAGAAGACATTTATGGAATTAAATGTGAAAGTAGAGTGTGACCAAAACATGGACACTGGTCCAGAGACATGACTCTATTTAGAGTGATGTGCTCTTTTGTTCTTTAGTTTCCTTTCCTTCCTCCTTTTCACTTCTCTTATTTTTTTACTTTATAAACACAATATTCCAAATTCATCACAATCCAAAATGCTTTCTTGGAAATTAAATCCCAGTTATGAAATACAATTTGACTGTCACCTGTGAACCAAGTTCACCTTTTGAACATTTTAACTGATTCTTTCTCTGCCACAGCAAGGGTATTATGAATGCATCTGCCTACCTCACAGAAAGGATAGTTGTGTAATCGTTCCCATGTGCTTCTGAAGTGCATTTGGCATCTGTATAAAGAATACTTTGGAAATACAATTCATACAGGATGTTTATCAACACTTCTACTGGATTATATTGTAAGCTCAATCAATGTATATATCATATGGGGTGATTTACTAGATAAACCCAACCCACCAGCATAATCAGTTTTAGGTGATGGCTCTGAAGTGTTTGAACTCAGTGAGAAAGAACACAGAAGAAACGTATTTTATTTTCTGCCTCATAAACACATTGTCAAATCAGCAATGAAAGTTGCATTTTTGGATGCTGTGAATGTACTTATACTTACATCACTGACATCATGTTGAGTATCACAAAGTCAGGATCTGTATAGGTAGGTTCAGAGTGAGGGCTTTGAAGCTTGAGGGTCTCCAGCACTGACCATAAAACTCGAACGAGTTACTCCTATTTCCTGAATCCTCTCCCTTCTTCCATTGGCCCTCCAATGGTCCTCTACTCTCCTCCTCTGCTGATACGGTTTGCCTTTGCATTCCTACCCAAATATCATCTCAAATTGTAATCTCCACATTTCAGGGGAGGGACCTGGTAGAAGGTGATTGGATCATGAGGGAAGAGTTCTCCAAAGTGTTCTCATGATAGTGAGAGAGTTCTCACAAGATCTGATAGTTTAAAATTTTGGCATGTCCCCTGTCACTCTCTCCCCCTGCTGCCATGTAATATGTGCTTTGCATCCCCTTTGCCTTCCATCATGATTGTAAGTTTCCTGAGGCCTCCCCAACCATGTTGCTCTGTGGTCAACTAAACCTCTTTTCTTTATAAATTACCCAGTTTCAGGTAGTTCTTTATAGTAATGTGAAAATGGACTAATATATCTGCCTTGAGATATACATCTCCCACTTTGAGGTAACATAATTTTTGATGGTACTGGATTAAGTGATTTTAAAAATCCACTCTAATTTAAAGATGAGAAGTCTGTGCTTTAATGATATTCTCAGGATAACCTAATTATTGCAGAACCCAGATAAATCACTCTTCCTCCTCTGCTTATCAAAGTAAATTCTCTCTGTCTCTCTCTCTCTCACACACACACACACACACACACACACACACAAATGTGCACATGCACACATGCACACATCTAAAGCAGCATAATAGAAGACAAGATGAATCAGTAAAGGACTGTTTTAAAGATTTCTCGTTTTACCTTAATGTTGGTGATGATGTTGGTACATATTGCCTGAGTATGTGTATTTGTAGAAAGGCATCAGAATCTCTTGCTTTAGTAGAAAGCTACCTTCCTTACCTCAAAAGCCTGTCCTCATTCTGTACTATTTGGAAGCATAATTGAATGGATGTCCCCTAGTTCCATGCAAAGCTTGGAGCTTGGGGCAATTGCCCTAGTTTACTGGATCCCAGGAGAAGCTCCCCAAAGGGTTTATATAACCCAAAAATGTCGAGGTTCAAAATTAAAGGATTTTTTTTTTGTTTTATTTTATTATGGTTCAGAGAAGATAGAGGTTCACAATGTTTCGCAGGAATACATGTGAGATAAAATTAATAGCACTGGCAGTTACTCTATATTTGCATCTCCAGAGAAGGCTGTATATATGTTCATCAAATTCATCAGCATATCTGTTGTGGATAATGGTGATTAATCTGATTAAAGACATTTTTGTTTTCTTCCCTTAACATAAATTTTCAAACATGTCCACTTGTCACCAGGAAGCTTTGAATTTACTTTTTTTTTAAATGCAGCCATTCAGACAATGTTTGTAGTAATATAATAGTCTATTCTCTTTGTATATCAATTCTCAATTGGTTAGTACTGCAGTAAGTGGTTAAGTGGTTGAATAAGTATTTTGAATTAATGTTAGTAATTATTCCTATCATATTCTGAGGTATTAAGATGTGATTTGAATATTTTTGCAGACTAACAAAAAAAATTATGATTCAAAACTTCAGTGGGTCATTTCATATCAGATTGATAGTACCAGTTATGTACTTTGACATACTCTGAGTTCAGAAAAGTATTTTTATTAGATGGAGTCAAGGAAGAAGGATAGGAAGAGCCAGATCATATGACATACAGAGAAAGAACAGGTGGAGGCATTTGCCTTTTCTGTGGCCAAGAACAGGGATAAGAAATATCCCAGGAAGAACTGACCCAGGGTTGTAACTGGAGTGCTGGTTGAAGGTACGTTTTTCTGTGTGACAAACACTGGGTGCTGTCTAGGAACCAGGTATATTCACTGTTGCAGATGGAATCAGCGTCTGCTACCCTTTATCCCCCATTCCAAACAAAATGGCATTGAAAAGCTCTCCCTCCCTCTCCTCCCAACTCAGAAAAGCTTAGGCTTGACTAGAGGGGATAATGTCTGAATTACAAAACATTCTATGAAACATGACAAAAATGAGGATAGAAACTAAAGGCATAGACAAGCCAAAAGTATGCTAAGATAGCAGAGGTCAGTACCTACCTTAACTTCAACGAGTTAGTTTTCAAGTTGTAACTACTTGAAACAGCAAAAGCACCAGAAAGGTTGGGTGCAGTGGCTTAAGTTTGTAATCTCAGTACTTTGGGAGGCCAAGGAGGCCAGGCATTCAAGACCAGCCTAGCCAACATGGCCAAACCCCGTTCTACTAAAAATACAAAAATTACCCAGGTGTGGTGGCAGGCACCTACAATCCCAGCTACTCAGGAGGCTGATGCAGGATCACTTGAACCTGGAAGGCAAGGTTGCAGTGAGCCAAGATCACGCCACTGCACTCCAGCCTGAACAATAGAGAAAGACTCTGTCTCAAAGAGAAACAAAAATAAACAAAACAGAAAAAGCATTTTGCAATGTAACAAAAATACATCATATTTCATTGGATGTATATATCACATTTTGTTTACCCATTCATCTGCTGATAGACACACGTTTTTGACCACTTTTAAAATTAGGGCATCTTTTAAGTCTTTTTTGCACCCCTCCCAATGTAGATGGGTGTTAAAATATATTTCTCTGAATACTGGCATATCATTGGTTATATGGGTTGCAGATTCTACTCTTACTCTGTGACTAGCTTTTTCACTATGTGTTTTGGTGTCTTTTAAAGAACAGACATCCTTAATTGATTCACTTTTAGCTTTTGTTTTTTTCCTTTTTGACTAGCATTTTAATGTCTTGGCTAACAATTATTTTCTTACCCTAGTGTCATGAAGATATACTCTGTTATTTTCTATAAACTATACAGTTTACCTTTCATATTTTGACCTATTACTTAGCTGTAAAAAGGAATGAAGTTCAGATATGTGCTTCAGCGTGTGTAAACCTTGAAAACATGCTAAGTAAAATAAGCCAGACACCATGCAAATTCGTAGATGGAGAAAGTAGATTGGAGGTTACCAGGGCCTATGGGAAGGAAGAAACGGGGAGGCCTTGCTTAATGGTTGTAGAATTTCTGTTTGAAATGATGAAAATCTAGAAATAGATGGTGATGATGGTTGTACAACATAGTAAATGTAATTAATACCACTGAGTTGTACACTTAAAATGGTTAAAATGGCAAATTTTGTGATGTATATTTCAACCATAATTTTTTAAACATAATAATGAGATATACAAAAAAAATTTTAATTTGTACTTTAAATGGGTGAGTATATGATATTTCAATAAAGCTGTTAAAACACACACACACATAAAAACACCATATGGGAAAAGTGGCTTCTGGAACAGGGTTGACACATCATAGGTTGTTCCTTCATTTAGTAAAAAGATGTCAAGCATTTATCACTCTGCTGCTAAGCTGGATATACAGAAGTGTACATAGGAATCTCTCCTAATGAACCAGACAGAATTCCCCTTGGCTGCCAACCTGTGCAGAATTTAACCATGGCAGCATAATTAGATCTGAATGAGCAACCCAAGGGCAGTCTTTCAATCCTTCCCCACCCCTGCATTGAGAGAAAACAGCGATACTATCTATGCTCATCCTGCCCAGATGTGTACCCAGGCCCAGTATAAATAGGACTGTACTCCTTCAGGCCTCTGGGCCAGCTACCTGGTCCAGAAAAGCATGCTTATTTTGTCCAAGATGTCCAAGACAGTGGAAAAGTCTGGCCCAGGAAAGGGGCCACGTGGACACCTGGAGCCTCTCTGAGTTGCTGATCTGGGCAAAACCGAGATATAGAAGTGAAGATGCCAAGATGCAGTCAAAATGTAATTCGTAACATAGTGGTTCTGTACAATCCTTTACAGCTGTAATACTGAATGTTTCTGACATAACCCCCATTAGTCGGTCTTTTGAGATGACACAATGCCCTTATCAAAAAGAAACAAATGTCAAGCAAGCAAAATCAAATTAGGAGTTAGTGTATTGTCCTTCAAATATAATTTCATTCTGATGTTTCTCCTCAGACTATCACTCATTTAGACCAATCTGTGGCGGAAGGTAAATATCTCATACAGTGAAATGACAACTGATATTCAAAATGATTTATTTTCAAAGCAAAATTGTATTTAGAGCCTTGTAGGTGTTAGCCAGTTTGCTAGAGGTTAGAAAAATCAAGATATGTAAGCGAAGATCCTGTTTTCATTTTAGTAGAAGAGACAAATAAATGTCAGAGGGGTACTATCTTGAAAACGGATTAGTTGCCTTGAAATGCAGGGGAGAAATTGGTGAATCAACAACAGCAGGGTCTTTAGGGAGGAAGGCTGTTTGAGCAGTTTTGAAGGATTAGTTGTTCCTTAGGCAGACAAGGCCTCAAAAGAGAGAGAGAAAAAAAATAGCACATGAAAAATTCTTAAAAGCAGGAGTTTTTATAATGTAAGTTGGAAAAGAGCAATAAAGAGTTGGATTTGAATTAACTGATCTTAAAATAATAACAATACTGTAACAACCTAGTGCTAAACATTTATGGGAAATCTTCACCTGGGGGAGGGAGGGATGCTTCATTTGGAAAAAGCTGCTTTGTATTTAGTTTATCAAAATAATGGGTGATAAAGATACAAGGATATTTAAGAATCATGTCCTAATGATATTGCTGACAGTTATTAAAAAAAGGTTTTTATTTTTAAGTGAAAGATACATATGAAGATTTTATTTAATTAGGAATGTTTAGGATTTGTATTTGCTTAGGAATATCACACATTTTGAAGAACACACCTGCATTAATAAAACTTCAAAAAGACAAAAACTGTTTTACAGCTACTGGGAAACTCCTCAGCTCCAAATATCCTTTTTTGTCATTGAAATTTGTTTAGATGGATTTACTGAAGTATAATTTGCACAGAGTAAAATTCACCATTTTTAGGTTTACCAGTTGAGTTTTGACTCATATGAACAGTTATGTCACCACCACCACAATCAAGATCTGTAATATTTTTGTCACCTGAAAATGTCCCATGTCCCATGGTGCGTCCCTGTAGTTGATCCCCTCCCCTATCCTCATGCCCTGGAATACTGATCTGTTTTCTGCCCTTACAGCTGTGCATTTTCATGAGTATCATATAATGGAATCATGCAGTATACAGCCTTGTAGGTCTGGCTTCTTTGACTTAGCATAATGCTTTACATATTCATTCATGTTGTTGGATGTATCCATCCATAGTCCACTCATTTTTATTGTGAGAGGTTTTCCACCCTACGAAACTCCTATAATTTAGTTTGTTTATTCAGTGGGCATTTGCCCATTTGAATTTTTCTAGTTTTTGGCTACTACGGATAAAGCTACTATTTGTGTGCCGCTCTGTGTTGTTATTTCTTTGGCATAAATACCTATGAGTGTGGTAAGAGTATGTTTAACGTTATATGAAACTTCCAAACTGTTTTCCAAAGTGACTGACCCTTTGTGCATTCCCACCAACAATATATGAGAGTTCCAGATCTTTGCCAGCATTTGCTGTTGACTGTTGCCCACATTGTTGCTGTGTAATTTTAGCCTTCTTGGTAGATGTGCTTTGATACATCACTATGGCTTTGATTTGTATTTTCCTAATGTCTAATGATGCTGATCATTTTTTTACATGCTCATGTGTCATTCAAACCCCTTCTTCAGTGAACTGTCTCTTCATATCTTTTGCCCATGTTGTATTGGGTTGTTTTTCTTCTTATTGGTGAATGTAAAACGTGTTCTACATATACATTTCAATATTTATGACATACGCATTTTGCAAATAATTTCTCCCACTCAGAGGTTTATCTTTTCAGTTTCTTAAAGTGATTAAGAGTTTTTAATTTTAATGGGATCCAGTTTATCAATTTGTTTTCATTTATGGATCATGCTTTTTGTGTTCTAATAAATTTCTGACTAATCTTTTTCATAAATTTTTAAAATGTTTTTTTTTTTTTTTTTTTTAATTTATAAACAAAAAAGGTTTAATTGACTCACAGTTCAGCTGGCTGAAGAGGCCTCAGGGAATTTACAATCATGACAGAAGAGGAAGCAGACATGTCCTTCATATGGTGACAGGAAAGGGAAGTGCCGAGCATCAGATCTTGTGATAACTCACTCACTGTCATTAGAATAGCATGGCGGTAACCATCCCATGATTCAGTTACCTCCTACCAGGTACCACCCATGACATGAGATTATGGGAACTACAATTCAAGATGAGATTTGGGAGGGGATACAGCAAAACCGTATCATTGCATATTGAATCATTTAAAAATAGATCTTCATATTTTATATAGAAAAGAGTTCCTTCTCTCTTTAGTGAGGAATCTAAGAGTGTGTGATGTCACACTGAGAGCCTGTCAATTCACATCACATCATATGGTATATGATGATGTACTCACTATTTTACTACTTATAGACATATAGGCTGTGTTTGTTTTTTTTATTTTTTTTCCCATTTATTTATTTTATTGCATTGCATTTTAGGTTTTGGAAATGTTTTCTTTTAGAAGTAGTACAGGGTTCACATTTAGTTCTATGATCCATTTTGAGTTAATTATTTTGGATGGTGCAAGGTAACAGTCCAAGTTCCTTTTATTTTTTGCATATGAATTCTCTGTTGTTCTAGTGCAATTTATTGAAAGCTAATCTTTCTGCATTAAATTATTTTGACATCTTTATTGCAAATCAATTGACCATATATGTATGGGTCTCTTTCCAGACTCTATTGTGTTCTATGGATATATATGGCAATCTTTATGAAAATATAAAATTATCTTTATTACAGTAGCTTTGTAATAAGTCTTGAAATCAGGTATTATGAGACATCAATTTTGTTTTTCTTTTTCTAAATTGTTTTAGCTACTTCTGGACTTTTAAAAAAATTACAACTTTTATTTTAGATTCAGAGGGCACACGTGCAGGTTTATCACCTGGGTGTACTGAATGATCTGAGGTTTGGGTTATGAAGGATCCCATTTCCCAGGTACTAAGCCCAGTACCCAGTAATTAGTTTTTCATCCCTTTCTCTCCTCCCTCTTTCCTCTCTAGTATCCCCAGTTTCTGGCTTTGGCTTCTTTATGTTCATGAGTATCCAGCGTTTCACTCCCACTTTTAAGTGAGGGCATGTGATATTTGTTTTTCTGTTCCTGTGTTAATTTGCTTAGAATAGTGGTCTGGTCTTCTGTTTTATGTAAAATCATGAAATCAGACTGTAGATATTTTCAAAACCAAAAAGTCCTGCTTGGTTTTCATTGAGATTACTTTAATTCCATATATCAAATTATGGGGGATTGACATTATTACAATATTGAGTTTTTCAATTTAATGTTCTTTAATTTTTCTTATCAATGTTGTATAGTTTTCTACCTATAGTTCTTTCACATATTTTGTCAGATTCATTCTTAAGAACTTTCTGGGTTTTTTATGATATTGGAAATGTTTACATTTAATTTCTAAGGGTTCATTGCTAGTACATAAAAGTGCAGTTTATTTTTGCATGAAATAATTGTTTTAAATGTTTTATTAAAATATAAATATGGAAATAATTGTTTAAAATGTAATTTTTGTTAACAAGTGACCTTAGCAGCAACTGTTGGTAAGGTTGTGTTCTTTTGGAGGCTCTGAGGCAGAATCCGTTCCATGCCTCTCTCCCAGATATGGGTGACATCCAGGAATCTTTGGCATTCCTTGATTTGTGGCTGCTTTGTTGTAATCTCTGCCCCCATCCTCACGTGGCCTTCTCCTTTGTGTCTCTGTACCCCGAATCACTGTGTTCTTTCTCTTAAAATAGGACCCACCCTAAATTAAGATTTATCTCATCCTGAAATTTAAAATTTAATTACATTTGCCAAAGCTCCATTTCCAAGTAAAGTCACATCCACAGTTATCAGGAGTTAAGACTTGACCATGGTATTTTATTATTATTTATTTATTTATTTTTCTTGGAAGGGACATTGTTCAATCCACTACAAATGTCTAGACAAAAATTAACTGTGAAAATAAAGACTTTGCTCCATAGTAAGTATTCTATCATTGTAACATAAAGAATATAAAAAAGACCTAACTTGGACATGTGATGTATTTGTGTTTGTAGATAATCTGACGCACATAGGGATTATTCTGTCCCTCTTTTCCATTTCTACGTTTATAAACAACTTGATTGTTTGATAAATTTTATATAACTTAAAATAGGATTTGGGGTTAAGAAGAGTTTTAGCAATTTTATATCATATTAGAATCTTTTGAGGTAGGGGTGAATATTCAGACTGATTATTGATTTTTGTTTTTTAATAGGCATATTATTTTAAAAGGAAAAAATACTTAAATCAGAAGTAGAAAGTACCCTCAGTGTTTTATTTCTGTTCTTGATTTTTGTTTTTTCCCTCTTATATGAAGGAAGCACATCTAAATGAGGAGAGCAGGGTAGCAAAGTACCATTTCTGTGCAACGGTTCCATTATGCTTGTGCTTCAATAGTAATTTCTGTCGCACATTGGATCACTGTAGTTGGCACCTTCAAAGCACTCAAACTGAGGAAATAACACATCGATATCTATTTTGTCACTTCAGCACAAATTCTGAAAACGTATCTACAAATAAAAAATATTTTAAACTGGTCACCTTAATAGTGTGTTTTAGCTTTAAAAAAATAGAGTTATGATTTATTTAAATTTTTTCTTAATCTTCAAATAATTATTTCTTTTTACTGTGACTACTAAAGAATGATGTTTATTATATTGATCTAAGTGCCAGGCACTGATTTATGCTTCAATATAGTCTTTCTATTCCTGTAACACACCTTAGTTAGACTTATTATTAATTTCATTTTCAGATCCTGGAGCCAACTGTCCCAAGAATTTAAGAATGTTTTAATCATTTACCCCTTCAAGAAATATTTATTAAGCCAGCCACTATTCTAAGTATCAAACATACAACAATGAATAAGACTGAGTGAGAAACTGACAGGGCCAGAATTCAAACCCACATCTGTATGGCTCAAAATAAGGAACACATCTGTGTTCCTTTCAATAAATACTTGCTCACTGTTTGCCAAACTATTAATTCCTTATAAATACTTTATTTGACATGAACTAGTGTTTTGTAGTGCAGTGGAGCAGCACATCCTTGTTCCTGCCAGGGAATTTGGTTTTGAACATACGTGATATTTGTGTAAAAGCCATTGGTACGAACCAAGTACATTTTGTATTAAAACATTAACATTGGCCAGGCACGGTGGCTCATGCCTGTAATCTCAGCACTTTGGGAGGCTGAGGTGGGCAGATCATGAGGTCAGGAGATCGAGAACATCCTGGCCAACATGGTGAAACCCCATCTCTACTAAAATTACAAAAATTATCTGGGTGTGGTGGCACTGCCTGTAATCCCAGCTACTCGAGAGGTTGAGGCATGAGAATTGCTTGAACACAGGAGGCAGAGGTTCCAGTAAGCTGATATCCTGCCACTGCACTCCAGCTTGGTGACAAAATGAGATTCCATCTCAAAAAAAAAAAAATTAACATTAAAATAAAAAAAGGTTTATATGCAAGTAGCAACTTACGTAATATGTTCTAAGTGATCAGCATTATTTTTCTTAACGATAACTTAGGCTTGGAAAAAAAATTAACATTAAAATAAATAAACTTTTATATGCAAGTAGCAACTTGCATAATGTGTTCTAAGTGATCAGCATTGTTTTTCTTAAAGATGAGAAATTATGCTTGGAGAGGTTAAGATACTTGCTCCGCCTGAGGCTGGTTCCCTCCACCTGTGCTTGGTTTGTATCTCCTGTTCTCCAAGACACCACTTCTGTCTCCCCTAACTCTAGCTTGTTTCCCTTTACAAGTGGCTTATTTTGGCATTTCAACTTGCCCAAGTATCTCTTATCTAAAAACTAGCAAACGTTCAATTCCCCTTCAACTCATGCTTTATTTTTCTTTCTCTGGAGCAAAGCTATTTGAAAGCATTTTCTACATTTGCTGTCATTACTTTCTCCTCTTCTATCTATTCCCCACCATCTTCATTTTTTTTTTCCCTTTCTACTCGAATTTCACTTTCCAAAGACTTTGCCGATGTGATGCTAAAAATGGTATCTCATTGCCCACGTGATGATTTTTATTTCTAATACAAATGAACATTATTTCACATCTTACCCATTTCCCACATATGTGTTTATGTTGCTTGTCCAAGTATTTTGCCTATTTTGTTATTAAGATGGCCCTATTTTTTTTAATTGTCATATATTTAAGGAGGAAAATAGATTATTACATTACTCTTTGAGCAACATGGATCAGAATTAAGAAGGTAATGTGTGATCACTGATAAAGGTCAGCAGGGTATGTCTGGATGAGAACATTGAGCAGCCAGACTATGAAGGATATTGTGCAAATATGCAGTTGTCATTTTACCAAAGCTTTATTTCCCAGCAATGCTTCCTTTGAAGAAATCATTTCCCGGTAGTCAAAATCCAGTTATGAAATAAACATGTAATCCAGTTATGCCAGTGTTTGTTGCTGCAGTATTTGGTATAAGAGTCTCTGGAGACTGATTTGTGTGTTTCATGGTATTGTGTTGGAATGGTGGATGCTGTAGGCTTCCAGTAAGTTTATCTTGGAAAAAATGACATGCCTCTTCATTTGCTGGCCTCTTTTGCTCTTTCTGTATGTCATGAATCTTCTACCTTCATAAATGTCTCTGTTCTGCCTCTTCCTACACTGTAAATCTCTTTTATCTCTGTTTTGTGGCAAAGTACCATCATAACCAAGACTGGCCTGAAATTTGGAAGACTCAGCATTTTGGGGCATTGTTCCATCCAATTTTATAGACCCATCAAATTTTGCGGAGAACATGTGTTATTTTGTGTCTCAGCACTGTATCTGGTTTGATTTCCCTGGATTATGAAAGTGTTTATAATATCCTGGTCAGTGTAATATATATGCTTCTTGTTCTGAACCCTCTGTAACAAACTATGTTCCAAATAGTTGATTTCTCCCCCTCCCAATTTATTTTTATGTTAATGCAATTTGGTTTTATAGATGACTGCAATTACATTAAAGAATATAAATAGTTTATGTGTAATTTATAGTTGTTACAGCTAATTAACAGCAACCCAATTTTTTCATAGAAACAGCAACCCAATCCGAAGTATTTTAGTAAGAAGCTAAATATATTCTAGAAGCTCTTTGTGAAACTTAATTTCTGCAGGAATTAATTGCCATTTCACTTGAATTGAGTAAGTAATATGATTGCAGTTTTAAAAATACACATTTCTGAAAAGATGCACACATCCAAAGGGTTAAATTTCAGTTATTTTGTATAGTGCCTTTGCCCAAATATCTAAAATACAAGAAAGAAAAAAATAATGTCTCCTTGGAGGAAAATTTATACATTGTAAAAGGACTCTCAGCTTCTTAGTATTCTTTCTGAAAACTATTGCAATATAAAAAGGGCCTTCCCCACCTGAATGGTGTCATTAAGAAATCAAGTTATATCACTAACCCACTTCAGTTCAATAGACTGAGGTTCTTCAGAGGAGTTCACCTTTCCAGGTTTCATAATAAGAAAGTATTTGTTCAATTAAATCATGGGCATATAAACTGAATAATTGGAAAACTGGCTTAAAATTATAGGATGAAAAGTCACTGTTACCACCAGCACTCTACTTCAAAAACTACTGTGTCTCTGACAGTGAATAAAAATGTAGAAATTCTGTGCTAGACAGAGTTAGAATAAAAATCCTATGGAGTCTTTCTGATGTTGAGCCATCAGAGAGGGAATGAAGTTACACTGGAGATATAAACTTTAAAAGGAAGAAGAGAAATCTCTGACATTTTCTACAGCCTACTCAGGACATTTTATGCAAAAGCAACCAGGTCCACAAGCCCTAGGGTGAATGAGGGTATCCGTTTAGACACAGATTGGTGATAACTCTGAGAATCAGTGAAATTAATACTAGAAGCAGAAACCACTACCTCTGCTCATGTCAACCATACAGCATTACCCCCAGTTGGACAGAAGCAAACACATGCCAAAAAATACCCCTACAGTTTTCTTTATTCTTACTGAAATTCATTGAACACTTACCGAGCACCTTCCCTGGTAGCTAGCATGCCAGGGAACCCCACACCTTCCAGCTCATCAATAATTAATAAATATTTACTATAGCTCATTTGTAAATATGTAAATGTCACTTAAAAGTAAAGGCTTTCTAACAGCAACATATTTCATATCATAAAACCTTCCCATAGTAAAATTAATAAAAAGCTCTTTTCTGCTCTTCTTTTTTAAAGAGTTGTATTACTCAGGATAGTTGAGATTTTGCTGGATTTCTACTGGGTTTTACTTACTGTTTTCAGAACTGGCATGACTGTCCATGTCATGCTTTAAAGTTAATATTGCAGTTCAAAAGCATGCTGGCTTCAGCCATCAAAAGGAATAAACAACTGCTACATGCTACAATATGGATAAGACTTGAAAACATTATATTAACTGAAAGAAGCCAAACACAAAAAGTCATGTGTTGTAGGCTCTACTTAAATAAAATACTCTGTGAGTACCTAAATCCACAGAAACAAAACACAGATTGATGGTTGCCAGGGACAAGAAAGAATGGGGAATGCGTAAAGTATATAGAATTTCCCTTTGGAGTGATGAAAATGTTTTGGAACTAGATGGAAGTAGTGGTTGCAAAGCATTGTGAATGTGTTAACTCCCACTGAATTGTTCACTTTTAAACAGTTAATTTTATGTTATATAAATTTAATCTCAATTTAAAAAACTGTACCGCAATGTTAAAGCACATTGGTTATTTGTATATGTTTTTTGTATTTGTTTAATTTTATAAATGAAACAGTGGTGTTTATAATATCTGACCAGCATTTTATTCAATAAATGTCAATGAAAAAGCTTTTTGAGATCTGTGTAATCACTGATTTTTTTTCTTTCAGGAATTACCATGTTACTCAGAGATTTTCACCTAAAATTTTACCCATTTCTCTGAAATATCTCACTATAGAATTGCCTAACTTGAATTTTAAATCTTCCCAGAGACTTCTGTATTCATTTATATTTAAGTAATTCCTGAGATATTGGAAGCTTACACTTTATATGACTCCCATAGTGGAATCATTTTGGAAAATCTGTTTACATGCTGGTCTTCATCTTACACATCATTAATGAAGGTGTCAACTAGAAAGGTCACTAGCAGCAATGCCTACAGCACCCCACTAATCATCTGAGTGGAATTGGATATATTGCCTTTAATAACTGCCCTGTCCTTGTCAGCTAATTTTCAGTTCATGTTGGGGACCTTATGCTCAATACCATTAAAATTAATTTTTCTTGTTTTATGGTAGCGAGATGTTACCTAATTCCTTGCTGGTGAAACCTAGGTACCAAACTTTCCTTGCTATTATTGGGTGTTATTACTGACAGCATTTCTGTTTAATTACTATGATAGTTAATGACAATAGTTTTCATCATAATGGAGGGCATTTTTTTTTTCCTATATCACCTTGTGCTGCCTGTTTCTTTTCTTGGCTATAATCTGTAGACTGTTTCACTGCTCATTAGTACCTCTAAGGCCTGAGGAAATAACAAGGGAGAACTCAACTTCTGTTCATTTTGCCTGGCTAGTAGCCTGTTATCAGTCTAGGAGGCAAGAGTGAGGACTGATAGTGTTGAGTTAAATGGATGTGTGGTTTATCCATCAGTATAAGAGCTAGCTTCCCTGACATGGACAATTAAGATTGCAATCAGTCTTTGAGTTGGGAGGACTCTTGGAGTGATCCTCTGCCCCCGTGTTTCTCAGCAGTGATCCGCTGCTGGAGATGGGGGAGGAACAGTTATTTGTCTTGCAAGACCCTTCCATATACTAAAGAATATTGAATACCCCTGGACCTGGAGTACTAAAGGCTGATAATTGCCTGGACTTCCCAAAGTGACTCACAAATTTCTGGGTGCTTCCAAGTGGGGCAGATCTACAACATTATCACTTTACTTCATGAGCAAACTGAGTCCTGGAAAGGTTTGGTGCCTTGTCCATCCAGAAAGTGGCAAAATTGGTGTCAGAACCGAAATACTTGCTTATCTAGTCCAAAGCTGCTTCTATCAGCAAAGTTTTTTCATTTAAATATTTTCGAGTAGAATCTCAAGTGGGCCCTCCGGACTGGTCTGAAATTCAGCTACCTTTTCCTACTCAATTTACTGTTCCGTTTCATACCTTCTCCTTATTCCTTACTTCTCAATCCTCCATCACTCTTTACTTCCCATCTTTCCTTTTTTCCTATTTCACTGAGAAAATAGAAGACAGAGCAGAGCAGTCTGGTCTTCACACCATCAATCCTGCAGTCTACCTGCATTTACACCACGTGTGCTGTCTTCCTTCCTGTTATAAATAATGAACTCTTCCTGCTCCTGCAGAGAGCCCAGTTCCTCCCTCACAGACAAGGACTATGCTGCATGAATTACCCCTTGTTCTCTCTTGCTTTTTCAAACTCTCCCTCCCACTGGACATATAACATATAACCAATACTGAAGTACCCATATATGTCCCATTAACATGTAACCATACTGAACTGCCTTCATAGTAAAAGGCATTCGTTCATGGCTCCTGCCTCTACTATTATGAGTTTCTATGCTTCCCTGAAAGAATTCTCTCCCAAGAGAATTATTAGTACTTGCTCTCCCACCTCCTCCGATCAGATTGGCTCCTCAACCCCTTCTAACCAGGTTTTCTTTCTTCACCATCCTCACAGAGTCACTCTTGTTGAAGTTACCAACAACCTCCTTCTTGTCAAACCCATCAACTCTTAGCCCTTATCCTAAACTCCTAGCCAGATTTGACAGGGTGACTCCCCTGTTCTTCATGAAACATTTTATTAATTTGGCCTCCTAGGTATGATTTTCTTTATTTCTCTCTCACCTCATTCAGTTATCTTTCTTAGGCTTCTTCATAGGGTCCTCCTCCTCTGCTGAGCCTAAGATATTGAACTTCTCAGGAGCCTAGTTCTTAGCCCTTCTATTTTTAACAATGCAACCAGAAAAAAAAAAAAAAGCTTTAAAAAAATCAAATGTCTTTCCTTTGCTTAAAAACCCCTAAACACCATAAACTTAGAATGAAATTCAAACCCTTTATTTAGAACTACAAAGTCTTACATCATCTAGCCCTTCTAGATTACTCTTTTATCCACCCCAACCATTCTTTGTTGTTCTTCCTTGAACACTCTTCATTTCTTCCTGCTTTAGGGTCTTTGCTCTTCCTGAAATGTGCTTTACCCAAATTTTCTCAAAAGTTCTCCTTTCTCATCATCCAGATTCCTCCTCAAATATCTCTTTCTCACAGAAAACTTCCCTGACCCTGTTGTCTAAACTACTGTCTCCCCCTTCCATTGCTCTGTGTTCCCTTACAGTGCTTTTCCTTATTCATAGAAGACATCTCTCCCTGAAATCATATATTTGCTGTTAATAAGAGGTAATATGATAGAGTGATTTAGCACATAGATTCTCATTCTGTGAGTCCTGGTTGTAGCCACTGACTAGCTCTGTGATCTTGACAAGACACTTAACCTCGGTGTTTCTCAGTGTCCAAGTCTTTATAGTGGAGATATTGCTTAATTCTTACAGGCTGTTTGTTGTAAAGTGAATTAAAATATATAAAATACTTGGAATAAATGACTCACTTGGTAAATGCTATGTAAATTATGGGTATTATGTTAAATGTTGTTTGAAACTTTCATCAGAAAATAAGCTTCAAGAAGATGACTAGTGTGTCATTCTTGTGCACCACTATTTTTCTTTTTTTTTGAAAATATAATATTTATTTATTTATTTTTTATTTTTTTTCCCCATTTATTTATTTTATTGCATTTTAGGTTTTGGGGTACATGTGAAGAACATGCAAAATTGTTGCATAGGAACACACGTGGCAGTGTGATTTGCTGCCTTCCTCCCCATCACCTACATCTGGCATTTCTCCCCTTGCTATCTCTCCCCAGCTTCCCACCCCCCACCGTCCCGCCACTATTTCCCCCCAACTGACCCCAGTGTGTAGTGCTCCCCTCCCTGTGTCCATGTGTTCTCATTGTTCAACACCCGCCTATGAGTGAGAACATGCGGTGTTTGATCTTCTGCTCTTCTGTCAGTTTGCTGAGAATGATGGTTTCCAGGTTCATCCATGTCCCTACAAAGGACCCAAACTCATCGTTTTTGATGGCTGCATAATATTCCATGGTGTATATGTGCCACATTTTCCCTATCCAGTCTATCGTCGATGGGCATTTGGGTTGGTTCCAGGTCTTTGCTATTGTAAACAGTGCTGCAATGAACACTATTTTTCTAACTCCGGAAGCAGTGCCTGGTGCACTGTATAAATCTCTGTCTATTTTTTGAATGAGCAAATGAATGACATACCACTAATTGGACTTATGTCTCAGTATACTCTTAATTTGTACTTGTGACCTAAAAACAAGATAGCTTTGGGAACGGCCTGTATCAGTAGCAAAGGTTAGTCTGTCAGGAACAAGAGGTGACTTTGAATTTTGTAAAAGAAAACATCCCCATCTGCTCTAGCTCTCTGTAGGGTTTTGGTAATCTTTCAATTAGGTTGGTTTCTGTTAAGGCATTTTCATTCATATGGAGAGAATAAGAAGATATAGAATGTTTTAGGTGAACCAGGAGACAGAACAGTAACAAGGTAATAAGTTAAAATGAGTAGCTTTGTTCATTCAAGAAAGAAGAGAGTGGAAAAATATGAATGGCAGAATTAGAACTGGGGCTTGAATGTTTCCGTCTATCTAGTTGCTTCTATAATCACTTAAGTATTGTTGCAAAAATTCTGTTTCAATATGTTCTATTTGGAATGAAATTTTCATTTCTACATAGCTGGCTGGATTTGTCTGGATTAGTATGTCACTTTCAAGATGAAGACCATGGTCTCCTAGTCAAGAGTTTTTGAATGCCTGTGCTTTTTAGAGAATAAGAAAAATTAATAAAATGCAGTCAAATGTAATATAGAAAAATGCTTCTGTGGGAGAAATAAAGGTTGTCATTAATGAGATGTTAAATATGCCATCCAGGAATCTCAATAGTTCTCTTGAAAGTGTGTACTAGATTATTGTATTTTGGGAGATTGAAATAAGCCAGTAGCTTTTAAATCACTATCAAAGATATAGCAGATTTGCCTTAGCTATGTACTATAATCTCTTGGCCAACTATGAATGAATGCAATTCATTTAATATGTCCAGTCACCTTCCCCCATTCTCCATGGTGTCTCAATGGAAGGATGCTGAATCATGAACTTATTCTCAGAACTTGCTGTAAGATGTTAGCACATCTATATCGTTGGCTGCCAAGTATTTTAGACCTTCATAAAACCGTGGAAAGTTACAGTTCAGTGGAAATTTGAAACTTCGACATTTGCCACAACCTGAACTATGTTTAGAATGTTTTCAAAAGTAGGAAGAATTTAAAAGTATATTCTCAGTAGTGTTACTTTGGAGTTTTTCCTTGATTTTTTAAAAGATAATTTAACCTGAATTACTGAGAGTAGATAGATAGTATGGGAAGGTTTTTGTATTTTTTATGCAACCTAAACAGATTTGCTGTTGAATGCTTGCTGAAAAAGAGCAAGCACTGTTTCCTGTATTAATGAAGACATTTTCAAACCAGACACTTCAAAGTCATTATGTAGTGAGGCTTTGACAGTGGAGGCCTTGCCATATGGGGACATAAACTCCTCTAGATATGGAATATCAATGAAATTGTTTTCTATCAATTATTGTTTTGGAGTCCAACTGGTGGCAGCTGACAATGTGTGAACAGAGAATATCATTGTTTCTGTTTTATTCTAACTACTCATCTGTTGCTGTAACTTTATGCAGTCATTTCTGATAGAATGAGGCCTGTGGCACTGGCTTTTATATATACAATTTTTCCTAATATAATTTAATTCTCAACTCTTGATGAGATACACTAGAAGTAAAGTTATTAAAGAGTGAATTGAAGAACTGGTTCAACAGGTAACAAAAGATGCCTTGTATCTGCTTCTGATGTCCAATTGATGTCATCAGTTTCTTTGTGCTCCTCTCCCTCAATTCTGTCAGAGATCCCTTTGTTTTACTTACTTTCAAGAGGCAATGGTAAAGGTCTCACTTTGCCATTTTACTTTTCTTCACATTATTTAGCACACTGGGGGTTAATGGCTAGTCTGTTTTGCTTTAGTACCTTCTCAGACTTCTGCTTCCATGGCAATGTAACAATCTGACCATATCGTCCTCTCCTTGACCCCCAGTTTCTGGACTCCTTACATCTTCTACCGTAAAATCATGAACTTTCCATGTTTCTTCCCCTCCTCAACCAGACACTCAGCAAAGCTTTTTCTAGGCATCCTCTTCTGTTCATAAGCAGATTTCTTTATCTGCTCATCTTTTACATTACCCCTTTGTGCAATCCTAACTTACATTTTGTTCATTGCATCTTGACCTTCAATAGCTCCACAAAAACTTGAAATAAATGTGACAGTAACATCATTATTTATTTGTGCTTCTTCTGAAGTTTCTGTTCCTTTGTTCAAATATTCTCTTAAAAAACTCAAAACCTAGGATTTACTTTCAGACTTACTCTATCACTATCCTTATCTGTTAGTACAAAAAATGATAAAATTTTGTTTTATCTATGCTCTTCCAGGATAACCCAAGTTCATAGATAACTTAAATATTTATTGTGAGTATCCCATTCCCACATTTTCTAATGTCAGTTTCTACCCTTTTTTGTTGTTGTTGTTGCATAAACATGTACCATTTCTAAGGAGACTTAAAAATTAAAGCAGTTTGATCAATTTCAGCTGTAGTATGGATCTTCTTGAAAAAAAAATAGGATTATTTTATTAAATACATTAAAATTTTAGTGACATGTATGAATACAAATCACTGATACTTTTTGACTGATAGAGTAATTGAATCCTTAGACATGACAGGAGTTTGAGAGGGAGAATATGTGAATTAAGGTAATATTAAATTAATTTTCCTCTGGATCTTAAGGGATCCATATAGTAAAGCCCTGATAAAGTAAGGTTTCAGAATGGTGATTGATGGTATAGGGTAAGAATATAATGGATTTAAGTAGTTATTTACCTGGAGCATGCTTATTTGGTAATTGTCTGCTTTATTTGGACAAGGCGTCAATATATCAATTAACGGTCCAAAAATATACCCATAAAAAATACCCCTACCTGAAGCATAGCCCACATTGCCTCCTAGGGACTGTAACATAAGAGGAAATTATCTGGTAATTTGTATAGTGATGCTCTAAAAACGAGCCTTACTGATTAGAAATATGGAAAAACTGGATTCATAAAAGTTGTTCTCAATAAGAAAAAGCAATCAGAAAACATTCGTTGCTGTAATAAGAGACAAAGCCACCAAAGATATACCCATATCAACAGCCTGTTAAATGGACCCTCTGAGGAAGACACAGAAGGCACAGCAAGATTGCAAGCTCCATTTTTTTTTCTGGTAACAGACCCTTAGAAATTCAGGGATTCTAACAGATGGAGCCGAGGTGTGGAAATGGAAAGAAGCTGGGGTTCACTAGCAAGTTTGACTGTGGCTTTGCCGTGAAAATATTTTCATTTTTACATAACTTGCCAATACTTAAAAAAAAGTATTGTGGAATGGTAGCTACTCTATAATCACAGCCCAGTTCCCACCACATAAATCAGTACTTAGGCTAAGACAGAATCAGTTACAGTCAACCCAGACTTACCTTGTTTTGTTTTGTTTGTTTGTTTCCTTCTTCCTCGACCCATCTTTACATTTGCTCCTCTTCTTTGTTTTCCAGACTCTTGCAAACCCAAAGAGTAACTAGAAATGTTGGCACTGATTAATATCATTGCGTACAATTTCCTAGTGAGAATCCCAGATCACTCTCATCACTTAAGTGTTTATTTATGGAATGTTGGATGTTAGAAAATGGCCCTTTTCTAATTGGCATTCTGAAAGAAGCACAATGTTCTCTTAACTAAAATGACAACAATTAATACCTGCAGTGAAGATGAATTTATACATGCAAACATCCATTTATCTTTTTCTTTTTGCAGAATAGATTTCCCCCTAGAAACAAGAAAATTTTTATGACCCAATATTTTAAGAAAGAGGTTAAGATGATATATTCTGTTTACCTCAAACAACATCCATCTTCTGGTTTAACTGCAGCAGAATCAGTTGTTGGTAGTCTTGAAATACATGGTTATCACACTAGTGATTTTCTTTTAGGTAAGATGGTTATTTAAGTGAGCATTAGGTGTAGCCAAGGATTTTTTAAATGGCTTGAGACAGGAAACATCTATTTCATCATGTGGTCTACTTTATCCTCATTTTTAATAGGAAAACAAAAACAAAAAATGAAGATTTGTTTATCCATTTCCAGGTAGTGTATTTCCAAAAAATAGATAATTATACGTTGTGTATTAGTAACCTGAAATTTAGGAGGAAGATTTTTGTTACAGCATCAGTGATGAACATTTTAGACTCATTGAAAGTGCATTTCCTGGCTTGCTTCTTATTTTAAAAATAACCCCTATTACAAAATTTATTCTTTTGTACCAACATGCTATTAATTTCATGTCCATTCTTTTTGTTCTTAGTTGGTTACAAGTCTTTCTTCTACCCCTGCAAGGTAATAATCACCTCAAGGTCTGAAACTGTAACCTACTCATTTCTAAATGTATAAAAATCTGTCTGTGAACCTATTTTATGTGTATTCAATAAATAATTATTGTGTGTATTCTGAGTCCCGCCTTCTTGTTGTCATTTATACTGGCATTATTTTGGTAGTTTCCATAAAATGAAATTTTTTAAGAATTTTGCAGCTTTTGACCTAGGATTCAGATAAGGAAGTTACAAAGGAGCTTGACATTTGAAGTCAAAAAGCTTTGAATAAGGCAATTTGGTAAGTCAGTCAATGTTTTGTAAATTGGATACATAAAATATAATTTTAAAAAGAAATAAGACTAGGAAATGATAAAACATATCATTCATTTCAAGAATCCTTTTTGTTTGTTATATAGAGATATATGTAGAGATAGAAATACTTATGTGTGTTTGGGTGTGTAGTGTGTAAAACTGAGTTACAATGTAAAATGTAGGTTGTCAAAAAAAATTTTAAATTACTGAGCTTTGAATATTTGAATGTTTCTAATAATTCTGAGCCTCAAATTCCCCATCCACAAAATGGGCTTAAAAATAATTATTTTTAAGGTTTATCCTGAGGATTAAGGGGAACAATATGCAAAGTACCTTGCATGGTGTCTGATTTCTGTAGAAGACAAGCAAAAGATGTAGCCTTTACCAAAACTAATCCATTTAAAATTTAATTGATCATGACCCTTTTGTGTATACACAGGATTATATTCAGACTTTAAACTAATTAAATTAATTTTTAAAAAACTTTTCAATTTGAAAGTCAATGATTTTTAAAAGTTAATCAATAAGGGCATTGCTTAATTAATTCATTTTATTTAATGATTTTTCTTTGAGGTCATTGCTTTCCAATTCAGTATAAATGTTTTAAATTTATTCATTCATTAACTCAAATAATATTTTTAGGATTTGGAATATGGCCAAATAAACATGATATTTTTAAGAGAATACAAATTTATCCTATGAGGAATAGTTAAAAATCTGTTGAAAACCTACTAAAGCCTAAAAATGGATATGTGGGCTGATACTGATTTCATGTATTAAAAAGTTGGTCTCATGCCAGAAAGATTAAATGTGGTCTTGGGAGAAGGAAGAATGAAGACCAGCTTATTGGAAGTTATGGGACAATAGATTTCAGTTCAAAATAAGAAACAAATAATTTTACCTGAGATTTGTCTCAAAGCCATATAACTACCTCAGAAGAGGTGTTCCTCTGAGAAGGTAGGGTGGGTATGGTCAGATTTGATATCATGTAAACTGTCTTTTACCTTAAAGATTCTGTGGCTGACTTTTATGGGTCAGCTACCCTGAGGAGTCCCATGTGATATATGCAAATAAGATTTTATTTTTGCATAAATAAACCTTAAAATTGAGTCCAGAAGATGCTGAGGATTTTGCATAGTTTTGTCTTTGAGAGAATTCATGAATTTATCAGGTCAATTTACATTTATTCATAAGCATTTTGCTTATCCCTGACTTTGAATGTCTTTTTTGTTAATTGCATTTGTCTTGAGTGCTTAATTAGAAACAAAAGTAGGAAGGAAATCTGTCCATTTGATCATTTTTAGCAGTTCTACTGGGTGTAAAACTTTGTGCGAATATAGACAAGATTGGGAAATGTGAGCTGGGAATATTTATAGAGAAGAAAAATGGGAGGTGAACTGATGGTGGCTAGAAGAAGAAAGGTGACTTTCTTTAGAAAGAGTGTGATTAGTATGACCAAGAAGCAAAACAAAAAGTATATGGGGATCATAAAGGAGGATTATGTATTTCTGTATCCTTTGGGAATGCTTTGTGTGGCTTTATATCTTGTCAGGAAAATAGAATAATTCAAAGGATATCATAGATCATAATGAGGTTTTAGTACTTGAAAAGTGACACCTTCCCAGGGGGGACAAATTCATAGATGAGGAATCTGAGTTGCAAAGTAGGTGAACTAATTTGTCTAAGTAATTAAGCGTAATCAAAGCATAGTCTTCTTGACTTTGAATCCACTGTTGTAATACCAGTCTTGATGAATTATTGCCCTGAAACATTTCACCTCCATCTGATGGCCTCAGGAAGCTGAAACTTTTCTCTCAAGTGTTTTAGCCATGGATTGTAATTAAGTCTAGGATATTCCATTTCCCAGTGTCAGTCATAATAAAGAGTGGCTTTGTCACATGAATAATTCTGAATGAGGCCATAGAGATCTTCTCATTCAGAAGTTTTCAAATGTTATTTTAACAGTGAAGCCCTTTGTTCAAACAATATTGATGTAGCAGCTTAATATCTAAAGCAGACTTTTACTTTAAAAAGGAGAGACAGAGAGAGATGATCTAATTGCAACACGTATTAGGGAACCTGGATCACTGCCTGTCCCCACCTCTCACTCCCACCACTGTACAACTTGACTCCCAAGAAGTACCATAATTTCTTTAAAAGAAAATCTAATTTATTGCCCTTATTTTATAGCCAGAGTTTCTTTGAATGCAGGGGAAATAGAAAATTAATGTAACATCCTTGGAGAAAAATCCACTTTCTCAAATATGGCAAAAATAGCTTTTAGCTGTGGACTGCAGTGTGACTGCAGGAGATCCAGGGGAAGGGAAGCTGTAAATATGAGGAAATGGGCCTTTATGTTGCCCCAAACAGACATTTATAAGTATTAGTTAACATGAGAATGTAATTGACCCACTAATTCTAGTGCCTTTCCCAAAGAAAACAAATCCTATGAAAATAGGCATATTTCTCTGCATATAAAGAATTGTTAGTGCTGATGTGAAATAGCTTTATGTGGATGCCTTGAAAGGTCTGTAGCCATGGCATTTTTCCAGGGAATTCTGCAAAATAGCAACTGGTTTGGATAAGCCACCTGTAATCTGATAGAATAATGTCTCCAAAAGAAGAAGCTGATTTTCTTTTTCATGGATTATCTGGAAAGCCGCTGGAGCCTCCAGAGCCTTCCCAGGATGCCTTTCAGTAATCTCTGGACAAGGGAAATGGAAGAGGGACAAATACCGAGGAATCAGGATTGACGGAATTACCTATCTGAGAACGTAGTCCCAAGGCCAGATTTAGTTGTTACTGATTTTTTTTTTAATGATTACATTGCTAGTGAGCTCCCATCGTATAATTTCCAGGGACTTGAAACTCCCTTAAGGTAGTGACATATTTATAACGTGCTTTAATGCTCTTTGTGTCCTGAATCCTTGACCGAGTCTGTAATTTCCTTGTCTGAGGACTCATCTTGCCCATTTACCATCCTAGTGAATAAGGGCAACTCTCCCTCAGGAAGAAAGTAGGTCTGCGTGCCAGTGGTGCCGATGACCAGCACATTTTTCTTCAAATCGATAGAACATTGATGTCTGCGGAGCATATCTAGGCCTAGAAGTATATCCATGGGTTGATCCTCAAGTATGGAGAAAGAGCACTGTAAGAAATCACCTTCAATTTGAATCTGAGCTAGATGAACACGGCCAATAATTATCTGCGTGCCCACTCCTTTAGCAACCCCAGCCCACCGTCGGTCCACCAGCCTCATGATGTTACAGCGCTCGGCACAAGCCTGGCTCATAATGGTCATTTGGGCACCCGAGTCAACAAATGCCTTCAAAGGATGCCCATTCACTTTGCAGTTAATGTAGAGCATCGTCACTTGTCCAAAACTCTCGGGGGCCTCTTCCATCGCTATATTCATGTTTTCTTCAATGTTCTGCTGCCGGATTTCCTCTTCTATTTTGGCCTGAGCTTCCCGATCCAGTGGGTCGGCCATGTAGAGACGAAGCCTCTCTCGCTCTCTCAAGGCCATTTCTCTTTGCTGCTCCGTCAGCACCTGAGAAAAGGTCTCAAGGCTTCCGCTGAGCAGGGCTTCTGCCAGGCTGGGGTTGCGTTCCTTGAGCAGGGACAGATCGTGCGGGTTGGAGAGCAGCATGCTGCGGATCAGGGCGGGGCTGCCCAGGCCTTGCAGGCCGGCCACCTTCTCTCCCGAGGCCAGGCCGTGCGTCCGCTGGGCAGAGGGTGCGCGCTGCTCCTGCTGTCCCAGGTGCTGCGGCCGGGAGCTGGACGTCCCGGGTACTGCAATGCAGCTGAAGTCTACACGAGGCTGGTTCGGGGCGCGCCCTGGAGCCCGGGGTCCCGCACTGTCCCTCTGCAGTAAAACCACCACATCGCCGTCTTTGAGTCCGTAGGAGCCCAGGGAACAGTGGTCGTCGATGAGGAGTCGCTCCATGTGAATGATCTGGATCTCTTCGGCGGGGACTCTGGACTCCACCTCGCAGAGGACCTTGAAGTTTTGGAGCTCAAAGTCAGGGCTGACCTGGAGGGAGAAGGTGACTTCTGAGAGGTCCCTCCGCACGCAGTACACAGTGATAAGCATGGCGGGGACCTGGGCAGGCCGGGTGGGCAGAGGGCGTGGGCCGCTCATCGGTGGGCTGGGGCAGGCCTGCGTTGTTGACCGGCTGCTCCTCACGACTCAGTAGGTCATTCCCCTCTCAGAGAGGCATGGACGCTCATCTGTCTGTGGCTGCCTCCCAGCCTCAGTGCCAGCTGTGTGGGCCAGTGGAGCCTTGAGGTAGCATGTTGTGTTCCAAAGTCCATTTGTAAGTGCTCTGTTTGGAGCCTGGAATGCCTATTCCCATGGAAACACAATGACTCAAAGCTGTCAGGTTTCAAGGGCAACCCTTTAAAGCCTATTTAACACATGATAGGAAAGAAATTATTTCAACACTTTTTTTTTTTTGAGACAGGATCTCATTCTGTCACCCAGGCTGGAGTGCAGTGGCATGGTCACAGCTCACTGCAGCCTCTACCTCATGGGCTCAAGCACTCCCCCTCTCTCAGCCTCCTGAAAACCTGAAACTACAGCCACAATCTACCATGCCTAGCTATTTTTTGTATTTCTTTTATAGAGATGGGATCTCACTGTTGCGCAGGCTGGCCTACAACTCCTGGGCTCAAGCCATCCACCACACTTCGGCCTCCCAAAGTGCTGGGATTACAGGTGTGAGCCACCGTGCCTGGTTTTCAACACTTTCTAAACAGCATATTATAACTTGTTTTGCTTTAGAGTTATATTCTTTGTACTTGTGTTTCCCCCCCACCACCACTCCAAATAGTGTTTGTTTCCTACATGGCAAGTTTCATTCTATGTCTGTAATACGAAAGTCAGACTTGAAGTCTGCACTTGAGGAGATCGCATTCTGAAAAAGGGTAGACGGGTAAATGGGTAATCACAATACTAAGGCAAATCCTTTTACAAAGACATGTTCAGGGTGCTGCCTTTAGTATCAGAGAATGTTTCCTAAGGAGGAGACAAGTTGGATGTTGAAGGATGAGTATCTTCCAGGTGAAAAGTAGTCTCTTTCCAGAGGAAAGCAATTCACGTTACAAAAGCAGGAATTTATGGCAAGGCCTGCTATTTCTAGAGAAAGATGAGACATTTTATGCAATAAAAAATTGTACATAACTTTGTGTAGCAGGATATGAAGCTGGAAAAAAATAGTTGGAGCCAATTTATGAAGTCATATGTGAATTCAAGGAGTTTAAATATTAAATATTATCAAGTAGCAAGAATTCCCCCTCCAAAAAAATAAAAAAAGAAAAAGAAAAAGAAGGAAGGAAAGGAAAGGGAAAGATTTGAAGCAGATGTTTGTGATTTTTTTTTTAATTGACTTAGGGAAGAGGCTTCTTGCAACACATGGAGGACAAAATGTGGCAGAAGGGCCAGTTAGGAGGCTTTTCTGGTGGTTCAAAGAGGGAGCTGTTGCTAGAGTATAGAAACCTCAGGAGAACCAAAGCCAAAGCAATAGGGAAGAAACATGTTTCTTGAGTAAAAATAATAGAATGTGCATAACCCTTGGAAGTGAGGCGTGTAAAAGAAGTGGAGTGTGTAGATAACACAGAGGGTCTCTAAAATGGGAGACTGGGTAGACAGGCCATTGTCTTGAAGGGAATAAATGAATGAGTGAGATGAATCTTTGAGGTGACCCATTTGACATCAGTTCTGTAGGAAAATGGATTAAAGATACCACCCCAGAGGCCAATTTGCCTCTGACACTTGGGCACAGCCACCTTCCACACACACACACACACACCTGCACACACTCACAGTGGAGGCTGTCATGGTAAGGGAGAAAAGTCTTTCAAGGCAAATGATGATAGGGTAGAAATCCTTGCATGCTAGTTATTTTTCTCCATGTTTAATGTTTAATAAAAGTGTTTTGCACTGTAAAGAGCTCATGTTTACCTGGCTTTGTCCTCCCAGGTATACCTACTTATGAGCCAAGATAGTTGCTGTCCTCTGCCTAGTTTCCCCTCCTTCTTTACAGTGTTGTTAGAAAGCCTGCACCATTACACCATTATACCATTATGGAGAGAAGGATGTCACATCAGCCTAAAACATGTTTTTTTGGCTCCTGTTTCTCATGTGTTTATCTCAGATGGAAGACTTTGTCTCTCATTGCTCTAATTATTATATTTCCATACTAATATTTGCTTATATTAGAAATGTTGACTGCATGCCCAGTGTATGTGAAGCATGTGCTAAGTTCTCGAGGAACAAACATGAATAATGTTAAATATAGGCTGTGTTCTTAAAGGAGCCCACAGTCTAAATTAGAACATATGCACACACACAAACTGAAGGGTAAAATAGTATCACAGCAGAGCTGTGATAGCTTAGGAGAAATGAATAATATCTGGAGAGAAGATGAAGAAGAAGGTGAGGGTTTTTGGGCAGAGAAGATTTCCTGAAAGAACTGGGTTTAGAAAGATGACAAGGAGTCAGCCATGCAGGGTGGGCCAGAGTGGAGAAACAAAAGCTGAGAAGGAAGATGACCTGACTTAGAGATTTAACTGGAAAGACAGTGTTTCATGATATGAAGATTTTTTTTAATTTTAAGAAAAAAAAAATCTAGCATTGTAATTTTCACCATTTATACAGATGAATGGCCCTTTGACTCAATTATATGATGTTATGGTTCTTTGCACACTGACAAGTTTATCAGAGATTACTTGTGGTTTCTCCTGAGTTTGGAAACAATTATGTGAGATGTCACATGCAAACTACTCTGCTAAAGAACAGATTGAGAAACGAGTGAGACTTTAATTCAGTGTTCCTTTATCTGTTTTCCCCCAAATAGCTTTGTACAATTTGTTCTTAAAACCATAATCGAGGGGGATTATACTGAGGCTTTTGTTTATTTTTTAATAGCAAATGAAATTATTTTTGTAGAATAAGCTTCCTTTTGTTTTTTATAAAACAAAAATTGTGAGTTCACATGAAAAGAAACTAACATCTTTTTTCTATACCATTGCCTTGATACTGAACATATTTAAATTCTATGTGATATGTTTTATTATTTCCCTGTAATTCTTTATTTTGGGTATCATTTTACGTTTGTGTGGTTTTCAGCATTTTACCTTTTACTGAGAACAGACACTGGAAAGCAAAAAGCCTCAAGGTCTGGCCAATGAGCTGTCATCATTCCATAGGTCACAGGATGTCAGGGTTGGCAGAGATCCTTTGGATTCCATAGTCCAGCATCCATCCAGGTCTTAAATCTCTGTTGCAAAAGAGCCTGGAAAAAACATAGTCTCCTGTGTTTAGTACTTCTGTGTATACATTATTTGATTCTTTCATTTTACTCAGCATGATTGATGGTTTGTGAATCGAATACCAGATGTATAATTCTACCAACTCAAATTTTAAATGAAAACCTCTTCTGATTGTATAATAAATTTGGAGATCACTGGAGATATATAGACAGATAGATAGATAGATAGATAGATAAACTCCAACAGTTTATGTTAAGGAATATACATATATAGAGAAATATAAATATATATATATAGGAATATAAATATATATAAATATAAATATATATATATATATATATTCCTAAACATAAACTGTTGTTATACCGTAAGTCCCTATCATATAGTCTGTTAAGAAACTGATGATCTGAAATATTGAGATGTGTAAATCTAAATAACTGAGGTTCCCAAAACTTTTCTTGAGGAATTCTTTGTGAAGTATATTCCCTTACTTTTCTCCCTTAGTGAGTACAATATAAGAACATAATTAAATCTTTTTTGATAAGTGAGATTCCTGCAGAGTCTCCAGGCTATCACTCAGAAATCAATTCTAATTGTATGGCCTAAATGCCCAGAAAATAGAAGAGATGGTACTGATTTTATTCTAGCCAAGTAAATAACCCCAAAGTTATTTTTTTCGAATAAACCCTCAATACCTTTTATAATTTGCCTCTTTCTAAAAACTTAATGTGACAAAAAAAAATCCATATAACTGATGGTTTCAACTGCTAGTTGATATTTAAAGTACTATCTCTTGCTTTACTAAGCAAAATAATAGCCTTTTTAGTGAAAAATATAGAATATCTGTATAAATGTCATTAATAACATGTACAATAATTAAACCATGCTAAATGAATACATCCGCTTGCTACATTGGGATTTTTTTTAAGTATGTGCCTGGTATTACCTTTAGCATGTAATCAAGACTTATTAAGATAATAAAATCATCACTTGAGATTTCCAGTGCAATTTAGAAAAGATGAAGAATTTTAAAAGCTGTACCTTTAGGTTAAATAACCATTGTTTTCACTATTCTTTCATTTGCTTTACAGTAGTACAATAAATTGTGCCAGAACAGTCATGAATGAATAACATATATTTCTTCAGGTATTTATCTATTATTTTTGTTGTTGTATAGATCTGTGTTTATTTATTTTTATTTTATTTTAAGTTTCAGGGTACATGTGCAGGATATACAGATTTGTTACATAGGTAAACGGTCACCTAGGTATGAAGCCCAGTGTGCATTAACTATATTTCCTCATGCTCTCCCCCACCCATGCTCTTCCCCGACATACCCCAATGAGTGTCTTTCCTCTCCCTGTGTTCATGTGCTCTCATTGTTCAGTTCTCACTTATAAGTGAGAATATGAGGTGTTTGGTTTTCTGTTCCTATGTGAGTTTGCTGAGGATAATGGCTTCCAGCTTTATCCATGTCCCTGCAAAGGATATGATCTCATTCCTTTTTATGGCTACATAGTATTTCATGGTGTATATGTACCACATTTTCTTTATACAGTCTATCTTTGTTAGGCATTAGGGTTGATTCCATGTCTTTGCTATTTCGAATAGTGCTGCAATGAACATATGTGTTCATATGTCTTTATAATAGAATGATTTATATTCCTTTGGGTATATACCCAGTAATGAGATTGTGGGTCAAATGGTATTACTGGTTATAAATCTTTGAGGGATCACCACACTGTCTTCCACAATGGTTGAACTAATTTAAATTCCCACCAACAGTGTAAAAGCATTCCTATTTCTCAGCAACCTTGCCAGTAGCTGTTGTTTCCTTGACTTTTAAATAATTGCCATTCTGACTGATATTAGATGGCATCTTATTGTGGTTTTGTGTTGCATTTTTTTAATTATCAGTGATGATTGAGCCTTTTTCATGTTTGTTAGTCACATGTATGTCTTCTTTTGAGAAGTGTGTGTTCATGTCCTTTGCCCAATTTTTGATGGGGTTGTTTTTTTTCCCTTGTAGATCCTGGATGTTAGACCTTTGTCAGATGTTTAGACTGCAAAATTTTTCTCCCATTCTGTAGGTTGTCTGTGCACTCTGTTGACAGTTTCTTTTGCTGTGCACAAGCTCTTTAGCTTAATTAGATCCCGTTTGCCAAAGTTTGCTTTTGTTGCAATTGCTTTTGGAGATTTCATCATAAAATCTTTGTCCATGCCTATGTCCTGAATAGTATTGCCTAGATTTTCTTCTAGGGTTTTTATTTTTGGGGTTTACAGTTAAGGCTTTATTTCATCTTGAGTTAATATAAGGTGTAATAGAAATTAATGGGTTATGAGACATGTGTAAATTAAAAGCTGTGGTTGCTTAGAGGAGAAGGTAGAGGTTATTTGTTTGGGATAAGGTGGGGTTCAGGGAGTGAATGAAATTATCTAGAATGCTCACTGGAGGAAGTACCACTGAAGTGGGCCTGGAAGAATGATTTGGTCAATTTAACCATGGTTATAGTATACTTGTCTGGGTTCCAAGGAGCAATCCTTTCCTTGATCTCTTTCTCTTTGCATGAATGTACACTTTTCTCTTCATGTTTTTTCCTGGTAGATGTATAACCAAATGGATGCATTAAGATGATAGGACTGGTGTAGGGAAAGAAGAGTAGCCTGGCCTTCTCAAAAAGTGGCTGTCTCATCCTAAGATTTCCTCACATTGATGACAAAAAATAATGAATGCCGTATTTCTTTCCGTTAGTGAAGAGATAGTCTTTATTTCCTGACGACAAGCATGAGCGGTGCCCTGAATTGAAATCTGAATGGTATTCTTTTCAATTCACCTTCATCTACTTCAGAGTTAGTGAAAATTTCTTCAAGACTTTGACATTTCATTGCCCTTCAACCTTGCCTTTATTATTCTCCAGCCTATGGAGATATTTTATTTGAAACTAGGTGGATGTTGTTTGCATCGGGGATCTCCAAAATTATTTATGGGTGGTTTTAATGTGAATGTATATAGAGGTTGAATTTCTCTTATCTGAAATGCTTGAGACCAGAAATGTTTGAAATTTCAGAGTTTTTTTGAAGTTTTGGAATATTTCCTTATACATAATGAGATATCTTTAAAATGGGACCTAAGACTAACACGAAATGTATGTATGTTACATGTGCACCTTATTCACATAGCGTGAAAGTAATTTTATACAATAATTTTGTGCATGAAATGCAGTTTTAACTTACATTTTTACTAAGACCCCTCTCATGAGGTTAGGTGTGCAATTTTCCACTTGTGTCATCATGTTGGTGCTCAAAATAGTTTGGATTTTTGAGCTTTTTGGATGTCAGTTTTATGGTTTAGGGATGTCCAGCCTATAATTAGGAGATATCATAGTTTAACTTTATGAAATTCTTGATACTACCACACACTTATCTATCATACAATAAAACTCTCGCCAGGCATGGTGGCTAACACCTGTAATTCCAAAACCTTGGGAGGCTGAGGCACACGGATCACGAGGTCAGAAGATTGAGACCATCCTGGCCAATGTGGTGAATGCTCATCTCTACTAAAAATGCAAAAAAAATTAGCTGGGTGTGGTGGCGCACACCTGTAATACCAGCTGCTCAGGAGGCTGAGGCAAGAGAAGTGCTTGAACCCAGGAGACAGAGATTGCAGTGAGCCGAGATCATGCCACTGCACTACTGCCTGGGTGACAGTGCGAGACTCCGTCTCAAAAAATAATAATAAAATGAATAAATAAATAAAACTTTCAAAATAAGCACTTTTTATGTTATTCACATACACTCCTGTGACATGAGACTCAACCTTACAGTACAGAGTAATAGCATGCAGTCCACCCAAGCAGAAAAGATTTAGCTACTGGCCAAGACACCTCTAAAGGGAGTTTTATGTCACATCACTTTATTTATGGTGACATTTTGGGTCAGTCTTTGTAGAATGAAATTTGTTAGCTTCCAAATAGGACAGGGTGTATAGAAAGATTCCAAAGAATTCTTTTTTTTTAATTGTACCATAACATGGTCTTTGGATATTTTATGAATTACATACATGATAGGTAATGTTTCTACAACTGTCTTATAAAAAACAAAATTTAAATTTTTTTTATGTAGCTTTCTCTATTCTCAACAGCAGCAGAGTTAATTGATTATCATAGTAATTAGCATGGCTAAAGCCCATCTGTCTATAGAATTTAAGTGTATTCCAACCATGAAAATGAAAAACAAAGCCTGATCAACAAAAGCTTCACTTTTTGAAATAACAAATAAAAGATAAATCAACTCACGTATTTTTCCTCAGAAAAATTAAATTTAGCAGCCTGTATAGAAGGAGAATTTCTTCTTAGATCATCCCAATGGTACATAGTCCATAGCATTTTCTTTTTTATTTTTTTAAATGGCTTGGGAACATTAATGTCTCTGCAGGTAGTCTCTCTATTTTGAAAGATATGGTACTCCCATGCCCATCCTCTGTTCCATTCCACTTATGAATATTCTATTTCACTCAGCTTATGAAATGTGCTTAACTGCTGATATGCTCTTGTTTACTGATGTATTGGTAAAATATTTTAGTGCTGCTTATTCACAGAAGTCATTGGAGGCCTCCAGAGGACAGGAACTAATCAGAGCAACCACGTACTCTAGCTTTCAAAATCAGGGAACCAATTTATGATGCTGAAGAGAGAGAAGATAGTATCATTGACTTTTTTTCTTTTATAAACCTTAAATGAAATGGAACTGAAATCTCTCAGGCTACCCTAACCAAACTGTTTTTGTCTTTTATTTTTCTGCATTTTTTTTTTACTCCAGAATAACTTTAAGCACTATAAACTGTGAATCAAGACTTGATTTTATTTCATGTTCTTACTGCAGTGTTTTGTACCTAGAATATAGGGTTGTGGTGGCCCCTTCATGCCTGTGGCTAAGAGACAAGAACCCAGTGTTCCAAGGATAACTTGTAAATTACTATTTACACAAATGAAATATACTGGCATTAAACTGACATCAAAAAATGAAGCCCCACTGTAGTTGAGGTTTCTGATATTAAAATTGGGCTCTGAGACCATTTTTTTATAGAAAATTGAAAGCAAACAGGATCATCAGCTCCTCAATATGCAGCAAGCCAGCCTGGAAAAAAAAAAAAAAGCAAAAACAAAAACAGAAAAGAGAACAAATTCAACTAAGAAGCATAATTTGTGTTTGTAGGGATGGATGTAGCAAATGTATCTAGCAGTTAGCCTCAGATCTGTACCTTCTCTGTTACAGTATTAGGTAAGATCATCCCTTTATGATATTGGGTTTTGTAATCTAAACCAACTAGGATTATCCTAAATACAAGTTGCCTTCCTAAGAAAAAGGAATCCATGCTATACTTTTTAATATAATAGGCTCTAAGCTATAACTTCTTACCAAGAGGCCATGAGATCTGTTCTTTGAAAATATCAATTCAATCTGGCCTTGTGACCAAAAAGAGTAAACAAAATACAGATATTTATTAAAAACTAGTATTAAAATTTCATCAATGTATGCTATTCTATTTTTAATAAAAGGACAGTATTCTATATCTGCAGTTCTGAAAAAATAGTTACATAAACACACACAAGAACTGGATAAGATATACAAATCAGTACCATAGAAAGCCTGTTGTAGCTTTGAAATCACAAAAGTAGAGCTTAAGTGTCCTGGATTTGTCACTTTTTATCTGAATGTCCTTGGACAAAGCATTAATTTATCTGAGCCTCATTATCCTCTTATGTAAAATGGGGATGATGACAATAATCTCTTTTCCATAGGATTTTGGTGTGGACTTAATGGATAATTTGAGTTTGTCTTGTAAATAGAAAAGCACTCTACCAAAGTATGTCGTGTTTTCCTTGTATGAGTGAAAACAATAATTAATAATCTGGAAAAGTAAGACAAGAGGATGGAATTTCTAAATACTAAAGAAAATATGTAGATTATTTTTTAACACCTTATTAACTAGGACCAGGTGCTGTCAGAACTGTCACAGCTCCCTTCAACCTTGCATTCATTCCAGGATGAGGCAGGTGGTTCATAACAATCTTGATCACCAAATCTGTTTAAAAACCAGGGAGCAACTTTCAAAAGTTGAATAAATACATCCTTTCCTGGCATATTATTTTGTCATATTATTTAATGTCAGTTTTAACCACAGCAGTCTGCAAGGTGTTCTTGAAGGTTAAAGAAAGTACATGACAAGGTGTTTGTTCATAAGGTGCTTATAGAATTGTTAAGCAGACACAACACAATGAAAAGACAATCTGTTCATCATAATTAATAGTGAAAAAATATAGCACATTAAGTCAGGTTAATATGGCTTATCTTGTGTGCAACAAAACTGTTAAACTTGATGTCAAGAATATAAGTATAATATATCCCATAAGTTACTATTTGGAATCACTGTTGGGTAAGGTTATATGATGGATTGAACAATGAAAGAGTCTCAGTCCACAGGACACTTCCCTCAAAGGCTTTTTTTTTTTTTAAACCAAATCTCCAAATCAAATTACAGAGTTAAACAGATTAAACATTTCAGAGTGAATGCCCAGAGTCATTTGGACTGGAGACTGCAACCATGAGGCCATGAGGTTTTCAAACCTAGGGGACTGCTCTAGACAAGTGATAGCAGCCATCCAAACATTCCTTTAAAAACTGGAATGTTTTTAAATGGGATTTTGACAGAGGTCATTGATCTGTGGTCATGGGGTAACAGATGAATTATCTCAAAGCAGGAGCTTCAAACTTTTGTAGTGGTGTGCATCATTGGTTTAAAAAATGTTTTTTGGTTACAGTCAGTATTTGTATATTTATAAACTATATGTCATATTTTATAACATAAGATATAAAATGGATAGAAATTATAAATGGTTCAGTTAATATATATACAAATTAAATGTCTAGTGTTTTCTTCCATTCACCATAGATCTTAAGGTGCAAAAACCTCACTTCTGAAATTATTAGAAGACAATTAATTCCCTGTTGCTTTGTGTGAATGGCCAAGGATCAGGCTTCCTTTCCAGATGGCATGGATTAGAACCAAAATAGAAGGAAGGAAAGCATAGTCTGAGAAGCATGAAGAGAAACCACCTATATAGGCACATTCATGGGCAGAGACCAGCCTCTTCTAATACAGTATTCAGCAGATGGCGATCAGAGATGATAGTGTGGCTATCACTGTGGCTGCAGAGTTGGGAGCAATGGGAGCAATGGCAGAAGCAGCAGGAACACAGCCCTACCTACCCCAGCTTCCACCCTTCCTGTCCCGGTACAGGGTGCAGAAATGCAAAGACTCTCTCAGATCCTCCGTAGAAAGCCCATTTGGTACCTAACAGATATATGAGTGAGTCCAAGAGAAAAGGTCAAAATAAGGACAGCATGTTTAGAAAGACTTTACCTCTGCTTTCTAGAGACTGGAAGCTCATCATTTCTTTAGAAAGACAGACGAGTGAGTGAGCAGCACTGTGACTCTGTGATGCTTGTTCTTTTGAAGCAGACACTGTTGCTGCCCTGCCTCATCACCCTGTGCTCACGTTTATGTTCCTACAAATGCTGACAGCTTCCCCTTTCCAGTGCCCTTGGGTCTTACTTTCTCTGCCCCTGGGAAGCTTGCTCATGCTGCCTCAGCAAGGAAATGCTGGGGCTTTCATGCCCTTAGGGAAACTCTCTGGTCTTATCCTGGTCTCAGTCTGTCTACGTTCTTACCTGTACTTCCTGGGATGACCGTTCAAATAAAGACGCTTGTGTCTACATCCTTGTCTCCGTGTCAGCTTCTGAGGAGAAACAAACAAGAACTGAATTTGGCCGGGGTGGGAGGGTTTCATATTTTATCCATTGCATCCATTGTGTTGTGTTTGTTTTTCTCAAGTAATTTTTTCTAGAGTCTCAAACAATTCATGTAAATTTGACAGAAAGCTAGACACAGCGGATTTACATACCATACCATCTGGTCAAAATCTTGGTGCCTGGTCAAGGTTCCATTTTGGTGTGTAACTTTAATACTGCATGTTCTACAACAGTGTTCTCAACTGTTGCTCTAAATTGGCTGATTCAGATTTAAAAGTGTCTGTCAGAAGATCTCAAACTTTTGTATTATATATGTGTAATTACTAATTACAATATATAATAAAATATATCAGTCTGATAGTTTGGCATAAGTCCTAAGGGCATGGGCTTTGGATGTGCCGACGTTTGAGTCCCTACTTTGACACTTTTAGTTCTGTGCAAAAGTTTCTTTATGCTTTATAAAAGGATCTCAATGTTGATATCCTGTTGATTCCTGAAAAATACACGTAGCATTGACTTGGGGGTTTATTCTAAAGTATCAATCGCTTATGATATTCAGTTAAATTGAGCAATATAACTTGGTAGCAATATAACATGCTCCATATTCTGCCCACAACTTCTTGAGATCTGTTCTCCAATAGAGATTATATAGATTTGACACTTACGTGTGCAAATAGGTTATTTGTATGCACATTTTTGACAGACACTTATGTGTCTATCTCATTGCTTTGACAGTATAGCCATGCACCACTTAATAACAGGGATACTTTTGAGAAATGTATCTTTAGGTGATTTCATCATTGTGTGAACATCATAGAGTGGACTTCCCCAAAACTACGTAATCTACAATGCTATATGGTATAGCCTATGGCTTCTAGGCTTCAAACCTGTATGACATGTTACTGTACTGAACACTGTAGGCAACTGAACACAATGATACTGTGTATCTAAACTTAAGTACGGTAAAAATACAATGTTATGATCTTCTGGGACTTCTATCTTACATGCAGTTTGTCATTGAGGGAAACATGCAGTTGTGTGACTATTAGCAAACACTAGAGAGACACAAACTTAAGTATCAGTTATTTGTATGCAATTCTGTCAACTCATTGTGGTTCTTTGAGGAAAATTCATGTACTCTAACCATTTATTTTACATGTGAAACATCTACAGCAGCATGATTACTGATGAATAAAACTCTTCTTTCATTTTTTTTTGCGTGTAGTACCTTCATATTCAAATGTATCCTTAAAGCATATACTTGGAAATAGTAATCCTTTTGATTTACCTATTTTGTCCTAATTTATAACCCAAGATGAAAACTTCTTTTGATACTCAGTGTCAATACATTTTATGAGACCTTTTCATCTACGAGTCTGAAAGGAAAGCACCTCTTCAGTCATGTGACATTTTTTCCTGAGAGCTTTAGTTAATGTTACATGTATGGCATATGTTTAAGTTTATAAGATGTTGTTTAAAGAAAAGCTGTTGGGGAAATGCTTGGCATCATATTAATGGAAGTCAGTATGTCCCAAGTTTGTCCATCTTTTTGTCCATTAGCAATGTTTGTATATTAAAATATGTCTAATGATTGATAGAAGCACATCTTATGGTCATTTTGCTCTGAATTTGACTTTTAGATATAACAGAGAAATTGGTCCTAGAAGTTATTCAGTAAATGCGTAAGCTGTGATGGCTTCTTTCCAACCCATGAAATTCCATGTGATAGTTGGTAGCTGTAATACTTCATCATTGGAAGAAAAATGCTGCGCAAATCTCCAGATCATGTTTGCTTAATCTTTATTCTATGGCTACATAATGTGTTTCATGAAAAAGTTTTGTGACATTTCTTAACAGTAGATTGTGTTTACGTGATAGTAACACTGGACAGTATGATAAATTGTACAATTTACTAAGAATGGATCGATAGTGTGCTTTTATATTCTGAAACCAGAACTATTGATATAAAGAATAAGCATCTTTTTTTCTCTTGTACTCAAAATCAACACTTCTTAAATCTTACCTAGTGGAAAGGAACATTTCTGGAGTGATTATATAAATCTGTCTTTCGTGGATTGAGTGAAATGGCAGAAACCTCACCTTAATTGCAAAAGGACCATTGAAGCTTGTGATAGCAGGAGCTTCCTGAAAAGCCAGGATGGCTGACATTCTATTTGAAATGCATTAGAGCAAAGAAGTTTATAGTTCAGAAAGATGTACATAAAGTACTTCTCAGATGGTGCTTTCTGTTGCTTACCTTGCAGCTGTTATGTACTAGAGAGTTTGGTTATTTAACTATACATTTTTTGAGGAGATACTCAAGGTCATAGTTGCAGCAGATTTTTAATTGTATACCAAGCTATAAAAAGTGGAACATTTCACCCTGGGGAGTCCCCCGAAATGATTGTAGTCACTTTATTAAGTGAGCTAACACAGAGTTTGGCTATGGTTTCTAAATCAAAGGTTCGTGTATATGTTTTGTTCCTTGGGCAATCATTGTTCCGTAGTTTTCAGTTTTCACTATCTGGAAGTACAAACCAATAAACCTTTCAGGAAAAAAAAACAAATTTTACATTTTTATATAGTTATTACCCACAGTGTTCAGGAAACTTTATCAACAACAAAAATAGCCTGTAAACTTAGAATATTTGTGTGTGTGTGTGTGTGTGTGTGTGTACACACATATGTACATATATACACACACTAAATTTTGTACATATATACATATATATGTATACACACATACTTTGTTTATAGTATGTATATATATATAAACATATATATCTAAGTTTAAGTATCTGTTAAGGTTCAAATATATACACTAAATTTTGGCTTAACATAGTAAAAACAAACTGAGACAAACTAATGTGGTTGGAATCAAGTATTTTGGAAATTGACCTTAGGAAATTGGAGGGGTAAAATTCATTCTTTATTTGTGCTGCAGATTGTATATGTTACTGTAATGTCATACTTCCAAACAATAATTACAAAAGCATTATTCTATAAGAAGTTCTATTTGTCCAGTCTATGCACAGAGCCTACATAAACTAATGCAATTGTTTCTTTAAGACTGTTGAGTCCAACCCTTAATCTTGAACAGTATCCCAATGGAGCCTATTATGTTAGAACTTGAAGGAAGAACACAAAGGATAGATCCATTGAGTCCACAGTGTGAAATACAAACTCTACTTTTACTTTAGCATGACTATTTTAAGACAGTAAACTGAAGAGTATATCTCAATATATTTTAGCCTGCAGATATTCTACTATTAGCTTAAAATCCCTACTCTTTATAGTAAATGATTCAAATCTCTATTATATTCCTGTTTGAAACATTCTTCTTTCATTAATGAAGTACTGGTCTTTGTGCATTATGTTCTGTTTTTGCTACAATAGTTTTTTGGATAGAAAATAAGGAAGAATCGTTGTTTCCTCGTATTAAAGTCTTGATAGGATTCTTAGCACTTGTGAAATTAAGGGGTTTTTTACACCTTCCTGAATGTGCTACTCATAAACCTAGCCATTAATACTTCTTCCTCTATGTCTGTACCCAAGGTGTTAGTATTCCCCACCAATACTATCCATCTCAGCAGCCCTCTTCCACCCAAGCTTTGGAAGGTGCTGTTCTAATGTGAATTGGTTGGCTGTTAGCAGAATAAACTATATAACGACCATCCCAAAACTCTGGCTTAAAACAGAAATCGTTTATGCTCTCTTATGTTGAAGTCAAGCTGAGTTTGACAGACCTACACTAGTATTGAATGGTGCTGGCTCCCAGAATCAGGTTGGATATAGATCTGCTCTTTATGCTTTTTATCCTTGGCATAATAGGCTACCCAATACATATGCTTCTCATGGCAGCAGCAGAAGCATGAGAGTCAAGTAGAAAGAGTGGATGACTCCTAAGGCTTAGACTCACAATTAGTACCCAATACTTCTTTCTGCCTGCATTCTGTTGTCTCAATCAATTCACATTCCCAGCCTCAGTATCAATGCGACAGGAAAATAAAGTGGTTGACTCTAGAGAAAGTACTACAAAGTCACATGGCAAAGAGTGTGGAAACTAGAGAAAGGTGAAGAAGTCGAACAATAATGCAATCTACCATATCCTACACTTATAAATTGGCCACTGTTCTCTCTCAAAACAATGCTGTGCAAGGCAGCTCTAGAATAATTGACTAATAAGACTAGTTATTCAGAAGATCACACTGAAGAGAATCAGTCCATTTCTAGTAGTTTTCTGTAGACCAGTGAAGCTCAGATAGGATCCATGGACTAGCTGCCATTGCATGTACCCTTTGCTTTTGATCCACAAAATGATAAAGCACTTGTACCAAATGTAGATTATGACCCCAGATACATTATTTCGCTTGCTAAAATTGTTTTTTGGAACAAGAAATTGTCAATGAAGGAAGCAGTATGTTTTGATTTTCAACTTGGCTCAAGGTATTCATCATATAGCAGACAGGTGCTTTGAGTAGCATTACCCAAGAGCTTGCCTAGAAAAATGTATTCCTTAATCCAGGATTTTGTTTCTTTCATTAACTATAGATTATATGCATTTTCAGAACTGAAGTTAAACATAATGAATTTGGCTGGGTACAGTGGCTAACGCCTGTAATCCCAGCACTTTGGGAGGCAGAGGTCAGGAGTTCAAGACCACCCTGGCCAAGATGGTGAAACCCCATCTCTACTAAAAATACAAAAATTATCTGGGCATGGTAACGGGCACTTGTAATCCCAGCTACTTGGGAGGCTGAGGCAGGAGAATCACTTGAGGCTGGGAGGCAGAGGTTTCAGTGAGCCAAAATCATGCCACTACACTCCAGGGTGACAGAGCAAGACTCCATCTCAAAATAATAATAATAATAATAATAATGAACTTGATACTTTTATATTAGCATTATAGTTCCTATCTGTTTGAAATTATTCAAACAGAATTGTTGACCAGTAGCACAAGTCTATACAGGGAGTAATGTAATATTAGGAGAGATATGAAATTTGGCAATTAGGTAGATGCATAAGAAAAATAATATATAAAATATGACTATTTTCTAAGCCCAGTACTCCCAAAATATATTTATTGCCCTAAATAGAAAAGTATATTTTCCACTGCCTCTTCTATCTAAAAACATTTATTATGTTCTTTAATGTGTATAAGGTACCTATTTAAAATACATATGTGATGTAATAAAAATATATTGCTATTATTAATACTTATATGTTGGTCATAAATATTATTCTTATTTAATTGAAACATATCTTCCATTTTTTACTTCCATTTAGAAGCTATCAATAAATCACTTGTAATATGTTTGAGAAGGATTAAATGGATAGAGTCAGGTCATACTTTATGGAGTTCATATTTTCAGTATTATGTCGACAGTCACAGTCATCTCAAACTTATTAGAAAAAAATTAATGAAATAGCTGCAGGGCCTAACATACCTAGAAATAGTGTCAAGGAAGGCCAAATTTAAAATACAGCATTAAGGTTATATCTCCATCTCTACATTTTATTACATATGTTGCTTCTACTCTCTGAAGCAATAAATCAGCCCAGGAAACTGCTTCTCCATATTCTGAACTCCTAAGATGTTTGCTGCCTAGAAATTTGTTTGGTGTTTATTTACTCATTTGTGTTATTTTTTTCTGTGCATCTGTTTAGCTTATTGATGTTGGCAGACTCTTTTACATTGAGTAAAACATTTCCATATTTTTTATTTTTGGTGCTTACAGCAGCCCCATGGAGATGTCAATGTTATCACTATTTTGCAGATGAAGGAACTGACATCTAGTTTAGGTGATTTTTTTCCCAAAGACACACAGCTAGAAAGAGTAGAGAACACTCCAAATACACTTTTATTTTTTAAAGTTCATTTCTATCAGCCCTTCTATAATAGACAGAAAATATAACATGCGGGCAGCGATTTGTCTCTCTTCCATGCTCTGAATAGGAACTAATAATTATACATGATAATCTTTCCCTCAGGTCATATCTACAGCCTCAAAGAACTTTTCAACACACTATTTCAGAAAGAATCTTAACATTTTTGGAGTTGACATTCATAATTAAATATGTTTGATTTTCCAGCTATATATATCACTTTCATAGATTTATGGCTTTTTTCTCTCTGCCTCTATCATGTCTGCAATTGTACTTTGCACAAAATAATACATGCTAAATAAATATGTTAATAGTTTTTGGTTAAATGGGTAAAAGTAATAATGTGGCAGAATTTGGTTGACTCTGAGGAAGAGTATTTTTTCTTTTATAATCCTTGAATAATTTATTTCTCAGATATTACTGGGCCTCATCTGTGCCAAGCATTTTATACATTTGAGATTCAAGGATGAATTTATTCAGTGAACTTTTATTGAGCATTTATTCTATGCCAACTCTGTGCTGGGTACTGGCCATACAAAATTGAACGAGACAAACGTGATCCTTATCCTTTCAAAGCTTTTTGTTCGCTAGAAGAACCAGATATGAAACAATAAAATCCACATATATAATACAAAGTAGGATGTGTGTTTTTAAGGAAAAGAACTGCCTGCAATGATAGAGAGAAATGATGCCCCATAAAAAAAGGGTTTTCCTGGTGAGGAGATAGAGGGTAAGCATTCTTTGCCGAGGGCACCATCTTCATTCTAAGGAGGTCCCAAGGCAAGGAAGTGCTTGGAGCAGAGAAGGACATGCCAGGCCATTGTGTCTGGAAGACAAGGATCAAGAAGCAGAGCCATAGCTCCTTTCCTAAAGAACTAAAAAGTCCAGTAAGGAAAGAGGCATAAATAGGCAACAGCACCTATACAACACAATACATTAAATGAGAAAAAGAATCAAAACAGTTTGTGAAAGAGAGGCAGGATTAGAAATGTTAACAGATGAAGAAGTGGTAGACTACCCTTGGGGCATAAGAGGGAGACATAAAAGGACAAGTATGAGGACCAGGAGCACAGTGACTGGTGCAAACATTGATGTCCAGGGCTCACCCCTAAAGAATAGGGCCATCTGGGGCCCACCTGGATTGCAATTCACAGAGAAGGTTTTATCATATGAGTTGGGCAGATCCCCCAAAAGACATCTTTGTATACAGAAGCAGTCTAACAAGATCACATCATGAGTTTGACTGCAGGATTTGTGAATTCTGATTTCGAAACTGCAAATGAACCCACTCATTTAACAAATGGACCACTTGCTTAACTTCTTCAGTACTGTTTACTCATATGTAAATGCGTGGAAGCATCTTACCTCAAGAATATTGAGTTTCATTAGTTCAATAAATATTAATTGAAACCCTCCTATTACCTCTTACTAGGTTCGGATACAACACTGAATGAATCCCAGTCTTTATTTTCCAGAAGCTTTCAGTCTGGGAAATGGTGCCGGGGGGCGGGGGGGCTTAGGGGACAAGGTAAAGGGTGAGTTTTACAGGCAGAATCAATAAAATGGCACATGTTAAATTTTCTGTCTCAATGCTTGACCCAAGGAATCTTCTTTCCCTTCCTCCATTCCCATATCATAGCACAAAGTACTCTATTTTTTTTTTTTATAGAAAACCCCTGTTTTGTGAGAACAGCAGTAGTCACTGTAGTAGATTTTCCAATCTTTCTGGAGATATAAATGGCAGTCATGGTACTTTACAAAACAGCCACTCTAACAGATGCCAAGGGTCTTATCGATGGTGCTCTTAAAAATTAAACATTGACCATCTTTTTTTTTTTTTTTTTTGAGACGGAGTTTCGCTCTTGTTACCCAGGCTGGAGTGCAATGGCGCTATCTCGGCTCACCGCAACCTCCGCCTCCTGGGTTCAGGCAATTCTCCTGCCTCAGCCTCCTGAGTAGCTGGGATTACAGGCACACGCCACCATGCCCAGCTGAATTTTTGTATTTGTAGTAGAGACGGGGTTTCACCATGTTGACCAGGATGGTCTCGATCTCTTGACCTCGTGATCCACCCGCCTCGGCCTCCCAAAGTGCTGACCATCTTTTTTGTAATGGAGATGGATGTTGGATCTAGTGGAACAGTGGTGAAGAATATGTTGAGTGTTGGACTGGAAATTTGAACTGGAGAAAGTAGATGGAGACTAAAACATGGGTTGTGACTCAGTTTACAATGAAGTTTAGTCTCATTAAACCTCATGACAGAGGTGTAATCATCCTATCCGGTATCCTGTTGTTTGTTTGCATATACTGAATAATTTTAAAAACAGGAAAAACACCCAAGGAATGTTAATAAATCTACATAAAGAGGGTACATTAGTCCGCTGAAGCTGCCATAACAAAACTGCAAACTGGGTAACTTAAACAATAGAAATTTATTTCTCACATTTCTGGAGGCTGTGAAGTTCAAGATCAAGACATCAGCAGATTTGGTGTCTGGTAAAGCCTGTTTCCTGATGTATAGATGGCACCTTCTCTCTATGTCCTCACATGGTAGAAGAGGTTAGAAATCTCTCTGGGGCCTGTTTTATAGTCAGTAATCTCATTCATCAGGACTCTGCCTTGCGATCTAATCACTCCCAAAGGCCTGGCCTCCTAATACCAACACGTTGAGGGTTAGAATTTCAACATATGAATTTGGAGGGGACACAAACATACAGACTATAACAGAGAAATTTTAGATGGCTGAAAAGATCAGAGATTTCCCAAAACGCACTTCAAGGTGACCAACATTTCTTAAATAGTGCTACATGACAAATTGTGGAAGAAAAGATTTTTCTGCCAATCCTACCTTTATACCAAACAGATTATAACCACTCTGTTCAGAGCAAGAACCATGTAGTATTAATTTTTTCATTCAAACAGCGGCTATGGTGCCCTGTCCATGTTGAAGTAGCATTCATACACTCAGGAAATGTTGGTTGAATACATATTTCAAGGTCCTTTTAAAGCTTGATATAAACACAGACATACCCAGTAGTTGCTAATCACTGCTCGTTGGTTGCCACTCTAACTTTTCTCTTGCCCCTTTTTTTTTCTTTTTTCTTCTTCTATTTTTTTGAAATGGAGTCTCACTCTGTTGCCCAGGATGGAGTGCAATGGTATGACCTCGGCTCGTTGCAACTTCTGCCACCTGGGTTCAAGTGATTCTTCTGCCTCAGCCTTCCAAGTAGCTAGGACTACAGGCATCCCCACCATGCCCAGCTAATTTTTGTATTTTTAGTAGAGACGGCATTTCACCATATTGGCCAGGCTGGTCTGGAACTCCTGACCTCGTGATCCACCTGCCTTGGCCTTCCATGGTGCTGGGATTACAGTCATGAGCCACTGCGCCCAGCCTCTTGCCTGTTTTTTCTTACTTACCCTGATGGATGGACATGGGTTTTAACCCAGAAAGAACACTGTGTGGATCCAAGCCAGTCTTGGTAACTCCATTCCCCTTGCCAGGACTGGCATAGGCCTGAGAATATGCACAGATTCTGCCCAGTGAGACAGAGGGAAACATTGCTTGGGAGTGAGTGGGTGTTTGAGAAAGGTTCCACTTTCTTACAAAGATATTTAAGAAATATGTAGAGAAAGGCCTTTTCTTTGGCCTTGAATCCAACCTTGTGGGGAGAGATAGTTGGAACTGCTGTCACATTTTAAGGAGAGCAGCCAACACATTCAGGATGGCAGAACAGAAAGGTGGGAAAAGCCATGACTACCATGCAAAGCCATGAATTAATTAAACCTGAAAGTATCTACCTCCTGACTTCCTGTGAGAGATGATACCTTTTCCTGATTGTCTAAGTCATTTTTAGTTTGGTCATCTGTAAAATTTGCAGCCAAAATTAGCTTTTATAAGACCTGCAGATTGATTAAATATGTGGTGCTGTGCGCATAGAAAGACCTTTGCCTATGTATAAAATTTCAAAAGGATTCATTCAACAAATAGATTTTGAGAGCTTACTACTGTTTAAAATTGATTGAGAGAATGTATTTCTATTGAGGTTTTGGACTCTGTAGCACAAACATGAAATTGATAGCAAAAACCAGCTGGCATTCGATGTTGTTCCCACATGAGCGCTTTATATGCATGAAGGGATTGCCTGTGTCTCTGTTTTTAACCAAAAATGAAAACAGAAATGGAAAATCGGTGAATGGCTAAATTGGACAACCATGCCGAACTCTCATATGATATTGTAATTTGGTAAAATATACCATTCTGAAGAGTTCAATACATATTAATACTCTGGTGGTTTTTAATTTATTCCATTTTCATGCTTATTAAAAGCCCATTTCATTCAGTAAATAGTTACTAGATCTAATGTAGGGACATAGGCAGGCTAGTAAATCATGCTTTTGAATGTACTATTTTCTTTAAGGAAAAAGTTAAATAGATGATTCTCCTGTGTGTACATTTGCTTTAAAATGCTTTTTGTATTCTAGACACAAAGGTAATCCTATCTCTATTTTTCTTTTTTCTTCTGAAATACCAAGAAAGATGACCTGTAGTTCTTTTCACCTATAAAATTGGTCTTTTCTCTCAAATTAATTTAAAATGTAGCTTTGCTCACACCTGAAACCCCTTGAGAATAAGCAAAATCTACATTTCTTTTTCAAGCAGTACCCTGTCAATCTAAGAAGAAAAGAGAACCTTGTTTCAATTGCTGGCGTCTCATAGCATGGCATTTGTAGCAGCCTCATAGGTTAGTAACTCTGGTTCAATTTGAAACTTAGATTTTTATTGAGTGTGCTTCAGAATAAAATCTAGTAAGATTTAAAAGCAGGTATTCATGATTTACAAATTAATTTTTTTAAGTAGCACGTTAAGAGTTTGGAGGAACAGATTCACCAGCAATACCCTTGAAGCCTTTAAATGATGGTGGTAATAAGTTCTATCTTTTTTTTTTTTTTTTTTTTTTCAAAAATTAACAGCAGCAGAGGAACTAAGAACTTGACTATTCTGCCTAGTGGCATTATGCTTAGCATGAATTTATTCACCATCTAAATGCAACTCCAAATTCCCACCAGGCAATCTGTAAAATCTCAATAAATGCTGATAGAGTGATGAACTACTTTGGTCTTGTCTCAGAATATAACTACAAATTTCTGCTTATCATGTGAGAGACTGTCTGATTATTAATAATACATGGGTTTGCAGAGAAGCCAGACAGATGTCGATATATCATTAGTCTTTTTTTTTTTTTTCCATGAAACTCATCAGTTTTTCTAGCATAAACCATGGTGGACCTCGAAGATGCCTATTTGGCTTCACCAACTGGTTTCTTTTAGCAATATAGGCACACACAATCCCATTTTTCTCAGGATTTATTAAATGCTATTACATGTTGTCCTTTATTAAAGGCTACTTCTAACTCATCTGAAAAAAAGATTCTGGATTACCATAGGAGGTCCTACAAGAAAACAAATTTGCCTTTTGTTTGTTTGTTTTGACAAAGGATCTCTCTCTTTCAATGTAGAGTGCAGTGGTTTGTTTATAGCTCACAATAGCCTCAAACTCCTGAGCTTAAACGCTCCTCCAGCCTCAGCCTTCCAATTATCTGGTACTGCAGGTGCATGCCACCACGCCCAGCTAACCTTTTTATTTTTAGTAGACATGGGATCTCACTGTGTTTCCCAGGCTAGTCTCGAACTCCTGGCCTCAAGGTATCCTCCTACCTTGGCCTCCCAAAAATTCTGGGATTACAGGCATAAGCAGACAGGTCTTATGGAATAGGCATGAGGGAAGCTAAAATGTAGAGAAACAAGTGAAGAATATTATTCAGCAGTCATATAAAGGGACAGAAAATGTTTCTGCCTCTATGCTTCTGGGCCCATGCCAGACATTGTTAATTAGTCATTTCCATTTTTTTTTCCATTTAACATAGACACAGGCTCAGAATCCTTCTTCAGATGAATATTGCAGGTTACTATCACTATCCTAGTTATCTACTGCATGAAACCTAGTTGCCATCTCTAGCAAGATAATGAGTTCTGACAAAGATGAGACCACTTACTAAAATGTATTTTTGGCAGCTCAGCACCATTTTTCTTCCTCTCTAGTCATCAAATCGTGATGAATCTTCTGCTTGGAGATACATTTCTATTCTGACCATCTATTTTACCACCATTGCAGTGATTTATAATAACAATGAGATGTTATTCAGTGTATGGTTAGATCATGCTACCTACTGGAAAACAAAAAGACAAGTCAAGCCTGACACTTTTATATATGGGAAGCAAGTATGCCATTGAAGTAGTCGTTGTTGAACTGGTATCAGTTTTCAGTTCTCCTTTACTTCTAGGCACCATTCTATTGTAAGTTAGGTCTGGCTAAGCAGGAGAGTTCCCTGGACCCCTTCACAGGACTTGCAACAGGGGTGTGGCTCACTAACTGGCTACTGCACTCAAACCCTTGCAGGAGGGGGAGCATGCAGGTGAGTGGGTGCCCAGATGGGGCGAGTGCTTTTTGCTCCAGCCAGACAGTAGCATCTAAGGTTATGTTACAATTCATGCTTTTTTAGCAGTTGCCTTCCACAGATTTCTAAGTGTTAACCAGCTCAGCGGAGAGTCAGGATAACAGCCCTTTACACCCTGCCCTCTTGGTACATGGGTTCTTGTCTGGTATCCAGGAAGAATCAAGTTACACAGACTTGAAGGATGGTGAATGCAGAGGTCTTACTGTGTGATGGAGGTAGCTCTCATCTGGATGGGGAGCTGGAAAAGAGAGCGGGAAGATTATTTTCTCCTGGAGTCTCCGACTGTCCAGCTGTCTCTTCAACATTCAGATTCTTCTTTTCTCTCCTTCTCCACCATGCTGCTCTGCTCTTCTGCCAGTAGAGTTTAGGGTTTTTATGGGTACAGGTGGGGGATATGGCGGGCCAAGGTGGTTTCGGAAAGAGCAACATTTGGGTGGGAAAACAGGGATGTGAAGTTCTCGTGCAGGGCCGTAGGCCCAGGCTTGTGGGTGGAGCGCTTGCCACAGAGCTACCCTCTTCTACCCAGTATTTCCTGTCTCCTGTCCATATCAGGACCATATGGTTTTCTTAGGCCATTCTTCATCTGCTGGTTTCCCCTGCAGAGCTCTAAATATTGCAGTGCTAAAACTTTTATTTTCCCAGATTTCAGAGAGAGAAACATGAAGTGGATCCCCACCAAGTCAAAGTGGGCATGTAGCATGAATGAAAAAATAAGCTTTAAAACCACTGAGATTTAGACTACTGTAATCTGTCCTTTCCTAACTAATGCTATTCCACTGGAATAATATTAGGCAAGTGTCCATGGAGGAGACACAGTTGTCTACATAAGGATATTTGAAGAGATTTTTTAGCATGAGCTTTGACAAGGAAACAAAAATCTTCTTTCATTCTAAAACATCATCCATTGTATGACCTAGCATTGACTTAGTAATAGCTTTGGGAAAGAATAAAGGATCTGCTTTAAAATCATACAAAGCTCTGTTGAATAAAATGATAATAGCATGCATTTATCCAAAAAAGTATAATCTCTTTTTTATTATCTCCAAGTCCAAATCAACGCCTTTTTCACATTGAATTGCAAAACTCTTTTAAATCACTTCTATAATTCAGTATTGATACATGGCTTCAAAGTTACATTACCTTTTCCAGAAACAGCATGTGTTACGATGATTTGCTCAACATTGCACTTTTAGGACTCCAAATAATTTTGAGGAATATCAAAGAATGCTAGGAATTTATCTGAATTTTCATTACTTTTATCATTTTCTTTTTACTTGGGTTAGGTATCACTAGACGTTAAGTAATTCTCTTGAAAACCTCCAACTTTTGACAGGTAACTATTTAGCACCATCACAATGCCTGAATCATTTACATTAATCTTTCATAGGAAATTCTTTGGCCTATCCTGAAACATTTCATAATTTCTACTGCTTTTAATTGTATTTTCTGAGAGAGGCAGAGAATTTATTTCTTGGAGCATCAGTGAGAAATCAAAATACAGTTTTTACTTTAATACATTTTCCCAGCTTTGGTCCCATAAAACACTTTGATTCTCTTTTTTAACCACAGAATATGCATGTGGTATTAAATCTTCATTTTTTTAGTATATTTACATTTTCATTTCTTTTTCCATACTCATTTATCTTCACAAAACTTTATAAATTTTCATACTGCATCATAGTACAATCTTTATAAATGCTTTACAAGTGACAGATACCTAAATACATTATAATTCTTCCATATATTATCCTACCAAAGATAATATTTGAAGTTGAAATCAGATGAACAATTATCTCCTATGCATGACTAAATTTACGTTCACAAAATCTATGAAAACTATATCCCATCTTGCTCCTCTTCCTAAAACCTAGACAGTTACATTTAACAGTAGTCATAAGATAGTTTCCTATTTTAAAATGTTAATGTGAAAAAAAAAAGGTACTTTGCAATGCAGTAACTTTGGTATTAAAAAGTTATTTAATCCATAAATAGCACTGAAGCCATATCATTTAATTAACATTTATTTTAAGTATAATTATAAATATACGTGTGTTCATTATGTAATATATAACTAATGTACATATTAAATATAGTCATAAGTTTATACACATCACAAGTGATAAACCAAACTGACTCTCAATTAGCTTTCTCGTAGGAATCTGTGAGCCCTTTAGTCAGAAGTGACTAAGAAAATTCTTTCATCTTTGTCTACACAGACCAGCCATTTAAGCGTTAGGATATTTTATCATCATTGCCTCAGATCCACACTGTTCAATGCACATCAGCTTTATTGGACTGATTACTTCTTTTTTTTTTTTGAGACGGAGTTTCGCTCTTGTTACCCAGGCTGGAGTGCAATGGCTCACCGCAACCTCCGCCTCCTGGGTTCAGGCAATTCTCCTGCCTCAGCCTCCTGAGTAGCTGGGATTACAGGCACGTGCCACCATGCCCAGCTATTTTTTTGTATTTTTAGTAGAGACGGGGTTTCACCGTGTTGACCAGGATGGTCTCGATCTCTTGACCTCATGATCCACCCACCTCGGCATCCCAAAGTGCTGGGATTACAGGCTTGAGCCACCGCGCCCGGCCCGCGGATTGATTACTTCTTAAAGTTACTCTGGAAAAATCCTCATTCTGGACAATATTTATTAAAATGTTGGTTTTTCTATAATAAATTTTCTCTAGAAAAAGTGCTAAATCTTGTTACTCCTGGATATGACTTTTCTATTTTCCCTGTTAATTTTCTGTATCTCTGAGCTATGTTGGCAGTGGTTAAAGCAGATATTTTTGTCATTGTGGTTGCCTTATTCTTTTCTGGGTGTTAAGTGAGTATTATGGAAACGAATCCCTATTCAGGAGCCCTAGATACTGCAATACTTTCTGCCATGCCATTCAACATTCCCCTTCACCCTCACAGTTCTGTTTTATTGTTTCATTTTGTTTTCACATTCTTTTCATGTAAATGGCAATATCACAACACAAAAAGACTACCATAGAAGAAAAGAGAATTAATTATCAGGGAATTAATTAATATGAACTTCCATAATGTGATAAAATATAGCATGATAATTTGGGGCCAATCTTTATCCATATTCAAATATTCTAAAGATTAGACCAAAAGTCATTTCAGGAAGGTAAATTATATATCCATTTTAATATTTTACAATTATTTCTGTAATCTACCTATAAAATACAGCTATTTTGAAGGAAAGAATATGATTGTTCACTGATGTACGATAACAAAACAAATTTCTGTACCTTAAAAGATATAGTGAGGTAAAGAATAATAATTATCAATGTAATACTTTGGGTATTATTACACTCCTGGTAAGTGTTTATGACAAGTATTCAACAGGAGTTTATGGTACTCTTCATTACTTCTTTTTTGATAGACTCAGATTCTTGAAGAAGAATAATTTTGAGCTTAGGGAATAATCAAGTGATTGCAAAAAACATTGTCTCCAAATTGTTACTGTGAGCATGGCTGTTTAGATAACATCAATATCTTGGTTTGTGCCAAAAAGTGCTGTAAGGTTTTAAAAAAATATATATGTAACTGGCAAATAACCAACTCCTTCTTCCCCAAATCTTTATAAAGAGTAAGGTTTTTGTATTACTACTGAGATCTTAGAAAAATCTCTGCTGGAGAATTCTAAATAAATGTCCGATGTTTAATCAGCTTTGCTCATGAGTTTCTTAATGGTAGGCTCTAGACTGAGCACAGGTGGATGTTGTTTTTGGAAAGCTAATGTGAGCTAGTGGAAGACTAATTCTCAGTAGGAACATGTGTTAACCAAAAGTTCCTTAATGAAGACCATCCTATTAATAGTCCCAGGAGGACTTCAGTTCATTGATTGCAAGCTTCAGTGCGTTAGCAAACACGAGGGGGAAAAAGCTGAAAAAGCTTACATGCTGATTTTTAAACTAACATTGTTAGAGTATAATTTTCACCTTTATCAGTTCACATGGTGAGACTCCAACCCTGTACTTTTTAAGTTAGGAGATAATTCATGGAATATTATCTAATTCAATTCAATTTAATCCCAGTTGTGTATTTTAGGGTCTATTGTACAAATTGACCTATTCATTTTTAAATCAGGGACTTCCTGCCCTAATCTCTTTTCTATTCTCCATCTTTCTCATTTCTTTTTTGCTACTACAACAAAACGCTGCACAATGTCTCACCAATTAAAGTACTGTTTTGCATCCTAGGACACTTTTCTATGTTTTGATTATTTGAGGAAGAATGCAGAAATTATATGAGGTGATTGAATAATAATAATGTATTTGCAAGACAAAGGACTGATTTTGATTCATCTTGCTATTCTAAATTAAATGGCCACGTAGGATGAGAATCTATGGAATCTAGTCAGTCACTGATTTTGTACATTGCTTAATAAATCCAAGAGCAGCCCCCAGATATAACAGCAAACTCTTTTACTTTCATTCCAGCATTTTTCTTCTTTCCTTTCAGAGTCACAACTTTTTAAAGCATGGTAGGGCCCAGCTATGGTGCTGCTGGTAGGTTGTTTAATGGAAATAGGACAGAGTAAGAAGTAGTCATTTCAGAATTAATATCTAAACCAGATGGTAAGCCGAATCATTTCAATGCAGCTCTTCCAAAAATAATACCTTAATGTTTATGCTAAATGTGTTCTCACAAATGTAGGGTTACATAAATATGTATTCCCTGGCTACATAAATATGAATTCCTTTTTTATTATTATACTTGAATTTCTGGGATATAAGTGCAGAATGTGCAGGTTTGTTACATAGGTATACATGTGCCATGGTGGTTTGCTGCAGCCATCAACCTGTCATCTACATTAAGTATTTCTCCTAATGCTATCCCTCACATGGCCCCCCACTCCCAGACAGGCCCCAGTGTGTGATGTTCTCCTCCCTGAGTCCATGCGTTCTCATTGTTCAACACCCACTTGTGGGTAAGAACATTCGGTGTTTGGTTTTCTGTTCCTGTGTTAGCTGAGAATGATGATTTCCAGATTCATCCATGTTCCTGCAAAGGACAGGAACTTATCCTTTTTATGGCTGCATAGTATTCCATGGTGTATATGTGCCACATTTTCTTTATCCAGTCTATCATTGATGGACATTTGGGTTGGTTCCAAGTCTTTGCTATTGTGAAAAGTGCTGCAATAAACATGTGTGCATGTGTCTTTATAGTAGAATGATTTTGGGTATATACCCAGTAATGGGATTGCTGGGCCAAACGGTATTTCTGGTTCTAGATCCTTGAGGAATTGCCAAACTGTCTTCCACAATGGTTGAACTAATTTATACTCCGACCAACAGTGTAATAGCATTCTTGTATGTATTTCTTAGAAATGAATTATTTGGGTATTTTAAAATTTCATTTCTGGTAAAACTGCCTTTTATTTGTTACCTCTAAATCTCTTTCAGGTTTGTAATAATAATTTGCATTATTATAATATGCATAAATAATATGCATTATTTTGTAGTAATTCATCCATATATATTTTTAAAAGATATATTTTGAGTGTCTCAAATTCCCAGACTGGCAAAGTACTGGGGTTACATTGATTAACAAGACATAGTTAAACTCCCTTAGGAATTTAATTTTCCCCAATATGATTCCTTTTACTTTCCTTTGAAATTTTAAAGAAATTATACAGCACCTTTGAGTGTCTTCAGTTTTTATGTCTTATATCTACATAGACTCAAGAAGAAGTCTTAGTTTTAAAGAGAGCAAAAGGTAGAAAACCTTTTTTCTATATTAAAACATTTATTTCAATTTCTCCCTAATGTTTTCAACACAAAATATTGTGCTAAGTGGATAATTATGTGTCTGGGGTACTTTTCTAGTTGATGAGAAATAGAGATTTTTTTTCCAAATAATATGGATTAGAATAACTTTTTGTATTACCCATTTGTATTCTTTTTTCAGATGATAGCCTACAACTATATATAATATCTATTATATATAGTATTAATATAATAGAATGTTACATATAGTTACCAAAAGTGTCTGACCACTTACACATTGAAGATTTGAGATTTGAGATTTTATTTTCTGAGCAATGTTTAATCTTACCTATTAACCATAGTCAAACCACTGGCATTTCTGTCCCCTTGGAGGAAAACTATTGAGGTATCATTTCATTTTAGACCTGGAAGGAATCTGAAGTGCCACATTATTCAGCCCCCTCATGTATTAGATTGGGAAACAGAAGCCAGAGGGATGATGACATGGCGTGAATAATGCTGCTGTCTGAAATACGGGGGAAGAGTTACTAGGACTAGAAAGAGGTAGAGCTGAATTCAAGACTCAGCTCTTAGATATGTAAAGCTTCCATTCTTTGGGCTTGCATTAAATCACTTTAACTTCTCTATATTGCTTTTGTTACCTGTTAAAGTAACAGCAAAACAAATATTATAAAAAACAGAATGAAAATATAATATTTGCTTTCTATTTTGTCAACTTATTTTTATGATGGACTTGCAAAATGGGTGTTTATAAACTGTACTGCATCCCACATAAACTTAGGTTACTATGGTTGTTTAGCAACAGAAGTGGGACTGTATAGTTTACATATCATTCAACTACATTCTGGGCAAACATTGTTGCTATGACATAGGATTATGAAACAGCACTTTTATTAGTGATACTTTGTTAAAAAAAAAAAAAAAAGTCTTTTTGCAAGTTTGGAATTTCCTGATTCTTATTTGCTTTTGGCTTGTAGCTGAAAAGGGTTTGTGACTATCAGTCATGCTATTGGTTCCTGGCTGTCTTGAGACAAGGGACAAATGGGCATGTCTGTAGTGTTCCACTGAGTTTGTGTGAGATGGCACAGCCTGCAGCTATATCACTGTTTGATCTAAATTTTAATTTTTACTTCAACAACTATTTTCCTTTTGCATCTTTCGTTGTCATTTATAATCTTATGAGAAGAAAAAACATTGCCATTATTCATAGTTTCATTTCTCCTTAAGCATTATTGTAGATGATGTTGGATTATCACATACATTTATTGGGGCCAGGGGTGAGTTCTTCATGAAAAGGGAAAGCTGACTAAGGGGTGAGACTGTCAAAGGGAGTCAAAGGCGCCAAGCTCTGTAGCCTCTTGTTCTAGGACATTGTATGCCGGAAATGATGTCCTGGAGGAGGTTCCAAGGTCAGAAATAGACAAGAGAGTCTGAGACAGTGAAATGGGATACTTCCCTGATCCACCTCGTAGGACATGCAACAGGAATGTGGCTCCTTTTGTTTGGCTGTCATGCACACTCAAACCCCTTACAGGATGGGGAGCATACAGATGAGACCCCTGGGCTCCAGCCCCATGGCAACGTCTAGGGGTGTGTATCTGCAACTCCCAAAGTCGAAATGAGCACGTGATACAGTGTGCTCTTTTAGCCTTGCTATCCACAGACAGCTTAAGTGTCAAACAGCTCCATGCCCTCTTGGTACCCAGGTCCTTGTTTGGCATTCAGGAAGAATCATGTTGCATATGGACTTGAAGGATGAATGCTGGGGTTTTATTGAATAGTGGAGATGGCTCTCACCAGGATGGCTAGGGAACTGGAAGGGGGATGGAGGGGGAATATGCTCTTCCCTGGGGTTTGGCTGTCTAGCAGACGGTTTCCTCTCTAGCTGTCCCTAGCTGAACTCCTCTCAATGCTCAGATGATCATTCTCTTCTCTCTGCCATGCCATTCAGCCATTCTTCTGCATTTCTGTTCATTTCCTCCTCATCTGCTTCTGAAGCCTGGGGTCTGGGGTTTTCATGGGTACGGAATAGGGTGGGGTGGCAGGCCCAAAGCAACTTTTGGGCACAGAAACAGGAATGGCTGTTCCCATTTAGGGCTGTGGACTTCCAGCCTTGAGGGTGGGACCTTTGCTGGGGAACCACCCTCTTCCACCCAGTATTTCCCTGTCTCCTCTCCATATCAACAAGTCATCAATCAAGGACACAAGATGAAAAATCAGGCCTGAGTTACAGAGTCAAAGCAAGGAGGTAGCAGGAAAGTCAGGAACAAGAAGCAAAATAGAAAGTGTGACATGGTCAGTGGTTCTCAAATCTTAGGGTGCATCAGAATCACCTGGGAGGCTTATTAATATATATAGTGCTTGGCTCCATGCTCAGCATTCCTGCTTCAGTAGGTCTGGAGTAGGGCCTGAGAATATGCATTTCTAACAGGCTCCTAGGTGATGTTAATGATGATGGTCTGAAGACCACACGTAGCAAACCATTGGTCTAGATGGAGTTCAGAGATAAGTGATAGTGCCTACAGTGACTTTCATGAGCTCCTGGGATATTTGGTTGGGTGAGCTGTTTGTTAAAATTGGGAATAAAATTGAAAATTATATAACATTTTAGCTTTTTAAAAATTTTAATTGGCTATCTTTAAGTCAAATGCATAGCTCAGAGTTTATGAGGATGTGTACCTTTTTCTGTATTAAAATGTAAAATAAAGCTATATTCTTGTTATATAAACATACATAAAAATTATTTCCTCTGTGAAAGGTGATTTTTTTCCCTATTTTTATAGTTTAACAGCTAGTACAGTGTTCTGGTTAAGCATGTGTGCTCTGAAAATAGACTAAGGTCACATCTTTATTCCACCACGAGCTTTGTGGCTGAGGTCACACATTTCTTAAATTCTCAGAACTTCCTTTGTAAAGTAGGGATATTACCAATGGCGTAGGGTTGTGGTAAGGATTAAATGAAGTAATGGCTTTAAACCACTTATTGGAGTACCTGGCAATAGTAATTCCTCCAGAAATGTTAGCTGTTATTGGAACACCAAAGTAAATGCCTTTATTTAGGAATGTGACTTTGTATACAATACTTTGGTAGTTATCTCAGGTTTAACCTGATAGGTTGTTCTTTGTATCTATAGTTCATTATAACTCTTCTGCTAAGAATAGCCCTGAGTTGGCATGAAGTTTATATGTAAATAATATGATTTAGAAGTGGATTGCAAAGAATCAAAATTGCCTCAAGCAAATTTCAGACTAAGAAGGAAGAACACTTTCTCTAGCACAGTGATTAGAAACATCTACTCTGGAACCAGATTGCCTGGCTTGTATTCTGACTCTACTTTTCACTAGCTCTGTGACCTTGAGCAAGTTACTAGACCTCTCTGTTCCCCAGAATCTTCATTTGTCAAATGGTGGTAATGAGCTGGGCACAATGGCTCATGCCTGTAATCCCAGCACTTTGGGAGGCCAAGGCAGGCAGAGCACTGTATATCAGAAGTTCAAGACCAGCCTGGTCAACAAGTGAAACTCTGTCCCTACTAAAAATACAAAAATTAGCTGGGTATGGTGGTGCATGCCTATAATCCCAGCTACTTGGGAGGCTGAGGCAGGAGAATTGCTTGAACCCAGGAGGCAGAGGTTGCAGTGAGCTGAGATTACACCACTGCACTCCAGCCTGGGCAACATAATGAGACACTGTCTCCAGAAACAAAACAAAAAACGGTGGTAATAACACCTATTTCAAAGTGGTTATAAATATATATGGGCATATGTATACACACAAGGGATCACCTATATAAACTGATTAGACAGTACTAATGAAGTATGTAAATTGCTTAGGAGAATGCCAGGCACAAAATAAGCATGATTAGCAGTATTTGCTGTTGTTCATATTTTGTTTGTTTGGATGTATCTTTGGCAGAATTTTTTAAGGAAAAATAATCTGAAATACTGTTATTTTTCCCCTATAGTTGAATATACTGCAGCATAGGTCTGTGACAAATTTGCAAAATTGAAAATAAATATAGTCGTACCTCAGTATTAATGAGGGATTTGTTCCAGAACCCCCTGCCACTCCACATACTAGAAAGGTACCAAAACCTCTTATACAAAATGATGTGCTATTTGCATATAACCTATGCACATCCTCTTTTATAGCTTAAAATCACCTCTAGAGACAATGTAAATGTTGTTATACTGTATTGTTTAGGGAATAATGCCAAGAAAAAAAGCCTGTATGCATTCAGCCCAGACACAAGCACTCTTTTTTAAAATAAATATTTTAAATTTGAGGTTTATGAATCCATGGATGTGGAACCCATGGATATGGAGGGCTGACTGTACTGTCTTAATAAAACTACGTAAGAAGAAAAGCTCCTCTCCCCACCCCTTCTACACTTTCATAAAAATGTAATTGGCATTCATTGATCACCAGAGTTAATACCTTTAAGACAGTATAGACTTTAATGATGTTTTAGAAAAAAAAAAGAGGCCCCTTTCATACTTAGAAAATCTCTAAAAGTGTGCTTTTAAAAGATGTCATTGACTTTATTATTGCCAAGTTCTGTTGTATTTTCTCCATCTCTTGTCCCCTGGTCTTGCTCTTGGATGTGATTTTATTTAACATCCTGTCCTTGAAATTGTCCCTTTTCTGGGCAGCATGACTTACACACAGCTTCCTTCTCAGCTATTGCTCCAGACAGACACTTCTTCTGTCACCTGCCACTCCCAGGGTATGTCTGCCAGCACCAAGCTTCACCTGTTCTTCTTAGGACACTTCTTCAGAGGGATCACTGATTCCCAGGACCTCCTTTCCCCTCTCTAAGCTGAGGCCTTGTGTCTGATCTGTTCTCCCAGCTAGCTCTGTAACCCCTAACGCTTGCTACATTTCCACTTGAATTACTCATCACCACTTCAAAACCAAACTTACATTTCTCTAAAATGTTTTCCCTGGCCGCATCCCTGAGCATCAGTAATACCACACTGAGCCCAGGCTCTAGGGTTAGCATTGCTGCTGCTCCCGCTGACCCACACTTTTACATTCCTTTCTGAAAGGTCTTTTCTATTTTTCCCCCAAAGTGGCATCACTGTCACCTGCCCTTCTGGAGTAGGACCTTGTTAGCCTCACCTCTAGTTCCTAGGAGGCCTTGATGCTGCAAGCACTCTCCCTCCAGTTTGTCTATTGTAGCACCAATAGGCTAATCTTCTTTTTAACTATTCACCCACACTAGGGCTGTTCTGTTGTACACATATCAAGTGCAGATGTTTCTGTCTGGCTTTCAAATATTTCCATAGTTTCTTTAAAGCTTGTAGCCCTTAGGTCTCACTTGAGCCAACCTGGACTCTGCTCTGGGCAGGCCTCTTGCAAGGATCTTATGAACACACCTTGAATTCTCCACTTAGCCCTTGCTACCCCCTTGGCCTTTGAGCAACCACAGCATTTACACTCAGCACTTAATATTCCCTTTTGCCTGTTTACATTTGTGCAGTATTCATCAACTTTGTTTTCCAGATGTACAAAGATAAGAACCATTCTTTAAACATTTTAAAATTATATTCTAATCTAACATAGCAGCTGAAACTATAAAGAAAGAATATATAATACGCATGAAAGAAACCAAAGAGAAAATATGCTGCTTGATTCCCTTATACAAATGAGGAATCTAAATACCTGAGTTAGATATTTTTTAATTTAATAGTTATATATTTAGACTTATGGTTACCTTCTATGCATGGCAAATCATGGCGGCTTGCCATTTATATTATTGGCATAATGTTTTATTTTGGAATAAATTTGCTTTTGATTAAAATATTAATTTAGAAGGTAATGAATAAATTAATTCATAGCACTAGAGGTATGAAAATATGGCAAAAGTTGTGAGAGTAATACTCGATAGAAATCTTGAAAATACTATAAAAGAATATGGCTAATCTGTGCTTAATAAGTAATTGTTGATTGACTAATAGCTCAAATCAGTCAATCTAGAAAACCGCCTTCAGACCTGTATTAGTCATTTTTCGCATTGCTATAAAGAACTACCTGAGACTGGGCAACTTATTAAGAACAGAGGTTTAACTGACTCACACTTTCATATGGTCTGGGAAGCCTTGGGAAACTGCCAATCACAGGAGTAGGCGAAGCAGAAGCAAGGCCCCTTTTACATGCAGCAGGAGGCAGGGGTTGCAGGGGACCACCACACTTTTAAGCCATCAGATTTCATGAAAACTTGCTCATTCTCATGAGAATAGCATTGGGGAACCACTCCCATGATCCAGTAATCTCCCACCAGGTCCCTCCCCTGACCTGTGAGGATTATAATTAGAGATGAGATTTGGGTGCAGACACAGAGCCAAACCATATCAAGATACATTTCCTAAAAGCCCCGTATGACAAAATGGGCAGACACCAATTTTCACAGCTAAACTTTAAGCATAAGATCAAGGGAAGGGAAAAGACTCAACGGGCAGAAATGATTTTCGGCTTCTCAGGAGTTGCCTGCTTATTGGAAGCAGTGCCATGACTGTAGGCCACTGCCTCTATCTGGAGGCAGGGAGTGGGGATATCCCTCAACTACCCATTGCTTTTCCTAGGACTCTGTCTCGCACACAAAGTCTAGCTGGACAAGCTGCAACACATTAACATTAAATGAGTCCCAAAACATTTAAATTTCCACATGCAAAATCATTTGCAAAAGAGACTTGTACTTCGCATGCCAATTCTTATCCTCTTTCTCTTATTTTTGGAAGCTCTTAACAGCTACCTTCAGAAACCCTACCTTATAGTGGTTTCCTCCAGCAAGCTTAGTTCCCTGACCAGGCTTACTGAATTATAGGCCTCAAAGTAAACTCTCTGCAGGAGAACATAAATAGACTGTGGCTGGAGGTCTGTATATGGCGGGGCCTAAAAAGCCAAAATTTGAAATGCAACGAACTATGAATATTGGGAGGGATGAAAAGGGGATCCACTGTATGATGCAATTCTGATAAAACCTACCCAGAGTTAGGCAAAATTTCACAGGTTATAATCACAAGCACCACAATATGAGACTCATTTGAGACACCAGCTGTAAGTTTGGGGACCTCAGATCATTTGTACTTCTGACCAATTGGGTATAAATTTGGGAGTCCATATAAGCCCCCAGGTTTGATATTTGCTAGAACAACTCACAGAACTCAGAAAAACACTATACTTACAATTAAAATTCTGCTATAAAGGATATAAATTAGGACCAGCTAAATAAAGAGGCACATAGGATAAGGTCTGAGAGGGTGCCAAGCATGAAGCTTCTGTGTCCTCAGGACACATCAGCCTCCTGATACATCAATGTATATCCCCATCTAGGAAGCTTACCCAAGTCTTGGTGTCCAGAGGTTTCACTGGAGTTTCATTATGCAGTGATGACTGATGGAGTCATTATCAACATGAGTGAACTCAATCTTCAATCCCTCTTTCATCCCCAGAGGTTGGGGGAGAGATCAGGTTGAATATCATATGGCTCCCCGCCCTAACCCTTAATCACAGGATTGGTCTATCTGGCATGGCTGACCCCCATCCTGAAGCTATCTGTGGGCCCACAGTGAGTCACCTCTTTAGCATAAACTCAGATGTGGTCCCAGGGATCATATCATGGGTGACAAAAACATTTCTATCACGTGAGAAATTCCAGGAGTTTTGAAGCTCTCTTCCAAGAGCCCAGGACAAAAACCAGATAAATTCTTTTTATCTGAGTAACAACATAGAGAAAAATATAATAGGAACTGGACCTATTTTCAGTTATAGAAGAACCAGGACAAAAAAATTATGATGATGGAAGTATGAACTATTTCAATCCATGATTTTAGTATGATTTTAATCCATACTAAATGAACTGCAGTTCTGAAACAGTTGTTAGTCTTTCCTTAACAAAAATGATATTAAGAGAGCACCCAAAGTATAAAATTAGACATCACGGGTGGATTTGGGAAGAATTTAGGGAGGTGAGGGATACTAGAAGAAAGATGTGTTGTTTGTTTAACCAGAAGGTTACCCATTGGAAAATGTCATTTGAATACAAAATAAATGGTCATTAAATGTCACTAGAGTCTTTTATTTTGTTTTTCACTCATTCATTCATTCAGCAGTCTTTATTGAGTATCTCAGATGCTTGTCACTAGACATAGTTTGCTGCATGATCAGTGTAAGAAAAAAAGTTTATTTGCATTTCATGGAAAAGGAGAAGGATGAACTATTTGAAATTATTTGCTGATTATAATTGCAATCTAAATGAACGTGAACTCTGAGATAGTTGTTAGTTTTTGCTTGTCGAGAAGGATGTTAAGAAATACTTCATACTCCAAGTATGAAGTATTAGGCATCAAGTCTATATTTGTGAGGAATTTGGGTAGGTGAAGAATAATAGTAGAAAAATATGTTGTTTGTTTAACCAGGGACTACCATTTAGTCTTAATAATTTTTAGCAAAATTAAGAAGTGTTTTGAAATGTGATGTGTTGTAAATTGTTCTCTCTTTTTACTTTCCTGTAATTGGAGCAACATACTAATTTCTACAAGTTGTGACTACTAACAGAGAGCAATCACCTCACAGACTTGTACCGAAGAGATGAGACCACCCAGGTGAAAGGAAACGGCTACGTGCAAAGTCCTCGATTCCCGAACAGCTACCCCAGGAACCTGCTCCTGACATGGCGGCTTCACTCTCAGGAGAATACAAGGATACAGCTAGTGTTTGACAATCGGTTTGGATTAGAGGAAGCAGAAAATGATATCTGTAGGTAAGTGGGGATAAAGAAAACATTTTAGGGTACTATTTCAAGGTGAGGAAAAAAAGATGAATTTAAAGCATCACATCAAACACTCCTTTTGAGCCTTTTAAATGGACCCAGCATGTGTCACTTCTTTTTCAAAAAGCCTTTATGTCAACCCTAATAGAGAAGATAGCATAGACTGCTGCTGCAGAGGGCTGAATACCCTGGCAGGACTCACAGAAACTCACTTGTCAACTGTCAGGACTGCGTGACCTCCAAAGAAGGATGGAATCCGGAGGTCCTGTCCTTTTCCAGGCATAGAACGGCATTTGTGTACAGGTATCTAGCATTCCGGGTCACCTGCAGCTGCATCATGTGACCCTGGTCAAAGCCTGCCATAGGCTTAGGGAGCATAAACCCCTGCCAGATCCAGCTGACCCAGGGTTTCGTAACCATAATGAATTATGTCAGCACTGGGAGATGTTGGGTGGGGAAACCTCTCAGGGTCTGACCCTGAGTTCATAGAGTGAGGGCTTCATATGTGGGAGAGAAGGAAGAGAAAGCCCATCCCAGATTCCTTGTGCTCCACAAATGGGTCTGTTTCCTGCAGTTTCTGGGTCACAAGCAGAAGATGAAAGCTGTGTCTGATAATCTTCTCCCTTTTTAGCATATTTATCAAAGAAAGCCTGGGCTGTTGTTCTTTCACTGTCTGCTCACAGCATTTAACTCACTTAATTAGCATGTATAAGACTTGAGGAAGATTTTTTTTTCTTTTTTGTACTTTACTGCACACACTTGTTCTGCATTGCCAATGAACTACTGAACTGCTGAATCCTTTCAGCAGGTTTATTTTTCTTTGAATAATAAAAAGAGGTGCCTCAAATTTGGTTGTCCTCTGTTGCATGTTTATTATGCTGACAGCTTTTATTATGTTGCTATTTTGCTGAGAATAACAGCAGTGACTATTACTTTCTAGGACCACAGATGGTAATGTATGCCAGAAAGCAGAGATGAATACATTTAGGAAGAGCCAGTTAATATTTACAAAGAGGATAAACTAATGCTGATCCGTGCGTCTTTTCAACCTTGAAAAAGAGAGCTAATATTCTGTGCTTTAAAAATCACGAGAAAAAAAAGTGCTATTAAAAGATTATTAAAGGTGATGACATGGAGGGTACCATGATCTGTTTCTGCCCACAAAACACCTCTGATACCAAATTTGTGAGGTCAGGGTTTTTTCCCCACAGCAGTTAATTCTCCAGCACCAGCTGGTATTGTCCCATTCAATTCAGTTCTGACACTATCTGGAATCAGTGTCAGATGCCACAAGTTAAGGCTCAGTCCCACAAGACTGCCTCCATGTTCTATGTCAGTTGCAGCTTCCAAGCCTTTCCTACTTCTATCAACCAGCTATAAATAGGGGTTCCCAAACCCCCTTCTTGGGTTGAAAAATTTGCTAGAACAGCTCACAAAACTCAAGGAAATACTTTCCTTTCAATTACCAGTTTATTATAGAGGATGCAACTCAGGAACAGCCAAATGGAAGAGGTACATGGCAAGATGTGTGTAAAGAATGCCTTCTCTGGGTTTGCAACCTTCCACCTTGATGTGCACACCAGCCTGGATGGGTATTTATGGATGTCTCATTGTGTAGGCATGATTAATTAAATCATTGGTGATTGAACTCCATTTCCAGGCCCTCTCCCTCCAGACGTCCACAGGTAGTGCCAAAAGTTACAACTTTCTAATCATGTCTTATGTTTCTGGTGACCAGTCCCCATTCTGAAGCCATCTAGGGGCCTTCCAACAGGTACTTCCAAGAGGCAATGAATTTATTCATTAGGATAAATTCTGGTATGGTTGGAAGGGGGCTTATTATGGATAACAAAAGATGCTCCTCTTACCCTAACACTCAGAAATTCCAAGGATTTTAGGAGCCTTGATAAAAAAACCAAATATATATATTTCTTATTATCACAATATCACTGAAGGGAAGCCAGGTCTCTACTACTGAGCTGAAATTTTGGTCCTAGCAGTGAGTCCTTTTGATATTCTTGAAAATAGGAGAGGAGGACTCAGGATGGTTTCCTTTCTGGACCATTCATCAAATCTAGTTGCTCCTCAAAATTGATGGAAGGAAATAGAAGGATAGAAGGTAGAAAAAAACAGAGAAAGAAGGGAAAGAGACCAGAGACTTGTCTCAGAACCCTCCCTAAGAAATAAAATAGTCCTCTGTTGACTTCAGGTTTAGAGTGAAAGTTACACTGATGTGTTCTTTAAACAAAAGTGACCTATTGTGTTATTAAAAGTTTCCAGTATACTTATGCTTTGTACAGTAAATGTGATTTACACATATTGTATACAAAATGAAATGGAATTGATTTCCTACCATCTGTTCCAAAGCCTCCTTGATGTTTACATTGTAATATTTTATTGCTTGAATAATGATACTTTGTTGGTGCTTTTCACCTTCCAAGCACCATATAAACATTAAGTAATTGATTTACACAGCACCCAAGAGATATGGAGCTGGTAAAATTATATAAGCCTTCTTATTTTATCCATAAGAAAATTGAGGCAATGGACATAAGGGCCTTGTAAATCACTGTTAGAGAAATTTAATCACAATATCATTCTTTTTTACTTTCTCTTTAGATTACCTCGCCCAATCCAGTAGAGATCTGAGGTGCATGAATAAGACCAGGAAAGCCATAATTGGTATCTCTATGTTTTCAGAAATAATGTTTCTTATGATGATTCCTTCTGATGATTGTGACAGAACTCTGTAATATGGCTGTGAGACTTCTGCCACTGTTCCCTATGAATGTCCATCATTTACCTGTGACTTTAGCATCTGACGTCACTGTGGAAAAAGTAGAGTGCAGGAATCAGATACTGATGACCAAAACTGAAAGAAATAGTTCAGCTTATCAAATAGACTCTTCTAACATCTTAGGGGGCTGAAAATAGAATAAATGCTCCCTGTAAGATGTAAGCTGTGTCCTACTATGTAATAGAATGATGTACCACTCTGGAGGTACTTTGAAGACCAAATAGCCACAAGGATAACTAAAGAGGTTGTTGCTGTCCTCTTCAATCCCAGGATTCTGTCTCCACCAATGCCACAGGTGAACCTATGGTTTTAAGCTCATTCACACGGTGGTTTAACCAGCTCATATTTTTCCAGTATTGGTTAGCAAATATCTCTCCTCAAAGTTACATGCTTTCCCTTACGATAAGTTTCATATTTTGTGATGTGATCCTTCCAAAAGATAGTTTCCAAAAAGAGCATATAGCAAATCATGTGTGTATTCATTTATTTTCTGTAATGACATTGCTGATTTTGTAAGCTATGCAGATATAGATCATTTACTTTCTCAAGAAAGCACCAAATGAATTAAATTAATTCAGAGTGGATATTTGTTTCAAAAACTTTATATAGTTAATATATGGGCATATAACTAGAGCTACATCTCCTAAAATATGCCAACAGACTATGCTTACTAGTTTTTCCAAGAAAACTTTCTAAAGCCAGATGCTCAGAAAGTAACCCGTTTTTATTATTGAAGATTTAGAAACAGTCATGGCTAATTGTATGTAAAGGTATTCTCAGAATAGATTACTGAAGTTTTAATTTGCAAACCTAATCCAAAAACCAGCTTTCCTTTAACATTTTTGTACACTATAATTTTCATTTCAGATTATAGTCATGAAAAATCACATATGCTACTTTTAATTTCTCAGTGAAAGTATGAATTTCAAAATCTACTTTAATAAAAACATATTTATATGTCCAATTGATTCTAGGTATGATTTTGTGGAAGTTGAAGATATATCTGAAACCAGTACCGTTATTAGAGGACGATGGTGTGGGCACAAGGAAGTTCCTCCAAGGATAAAATCAAGAACAAACCAAATTAAAATCACATTCAAGTCCGATGACTACTTTGTGGCTAAACCTGGATTCAAGATTTATTATTCTTTGGTGGTGAGTAGCTTAACCACTTTATGATTAAAAGCAGACACTGGTTTCATGAAGTATAAAGATCAATTTTCTATGATCAGATTTAGTGAGGGTGAGTGAACTTCATTAATTCCTTATGACATGGTTTGTTCTTACCTTATGGTCAAAATGTTAAAGTCATTGTTAGTAAGAAATACCATTTTGGATCTATTAAGTCAACCGTTGGGCCATGCATTTTGAAAGACAGCATAGTAAATAGGAAAAGGTAAATGGTTTAGAGTAAAGCAGATACTACATTGCCTTTTGATTCAACTGAAGCAAGGTAAATGCATAGTCAAATAGAAGGTATGTGAGAATTAAACATGTTTTCAGAATTAAAGCTAAAGAAAATAATTTCCTCTTTTGGTTTGAAAATTTCTCTATAAATTCTATCACAGAAAAAAAAAGTCCTGATAATTTTAATTTCAATTATGACCCAGATTTGGGAAGGGTCTGTGTTATAATCATGGAGCCTCAGGGCTCGCAAGCATCTGCAAAATCAAAAGGTCCAACTCAGGACCCAGGAGTGTGAATCCTGTTGGCTACAATCTTGCTTATTTGCAGTATTTTCTCTACTTAAACACCTCAGCAGCCATTCTCAACTGTAAATGGTTCTGACTGGTAGAAAATATTCAACATTATATTGAGCCAAAATCTACATCGTAGTTAATTTTAGTTGTTGGGTCACATACAATCAATTTTCTTTACTTATTCATACATTAATGAAACAGTAGGAAGTTCCTGTTCTTTGTCAGACACTCTGATAGATGTAGTAGATACAAAGGTAAGCAGGACAGACAGGGTCCTTGAACCATCTGGAGCTTATAGTAAGGTAGAGATGACAAAAAATTAAAAACCTATAACAGACCAAGTGAGGTGGCTCATGCCTGTAATCCCTCCACTTTGGGAGGCTGAGGTGAGAGATCTCTTGAAGTCAGGAATCCGATACCAGCCTGGGCGACAAAGCAAGACCCTGTCTCTACAAAAAAAGTAAAAATTTGCCTGCTGTAGTGGCATGTGCTTATAGTCCCAGATACTGGGGATGCTGAGGCAAGAGAATTGTTGAGCTCTGTAGTTTGAAGCCACAGTGAGCCATGACTACACCACTGCAATCTAGTGTAGGTAATAAAGCAAGACTCTATCTCTAAAACCAAACAAACAAACAAAACAGTAACAACTGAGAAGGATGCATAATAAAACACGATAACTGAGTGCTATAGGTCAGGTTCACAGAGACATTTGGATAATTTTGTCTATACATTAACATAAATATCGCTGAATCCTTCAGTTACTTGTAGCGTATTGTCTTTTGGGATCAATTTTCACTTTCTTTATCTCTGTCCCTTTTCCAAGTGTGAATGCCAAAAAGTACTATAAATGGCATCAATTTATTGTTTTCTAAATATTTTTCTCTTAAGAATCAAGTTTTTAGAAAAGGAAAAATCTTGCTTTAAAAATATATATAATTGGCTTTTTTTTACATTATGGTGAATTATTAAACACTGAGTTAATTCTACATCAGAACATTGTAAATGAAAAAATAGCATGCGGTAACCTTGGTTACAGTTTTAATTTGAAAATAATCCATCAAACGTGATTTACTTGATTGCAAACTCATGCAGTTCTGCTCAGCATTAAAATTGAAGTGTGAACCTTTGGTTTCTACATTTATTTGCCTTTTAATGTGTTCAGTGATGCATCTGTTCTTAATTGTTCATGGACGGAGCAGGCTTGGCATGTTTGAATGGTGATGGATAGGCTTAGAGAAGAATTTTTTTTCCTTTAAAATATCAAGCACTATTAGTGCTAATGTTTGGTTATGAGTAAGTTGAATGGTCCATAATTAGAAACACGATAACACCAACATAATACCTTTAAGACATACAACCACTTTTGTAGAAAGCAGTACGAGTATGGGTTTAAGGGAGAATGGATACTTTTGTTTGAGGTGTTTTGGGTTATGATGCAGTCTCATAACTCATTTCTTAGTCAGTTTTAAGTGGAATATTGGGCTGCCTCTACAATTTGGATGTGAACCAGTTTGACATCACTCCCCTGGCTTATTTGCTTCCACCAGTACATTCAATTGTGTGTTTTCTCTTGTTCGAAATGATGTTATTACAACACTTTTCTCTATTTTTCTACTGGCCTGTTGGTCTATGTCCATTGAGAATAGCTCAGACTCTTTCTCCTCCTAATAGGCTTATGGCCTTAAATATGGTCCACTAAAGCCAAAGTGTTTTGGCAGACAAATTTTAAGAGATAGAATGAGCTTAACCTCCAGTTATGTAGAGACTCTAGATTGTGTGGCTTTTTGACAAAACTCTTCTGTTTGCTTCTTGACTCAGTAGGGATAGATTACATATGGCTTGACCACTATGCTGGGAAGATCACTGTACTCATGTTTAAATTTTACTTGGAGAGGCTTTAAAGCAGGGTTTATAAACTTAAGAGACCAGGCTTGAAACTGGAAGTGGGCCTGGTATAAATTAATACGGAGACAGGGGGATTAAAAATGGCAATCCCTCTTCAAGTGTGTGTAAATAATAAATTTTAGAATGCTAAACACATTTAGGAGCTACAGTTAGCTGTTTTGTAACCCCTACTTTAAGGAATAGTGGGTGCAAGAGAAATATGGGCCTTAAGAATAGTTCATGGCTGGGTGTGGTGGCTAAGACCTATAATTCCAGCATTTTGGGAGGCTGAGGGAGGAGGACTCCTTGAGCCCAGGAGTTTAGTACATCTTTGGAAACAGAGTGGGACTCTGTCTCTACAACCAGTAAAAGAAAAAAAGCCAGGCATGGTGGCACACACCTATAATCTCACCTAATCCAGAGGCTGAAGCTGGAGGATCGTGTGAGCCCATAAGGTCAAAGGCATAGTAAGCTGTGGTCCCACCACTGCACTTCAGCCTAGCCTACATGAGAATGAGACCCTGGGGATNAAAAAAAAAAAAAAAAAAAAAAAAAAAAAAAAAAAAAAAAAAAAAAAAAAAAAAAAAAAAAAAAAAAAAAAACAGCACATGAAGAGTCAAAGTGCTCTTGGAAAATGGTGAGGAGTACCTGTTAGGATAGGTCATAAGTCAAAATCACTTCCCTTCTCATCTCTACCTCTCTACCTCCATACTCCCATGGAACATCTCTGCTCTTGCACCTCAGTGACTCTCCAGTTATACCTGGACTTTTTCTGAAGCTGTAAGAAGTAAGTATTTAGGACTGCAAGAGCCTATTTCACTGGAATCACATCCACATGGTTCATGCTCATAATGTTGTTGGAAAAGTGCAATGTATATTTTTAGTCAGGTTTTTACTCTATCAATCTGTGGAGACTAATGGATAACATCAAGATAACTTATTTTTGGTTGGGAATGATGCTTATATTTCAATTTTGTTTGATGTGTGGAATTCAATCTTCTATCTTCTTTCAGTGCCTATCACAGTGCCCTCCCAGGGTGTGGCAGCATAGCCATAAGGGACCATTGCCTTACTGTAAAGCATACCTTAGATTGAAGGCAGGATTCACCAGTAAGGAATGGTACAATATTGAACAGGTTTCTTATCCTTTGGTTTTACATCTCTTAAATGGGGATAATAATTGGAGTTGGTATAAAATTTTAAAATGACAATACTTAGCACAATACCTAGGATGTATTAAGTGGCTCAATAAATGATGACAATGATTCTACCTTTTACCATCACAAATTACGTATATACAGTCTCCTCCAAATACATGGTGATCTTCTTTTTGAAGTTAGGATGTGTATCTCATTCCTATGCATACTTCTGTACAATGCCTTATACATGGCTACACTGTGTGTTTGTTAAAATGACCCTTTCTTGAGAAACTATGATTCATAAAAGTTGACTGCTTTCATTTTCTTGCTCTGCTGCTCAGCCTTCTTTTCTGATTCTACCCTATTAAAAATAACAGATATCTTCAGAAAGCGTAATTAAGCAGAATGGATAACATTGTCAAATACTTAGTAGCAAGATATGATTATCTAAATAAATTAGGATCTCCTGCCACAAATCTAGTTTATTGGAGAACAAATGAATAGTTCAATGATTAGGAATCTTTCTGAGAAGACCACTATCTAGATTATTAGAAAGGTCTTCAATTACAAGGCCCCCAATGGATGGTGTACAGAGAAGTGAACAAACAAGTATGAATGTCAGCTCTGCTGCATACTAATGGCTCAGTTTCCTCATCTGTAAAATGGTGATAATACTGCAAGACATTAGGCTGTTTTGAGGACTAAATTAGATAACTTTTATAAACCACTTTGGCTGGAACTTGGTACTCAACTGTCTGTGGCTATTATGATTATCATTATCACTGGTCTTATTATTAACATATCAGGTAACAGACAGTCCTGTATGAATAGCCCCCTGGCACATGCACACACATGTATGTTTGTGTGTGTGTGTTTAGTGTAAGATACATTTTGTAACATTCAAAAACAGAAAGTCAAGTCATTTGAAAGCTTGGAAATCTATTCAAAATCTTTCTTGTTTTATTAATAAAATCTAGTTTATTTTGTTCATTGAAATTTGCTAATACCCATTATAACACTTTCTAAAATAAAAACCTATTTTGTCATACCAGTTGATTAGCTGTATATATCTCTGTAGTTAATTAACTTCAGATGATGCAGTTATTTCCATTGAGAATAAAACTCAAATGAAGAAAGGTTTTACATTAAAATGATTATTTAAAGTAGAAGAAAGAAGAAAAGGAAGAAGATGGAGAAGAGGAGGAGTAGGAGAAGGAAGAGAGGAGAACAGCCCAGGAGTTGAAAAAGATAAGATTCTCAATTATAATAACTTTTGCGGCTCTAATTTTGCTCACCTAAAATTTGCCAGTTGCTGAAACAAAAACAGTATTATCAACAACAAAATTAAGGTGAGCAATTCATCCTCATCCTCCTAAGCTGAATTCTTAAAGCTAGAGAGTAAAGGAACTCATTTGCTTTACAGAGTTTGGAAATTTCACCTTTATTTGCATATCTGGATACAATCATTGACCATTCTGAACACCCATGATATTGTGGGCACTTCAGCCAGGACTATATATATAGCCACGGACTGTCAGAATGAGGGTGGTAATCCATACGGCAGATTCCGTTTACCTCAGTTTCTTTCCCCCAAATGTATTCAACTGGAGATTTCAGAGCTGCAAGAGCTGCAATATAGTTTCATAAATGCCTACTGTAAGCCAGACAAGGCATGTCTAGTGCCTTGGAGATACAGCAGTGAGGAAGTCAGGCAGAAACCTCTGCTCTCAGGAGGACACACAGTAGTGGGAGGAAACAGATAATAAACATGTAAGCAGGAAAGTACATGCATACATATAAACATTTGAACCTCAATAAATGCAGATAAAAGAAAATAATGTGTTGGAGACTTACTAGTATGGAGCCTATTCCAGCTAGGGAATCAAGGATGACCTGTGGATGTAAAATTTGAATTGAGACCTGAAATATTAGGAGGTAATGGTGCAAAGCTACGGAAGAAGAATGCACCAGGCAAAAGTAGGGCAAATGCTAAGAACCTAAAACAGCAAAGAGAAGGCACCTTTCCCTTGGTAGTGATGATTTTCTTGGTACCTTAGCATTCGGGCTGCTGAAAGGAAGCAAAGATAAGAGAGGGAAGCAGCCCAGTAGGTCACTCCTCTCTCAGTCAAAGATGAGGAAGATTTCTTATCTTTATCTCAGACCATCCTATTGTGGATATCTCTCAAGTCTTTCAGCACTTAGATGGGATAAGGTAGCTAAAACAAGAGGGTTAGCTAAGGTGAGATGCTACAAAAGCATCAAGATGCTAAACAAAGATAATCCAAAGGGTTACATACTATTATTAATCTTTTTATTATTATTATATGTTATATTCATCATCATTATTATCATCAGGACTGTCCCACCAAATTATAATTTCTGTAGGGGCAGGAACCTTGTCTGTTTTGTTTATCATAGTGCATGCACATAAAAGGTGCTTGATAAAAAGTCTGTTCAAAAAGACATTGAAACACATGCATGACTAGAAAGAACCAAACAATATTATAATGGGATTTCGTTTCACCTCACTTTCTGTGTCCTTCCATTCCTTCTTGCCTACCTATTCCTCGTCTGCTCCCCGACCCCGAAGAGCCCAATTTTCCTTTATTCCCTTCACCCATTAACATTTGCTTATAGAGCCAGCCATATCCTTTGTCAAATTTTCCTTTGCTTCCGTATTAAACTTTATTCTTCCTTGTCCCATCTCTATTAAAGTTTTCTCATTATGTACTGTATTTAGGATATGTCTGTGTGGACAGAGAGCAAGTCAGGGGCATGGTCAAGGTCAGATGAGAGGACAGCAGAGCAAGAGGGACAAATGTATGTACTAGAACCCCTGAGTGAATGCTGTTGTCATGGGCTGGAAAGCCTAGGCACCAGAGAAAATGAAGGCATTTTCATGGATACTGGTTGAAGCACACATTCTTTAAGAACAGATTCTCGGCTGGACATGGTGGCTTACTCCTGTAATCCCAGAACTTTGGGAGGCAAAGATGGGCAGATCACAAGGTCAGGAGTTCAAGACCAACCTGATCAATATGATGAAAGCCAGTCTCTACTAAAAATATAAAAATTAGCCAGGCATAGTGATACTTGTCTGCAGTCCTAGCTACTCGTGGCACACGCCTATAGTCCCAGCTACTTGGTAGGCTGAGGAAGGAGAATCACTTGAAACCGAAAAGCAGAGGTTGCAGTGAGCTGAGATTGCATCACTGCACTCCAGCCTGGGCAACAGAGGGAAACCCTGTCTCAAAATAAAGAAAGAACAGATTCTCGCTGTTGCAGGATTTTATAGGCAGGGTTAGATACGTGTTCTTATTTAATATTTCACAAATATTCTAAAATTTCACCAATTACAGAGATCATTTTGATGAACTACTGTCCTCTTAAGGAAGGTTACATTAATTAGGTTGTTTTCCTAAAACCTAAATACAGTACATATGAGAACTTTAATAGAGCTCATGAGACAGTGAAGAATAAAATTTAACATAATCTTGAAGCACAGGAAAGTTTGACAAAGGGTATGGCTGGGTCTATAAGCAAATGTTAATTGGTGAGGGGAATAAAGGGAAAATTGGGCTCTTCAGGGGTCGTGGAGCAGCAGAGGAGCAGGCAGGTAAGAAGGAATGGGAGGACACAGAAAGTGAGGTAAAATGAAGTCCCATTATAATATTGTTTGGCTCTTTCCAGTTATGCATGTGTTTTAGTGCATTTTTAAACAGAATTTTTATTGAGCACCTTTTATGTGCCATGCACTATGATAAACAAAAAAAATAAGGTTCCTGCCCTTATAGAAATTATAATTTGGTGGGACAGTCCTGGTGATAGTAGTAATGATAAATAAATTACTATAAAATTATAATAAGATTAATAATAGTGTCTAACCTTTCATATTACTTTGAGGATTTCACTTATGAGGCATTGTATGTGAAATATTTAATGCAATGACTGGCATGTCATAAATAATCTGTTGCTATTAAGTCTTGCATGAATGCATCTCCACAAAGCATGGATTAGGAAAAATATAGAATTTAAGCCTGCGTCTTAGAGATCTAATGCTTATACTAATCCTGTTATTTTATAAGTGACTCAATAAACACAGGTTAGGTAACTTTACAAATGAGTCAGTGAAAACACAGAGATTAGGAGCATGCCTGTGGTCACAGAGCTTATACATATGTGCTGCTATTCCTGAGATATGAAAGCTGTTGACCTACTCCATAGAAAAATAAATATATCCAAAGTTGTGCATAAAGTTACAGGGAGGCCCCTGAATCTCATCCTTGATGTCGTCTGTATCCACAGACACAGTTAAGCACCCCGCACTTGCTGCCTTTGTGTGTTATCTGACTTTGAGAATGTCGCCTTGCATGTTGACTAGCCCTGACACAAGCAGTGTTTGAAATAATACTTTACTGCTGTAATTTTTCTCGTAAACCCTGGTTGCTGATCATATGAGCAGATGACTTCCCCACGTGCTGAGTAAACACATTTCCAGCTCTGAGAGGGATGCTGTGGAATGACACTTGGAAAGTTCAGTATCCTGTTTATCTAGTATCTAATTATATGGGCATGCAACAAGTAAACTTTTATCCTTGGAAACCAGAAAAATGTAGTGATTTTTAGATGAATGTGCCTCTTTATATGTGTATAACCTTATCTGTATATGTGTTGTCTTTAGTGTACTAATATTTTGATAGATGAAAAAAATAAAGAAAATGGAGCAGGTAAAAGCTATTCAAGCTGTTTTAAAAAATGGCTTGTATATTTAAGATATGTCAAAAACAAAGCCGTGTTACTTAAAGAGTGATGAAGTGAAACCTCCATATTAAAAAAATGTCTCCACCTATTGTTCACTTATAAATTCAGCAAATATGTCTGAAGAATTACTGTGGATAGTAAGAAAATGATAGTCCTGAGGGAGAGAAAGGTGTACAATTATAAGGCAGTGTGAATTGCATTGATGAAATGTGCATGGAGCATTTCAGGCACACAAGAAAAGGGGGCATTTAACCTCACAAAGGAGAGAATTGCTGGACTGTGTCAGGGAAGCAACAGCATCCCAGGAGGAGGGTGTTGCCTTCATAAAGGCCTGATAAAGCAAGGCCTTTTTCAGGATATTCAGAATATCCTGATGCGTTAATTCAGAGTGTTGCAGGTTAAGAGTGCTAATCACTTACTAGCCTTTCTTTATTTTAGCCAGAAAGCAAAAGATACAAGAAGCCAAAAGGACTCAAAAGTAGTAGCTTTATTAACGTGAGTCCAAAAACTACTAAAGCTCAAGTCTTTCTAGTAAATCTGGAATGGAGAACTTGGGTGCAATGAAAAGCAAAGAATCAATGTACAATAACTCTGATGCAAATTCAGACTCCAGGATGCTTGGGAGGGCTCGAGGTTGATAAACAGACATGGATACACTTACACAGTCTTCCTACTGCATGGAAGATCACAAGTCTGGTTACAAATGGTCATAAATAGTCACAAACAGGTGGGATAGCCAGCCAGGAGGTAAGTTGTGCTTAGCAGGTGGTCTCAGGAAGAGGAGGAGAGCTGAAATCTTTCCCAGTGATGGGTCCTAGAAGCAGCAATCCAAGAGAGAAATAATAGGGTGGGAAAGGAAGGAGGATGGAAGAAGTTGTAACCAGCCAGCAGGTTCACCTTGCCCACTTCTTAGACACAGACTATTTATCAAGACAGGGGAATTCCATAGAGAAAGAGCTTAATTCACACAGCGCCAGCTGTATGGAAGACTACAGTTTTTCTGTGACTCAAATCAGTCTCTCCAAAAACTCAAGGATTGGAGTTTTTCAGGATAATTTGGTGGGTAGGGGGATTTGGAAAGGGGGTAGTGCTTATTGGTCAGGATGGAGATGAAATTATAGGAGGTTGAAGCTGTCCTCTTGTGCTCAATCAGTTCCTGGGCCGGGGCCATAAGTCCAGATGAACTAGTTTATTGACCTGAGTGGTGCGAGCTGATCCATCAAGTAAGTGCGGGTGCTGCAAAATAGCTCAATCGCTGATCTTAGGTTTTACAATACTGATGTTATCCCGAGGAGCAATTTGGGAGGCTGAGAATCTTGTAGCTCCAGCTGCATAACTCCTAAACCATCATTTCTAATCTTGTGGCTTATTTCTTAGTCCTGTAGAAACAGTTTAGTCCCCAGGCAGGAAGAGGGTTTGTTTTGAGGAAGAGCTGTTACTGTCTTTGTTTCTAAGTTAAACTAAAAACTAAGTTCCTCCCAAGGTTAGTTTGTCCTACACCCAGGAAAGAATAAGGACAGCTTAGAGGTTAAAAGAGCAGAGTTGGTTAGATCAGATCTCTTTCATCATCATAATTTTCTGAGTTATAATCTTTGCAAAAGCGCTTTCCGAGTGATGAAAGGAAAAAATACTGGTTGATGTCTCCATATCTGTGGGCTGGGGCAGTAATTTGAAAAGAAGAGTTTCCCCCTACAAAAGAGCAAGAGGCTGTGTGCCCATAAAGTGTAGGAGCCCACAGTGAGTTTAATGTTTTAAGTTCGTCAATCAGTAATCTTTTGTAGCAGTTCTTGGGAAATCTCTTCTGCCCTTCTACTTACTCTGGCTCTAAGGAGACCTAGCTGACCTGTTCTATTTGCTGTAAGAGTCAGCCATTCTGACTGGGAAGTTAAAGATCCATGATCCTTAGAGACTTCAGTCTCCTCTCCTAGGTGAATGTGAAGGGATTAGAAATCAATCAAAGAGACGGGGCTCATCCAGCCTTGAAAACAACTGTCCTAAATGTTCCCTTTATCAGTGGAAATGTGACAGATTAAGGCTAACCTCTACTCAAGATTGTTTCTTTCACCTGGGAGAAAATTGAGCTACGGAGTCAAAGTGAATCTTTTCTTATTTTGCAGTTGAAAATTGGAGCCAGACAGGCAAAACATCAAAAAGAAAGATTGAAAAGTCATGGAGCCACCTCTTCAAAAGAGAGATACATGAATAAATAATCAAGTAATCATTGCTTCTTGGCTGGGCCCTACTAATCACTTCCTGATTGGTCTCCCTCCCTCCTGTCTCCCCATCGCCAATCTGTCCTGCACCTGGTTACCTGCTAAAGTAGAGCTTCATCATATTTTCCATCTGAAAAATTGTGACTCCCAGTTTTCTGTGGAAAAATGTTCAGATAGTTCCCTTTGAAACTGAGAATCTTCCGTGTTCTGACCCCCAGCCTAACATTCTACTTGCAATTCTCCCTTTTCCTCACATATATTCTTTGGTCCAGACAAACGGAACTATTCCCTGATATCCCAGTCACCTCAGGATTCATCACCTCTCCTCCCTGGCAATTACATTTCTCATATATATTTCCTTAAGAATACAAGCCCTCCTCTGCCTGTCAAAGTCATATTCATGCCAAAAATATCACCAGTTCTTGGTCAGGAACAGTAGCTCACACCTTTACTCCCAGTACTTTGGGAGGAGAATGCAGGAGGATTACTTGAGGCCAGGAGTTCAAGACCAAGTGGTCAACATAGTGACACCACACTCCTCAATCTTTTCAAAAAACGTAAAAATTATTTAGGCATGGTGGTACACACCTGTGGTCCCAGCTACTCGGGCAGCTGAGGTAGGAGGATCGCTTGAGCCCAAGTTTAACATTACAGTGAGCTATAATTTCACCACTGGACTCCAGCCTTGGTGATAAGGCAAGAATTTGTCTCAAAAAATATGTGTGTGTATTAATATATGATCATTATTATTTAATATATTTAACTAGTGTTTAGCTCCTCAACCACCTAAACTCCCTCTCCATCAAGTACCCAGTTTACTGATTTTTTTAATCAATATTATGGCTACTCAGGGAATAAAGTACACATATACAACATATATTTGAGTTATGTAGAAATGTAAACAAAGAAAATAAACACCCATAGATCCCATCACTTAAACACAACTACTATGAATATTTTGGCACTTTTTTTTTTTTTTAACTTTTAAGTGCAGGTGTACATGTGCAGATTTGTTACATAGGTAAAACTCTGTCATAGGAGCTCGTTGTACAGATTATTTCATCACCCAGGCATTAAGCGTAGTACCCATTAGTTATTTTTCCTTATCTTCTCCCTTCTCCACCACTCCACCCTCTGAAAGGCCCCAGTGTGTGTTGTTCCTCTCTATGTGTCCATGTATTCTCATCATTTAGCTCCAACTTATAACATGCTGTATTTTTTTTTTCTGGTCCTGCATTAGTTTGCTGAGGATAATGGCCTCCAGGTTCATCTACGTCCCTCTAAAGGATGGTGTCTCATTCTTTTTTATGGCTGCATAATATTCCATGCTATATATGTACCACATTGTTTTAATCCAATCTAACATTGATGACCATATGTGTTGATTCCATGTCTTTGCTATTGTAAATAGTGCTTCAATGAACATATGCATGCATATATCTTTATAATAGAATTTCTATTCCTTTGGGTATATACCAATAATAGGATGGCTGGGTGGAATGGTATTAATATTTCTGTCTTTAAGTTATTGAGGAGTCACCACACTGTCTTCTGCAGTGGCTGAACTGATTTACACTTCCACCAACAGTGTATAAGCATTTCTTTTTCTCCACCACCTTGCAAGTATCTGTTATTTGACTTTTTACTAATAACCCTTCTGTCTGGTATAAGATGGTATCTTATTGTGGTTTTGATTTGCATTTCTCTAATGATCAGTTTTTTCATATGATTTTTGGCCACATGTATGTCTTCTTGAAAAGAATGTGATCACGTCCTTTGCCTGCTTTTTTATGGGGTCATTTTTTTCCTGTAAATTTGTCTAAATTCCTTATAGATTCTGGATATTAGACCTTTGTCAGATGCATAGTTTGAAAAAAATTATCTCCCATTCTGTAGGTTGTCTGTTGATAGTTTATTTTGCTGTGCAGAAGCCCTTTAGTTTAATTATATCGCATTTGCCAATTTTTGTTTTCGTTGCAATTGTTTTTGGCATATTTGTTATGAAATCTTTGCCCATGCCCATGTCCTGAATGGTGTTGCCTAAGTTGTCTTCCAGGATTTTTGTAGATTTAAGTTTTACATTTAAGTCATTAATCCATTTTGAGTTAATTTTTGTATATGGTATAAGGAAGAGGTCCAGTTTCAATCTTCTGCATAGAGCTAGCCTGTTCTCCCAGCACCATTTATTGAAAAAAATAGAAGAACTCTTTCCCCATTGCTTATTTTTGTCAGGTTGTCAAAGTTCAAATAGTTATAGGTGGGTGGTCTTAATTTTGCATTCTCTATTCTGTTCCATTGGTCTATGTGTCTGTTTTTGTGCCAGTGCCATGCTGTTTTGGTTATCGTAGCCCTATAAGTATAGTTGAAGTCAGATAGTGTGATGCCTGCAGCTTTGTTAATTTTGCTCAGGATTGTCTTGGCTATTCAGTCCCTTTTTTGGTTCCATTCAAATTTTAAAAGTTTTTTTCTTTTTTTTTTTTTTCTGATTCTGTGAAGAATGTCAGTGGTAGTTTAATGGGAATAGCATTGAATCTATAAATTGCTTTGAGCAATTTGGCCATTTTCATGGTATTGATTCTTTCTATCCATAAGCATGGAGTGTTTTTCCATTTGTTTGTGTCACCTCTGATTTCTTTGAGCAGTGTTTGTAATTCTCCTTGTAGGGATCTTTCACCTCCTCACTTAGCTGTATTGCTAAGTACGTTTTACTCTTTTTGTGGCAATTGTGAATGGGAGTTTTTCTCTGATTTGACTCTCAGCTTGCCTGTTGTTGGTGTATAGGAATGCTAATGATTTTTGCACATTGATTTTGTGTCCTGAGACTTTCTTGAAGTTGTTTATCAGTGTAAAAAGCTTTTGGACTGAGATGATGAGTTTTTCTCGATATAGGATCATGTTATCTGCAAACAGAAATAATTTGACTTTCTGTCTTCCTATTTTGATGCCATTTATTTCTTTCTCTTGCCTGATTGCTCTGGCCAGAACTTCAATACTCAATTGAGTAGGAGTGGTGAGAGAGGTCATCCTTGTCTTGTGCTGCTTTTCAAAGTACATTTTTTCCAGTCTTTTTAATCCATACAAACCTACATACATGCCTCACTATCTCTACTAAAGCCAAAGCTCCTTGAAGGAAGGGAATGGCTTACACCTGCAGTGTCTATTACTGTGCATTGTGCTTAGCAGGCCTCAGAATGTTAAACTGAGCTGAACCAACAAGCATTCATTGAGTATCTAAGATATGTTTGATATTTTAAAGTAAAATCAATAAAAGCAATTTCTAATGACAAACTAGGTGACAGTATATAAAGAGACCATCATCTATATTTATAGGAATCTGAAAGACTTGTTCTCTCCCACTCTGTTGTTATAATCATAACAGCATACCAAGGGCCCTTCCTTGCTCTGTTCCAGAGCTCACTGGGTATTAGAGAAATGGAGATAGGGATTGGGTTAAGAGTGATGATCAAGGTTGGAGGGGCATTGTAACGGTCAAATGTCAGGGAAACTGTGGAACAGAAATGAAGCAGATAACCAGGTATTCTGATCCTGAAGTCAGTCTCTGCAACATTTTAACCTCTAAGAGGTATATAGTTGCACCCATGCTAGTTTGACCTTACATTACATCAGACTGTGTAATTGTGACACCATAGCAGGCAAGATTTGGGTCCTCTGTTGATGAGACTGCTGAGCTGGCCTTCCTCATGGACAGCAGCCTTAAAAGATTCAGGGCTTCTTAATAATTGTCATAGGTCTCTGAAAACAGTCTCATTCTAGCAGATCTTCACTGAGAGTTTAAGAGCTTTCCATGTTTTTAAGACACTCCAAACCTATTTATTTGATTTTTTTGAGGTTTTATATAAAGAGTAGGGAATATATGAATCGGAAACACTCAAGTTCAAATCTTTGTATTATCTATGAGATCTGGGTATGTCAGTTAAACTGTCAAACCTGCTGCCTTATCAGTTGTAAAATGGGAAGGATTCATCTGCATTATAAAGCTGCTTGAAGATTATCTTTAAAATATATGGGTTTGGTATACAGCTGTTATTGTTACTGTTACCATTAAATGTCTTTGGAGGATGTCTTAGTCCCTTTTCTATTGCTATAAATGAATACTTGAGACTGAGTAATTTTTAAAGGGAAGACATTTACTCCTTACAGTTTTGGTAGCAAGAAAACTTCAAGATCTAAGGGCTGTATATGGTGATGACCTTCTTGGGCCTTCTTGCTGATATGTATTCTCTGCAGAGTCCTAAGATAGCGTAAAACATTATATGGTAAGGGAGTTCACAAGAAAGAGCCAACCTGAATTTTTATAACAGACACACTCCTATGATAACTAACCTACCCCATGCTAACTCATTAATCTATTAACCAATAAATGAATTAATCACTTCTTAAAGGCCCCACCTCTCAATATTGTTACATTGGGGATTACATTCCAGCATGAGTTTTGGAGAGGACAAACATTCAAAACATAGCAGAAAGTTAGAATCAAAATAAGTATCTTCCTTGGTCAGTGTAGGCTGCTATCACAAAGTACCTTAGACTTTGTGGCTTATATGCAACAGAAATGTATTTCTTACAATACTGGAGGCTGAGAGTCTGAGACCAAGGTGCCAGCATGATAGGGTTTTGGTGAGAGCTCTCTTGTGGGTCGTAGATTTCCAAATTCTTCTTCTATCTCCACATGACATATGATGGGAAGAGGATGAAAGCTCTCTAGGGTCTCTTTCATATGGGTGCTAATCCCATTCCCACATCCCTAAGCCCCTATCTCCACATATCATCACATTGGGCATTTGAATTTTAAAGTACGAATTTTGGGGAGGACACAAATATTTAGTCCCCATCAGTATGGAACCAGAAAAACATTGGAGAATCCCATAAAGTAAGAGAATACCTAGTGCAGTGAGATTCTACTTCCCAGTATGATACTCACAACCCTGGCAGTGTTGGCAGGACAAGAAGCCAAAAATTGTAACTAGCTGTAATCAGCAATGCCACATTAGATGTACCTTCCTTGGTTAGTCCCTTTTGCATTGTTCATAAAAATAGCTGAAATGTGCCTTTGACTTAAAATTCCAAAGTTAATAGTAAATTTGTACTTGAAGTTTATTGATGTCACTACTACAGAAAGGCATTCATTTCTCATATAATTCTACAAAACACTGTGCAAATAGCTTTAATGTATTCCTTTGACTCAAACACAAGCCGGGTTTCTGAAATTCATAGCTGCTCAAGGCCAGATGTACTCCATATGATTTTCTCGTACTTTATTTTTTCCTGAAATGCTAAAGACAAATTTTTTAAAAGAAAAATACAATAAAATCCCTAGTATTTTCATCTCTATGATATCTCTATAACAGATAAAAATATGAATAATTAATACAAAATTATTTCATTTAGCCATAGGAGATAACCTAGATAGTGAAGTGGGTTTTAATTAGTTAATAAATATATATAATTATGCATACAAAGTCTTAGAAAGCATTTATAAGGAAAATCAGTGTTATTAAGGCAGAGCTCTAATCTAAGACTGCAGGCCAGTACCTAATTTTGATTTAATGTTACAATTAGTTAGAATAAAGAATTGCAAATAATTCTATTTTCTTCTGGACCTTAGGTAAGAGCATCCATCTGTAACAAAAAATGTATATATGCTATTTTCAATATAAAAATACATTGGTTATTTCTTAGCCAGCAATAGGCAGAATGGCAAAGTAGATCTAATGTTTTGTGGCCTCAGTTTCCTCCTGGAATTGTCTACAAACCTGGCTTACCCCATCTCTGTATTCCATCCTCACCAAATCCCCAAAAGTTACCTCCTCACAAATCACAACAACTAGCAAATCTTTTTGTAGACCAGGTTGTAATCTAATTCTCTAATGAATTGCATCATCCATTCTTTCTACAAACATATTTGTGGCTCTCAATCTCCATGGCAGGTCCTAAGTGAAGACCTAGGGATATAAATAAAATGGGAAACCTCCCTGCCAGACAGTTGGGTGAGTCAGACATGGTAAGATCGGTGATAGCTGAAATATAGCTGAGGGTTTGTAGGATGGGAGAATAAACTGTGTCCAAGGGAAGCAGAAGGCAGTCTGGAAATGATTCACAGAGGAAGAAACCTGACCCTAGGAAGGAGCAGGGAATCATTTAACCCAAGTAGAAGGAACAAAATGAGTTACTGACTGGTGTTTAAAGCCTTATCCTTCCCAAATTATTTGCATTTAAAAGCAATAAAACCTAAAGCTAAAGTGAAGAAAGTAAGTTGGCTAAAGACTTCGGGCTTTAACTAGAGTGTAATTTAGACAGCAGAAAGCAAGCATCACTATTCTCGGAAAATGACCAGTGGTTTGCATTAGAATTTTCTTTTAGATATAGATGTCCAGAACTGATGCCTGACTCACTGAATCAGAATCTTATGGGAAAAGCATCTGCAAACCTCCATTTATAAAGCTCCTGAGCTGATTCGGATGTGCTGCCTTGTTAAGAATTATTCCTCTTGATATGAATCCTTACTGTATGAATCAGAGCCCCAGTATTCATCCCCTTCTCTGACAATATTTTCCCCAAGTTCATGTTTGCTACTCATTTTACTGCTTTGACAGCATTGAGCTCACCGTACCTGTTTTACAAAATTTGTTTTTTCACTGGACTGGGAATACCTCAAAGACGATGCATCACTTAATACAGGGGTACAAGACAGTTACTCAGTTATATATTTCTAAAAGAATTAATTTTTCAGTTCAGATGTCTTTTTCAACATCTATGAACATTCCTAAAACACTTTGTATGTTACAAGCATGCCATAGAATTAAATGAGATCAGATATAGGAAAGTACTTTCTAAAATGTAAGTGACTCACAAGGTATTGAGGTAACAAACTACTGGGTGCTTCTTAATTCCGTTAAGAAACTCAGTAGGCTAAAATGTTTCTCTCATTCAATTCACACTTTCATATCAATATATACATATTTAAGTCCCATAAAAAGAGTCATCTTTTTTTGAGTAAATGACATATATTTTTATTCTTCAACCCTTAGTGTTTTTTAATTATTATTTTTTCTTCTTTTAACTTTTAATTTTTTTTATTATTATACTTTAAGTTCTGAGATACATGTGCAGAACATACAGGTTTGTGGCATAGGTATACACATGCCATGGTGGTTTGCTGCACCCATCAACACATTATTATCTACATTAGGTATTTTTCCTAATGCTATCCCTCCCTTATGTCCCCAGCCCCTGACAGTCCCCAATGTGTGATGTTCCCCTCCCTGTGTCCATGTATTCTCATTGTTCAGCTCCCACTATGAGTGAGAACATGGTGGTGTTTGGTTTTCTGTTCATGTGTTAGTTTGCTGAGAATGATGGTTTCCAGCTTTATCCATGTCCCTGCAAAGGATATGAACTCATCCTTTTTAGGGCTACACAGTACTCCATGGTGTATATGTGCACATTTTCTTTATCCAGTCTATCATTGATGAAAATTTGGGTTGGTTCAGGTCTTTGCAATTGTGAATAGTGCTGCAATAAATGTACATGTGCATGTGTCTTTATAGTAGAATGATCTATAATCCTTTGGATATATACCCAGTAATGGGATTGCTGGGTCAAGTGGTATTTCTGGCTCTAGATTCTTATGGAATTGCCGCACTGTTTTCCACAATGGTTGAACTAATTTATACTCCCACCAACAGTGTAAAAGCATTCCTATTTCTCCACATCCTTCTCTAGCATCTGTTGTTTCCTGACTTTTTAATGACTGCCATTTCATCTGGGGTTAGATGGTATCTCATTGTGTTTTGATTTGCATTTCTCTAATGACTAGTGATGATGAGCTTTTTTTCATATGTTGTCTGTATAAATGTCTTCTTTTGAGAATTGTCTGTTCATATCCTTCACCCTCTTAATATTTGTTTTCTTGATTCCATACTACCCTTCAATCAAACAGCATTCTAGCCCACATATTTCATTGTTTAATTTTCTGTGTGGGGACATTAGGAGAGAGAGAGAGTACCCAGGTAGCCACTTTGAAAGACAGTATTTATATTTTGATGTGTTCATTAAAAGAAAAAAAAACAGCCCTGCAATCTTAAGAACACCATCCCTATCGATTGTCCATTTTCTTCCCTCAGTAAACTGGGTTTCATTCATTGTTCCTACTTTCAATTAAGAGATAATCCCTTCCATTTTGCTATTTGAAAAAGGTTTATTTACACAGAAAAAAACAAAAAACAACAAACAGCAACACTAATGACTAATGGCACCTGTTTTCTCGCAATGGAAATGACACTTTTTATGATGATGGAGCCAGATGGTGATGCTACAGCAATCTCATATCCTAACCTCTCCTGTGTTGTGTGGCTGTGCAAGTTTGTTTTCTGTGCACTGTTTTACACAGTATCAGCCTTCTTTAACCCTTTTCTAATAATTCTATAATCTCTGATTTACTGGTTCTTTACCACATTTCAGTTTAGATGACAACAGCCTCATCTTATCATCTGTATTGCTGGCCTTGGCAACCGTATTTCTAAAGGAAAAAGTTTCTCTGTACATAATAGATCCCATTACCTTCAAATACGTAGTAAGTGGTAAGTGTCCCCCATCCCCAATTCTTTTATATGGGAAGAACGGTCATTCTAGGCACACTTGGTATATTTTAATCAAAATAAAACAAAGAAACATATGCATTACTTGATCTATGCTTTCATACTCAGATATTATCACTGTCAAGAGGGATTTGGAGTGGCCGATTTAACAAGTAATTATGGGGATCTGTTATTTGCTTGGTACTGAGGGAATTCAAGGAACCTAGCTCAGCTTTTAAAGAGGAGTTAAAACAATATTAAATGCCTGAACAGTTGATCATGGTAGATAAGCTTTTTCATTTGCTGCTGGATTTAGTTTGTCAGTATTTTATTGAGGATTTTTACATCGATCTTCTTCAAGAATATTGGCCTGAGATTTTTATTTTTTGTGTCTCTGCCAGGTTTTGGTATCAATATAATGCTGGTCTCATAAAATGAGTTAGGAAGGAGTCCCTCTTTTTCAGTTGTTTGTAATAGCTTCAGAAGGAATGGTATTGACTCCTCTTTATACATCTGGTAGAATTTGGTTGTGAATCCGTCTGGTCCTGGACTTTTATTGGTTGATAGGCTATTAATTGCCTCCTCAGTTTCAGACCTTGTAGTTATTGGTCTATTCAGAGATTTGACTTCTTCCTGGTTTAGTCTTGGGTGGGTGTATGTGTCCAGTGATTTATGCATTTCTTCTATATTTTCTGCTTTATTTTCAAAGAGGTGTTTATAGTATTCTCTGGTAATAGTTTATATTGTCGTGGGATCAGTGGTGATAGCCCTTTTTTATTGTGTCTATTTGATTCTTCTCTCTTTTCTTCATTAGTTTGGCTAGCAGTCTATCTGTTTTATGATCTTTTCAAAAAACAGGTCCTGGCTTTATCCCTGGGATGCAAGGCTGGTTCAACATATGCAAATCCATAAATGTAATCCATCACATAAACAGAACCAATGACAAAGCCACATGACTATCTCAATAGATACATAAAAGGCCTTCGATAATATTCAACACCCCTTCCTGCTAAAAACACTCAATAAACAAGGTATTGATGGAACGTATCTCAAAATGATAAGAGCTATTTATGACAGACCCATAGCCAATATCATACTGAATAGACAAAAGCTGGAAACGTTCCCTTCAAAAACTCGCATAAGACAAGGATGCCTTAACTCACCACTCCTATTCAACATAGTATTGGAAGTTCTGGGCAGGGCAATCAGGCAAGAGAAAGAAATAAAGGTATTCAAATAGAAAGAGAAGAAGTCAAATTGTCTCTTTTTGCAGATAACATGACAGTATATTTAGAAAGCCCCATCATCTCACCCAAAAAAATCTTTAAGCTAATAAGCAAGTTCAGCGAAGTCTCAGGATACAAAATCAATGTGCAAAAATCATAAGCATTCCTATACACCAATAATAGACAAACAGAGAGCCAAATCATGAGCGAACTCCCATTCACAATTGCTACAAAGAGAATAAAATACCTAGGAATACAATTTATTATTGACAATAGGCACTATTGACAATAGCAACTTATAAGGGATGTGAAGGACACTTCTTCAAGGACAACAGCAAACCACTGCTCAAAGAAATAAGAGAGGACACAAACAAATGGGAAAACATTCTATGCTCATGGATAGGAATAATCCATATTGTGAACATGGCCATACTGCCCAAAGCAATTTAGAGATTGAATGAAATTCCTATCAAGCTACCATTGACTTTCTTCACAAAACTAGAAAAAGAACTACATTAAATTTCATATGGAACCAAAAAAGAGCCCATGTAGCTAAGACAATCCTAAGTAAAAAGAACAAAGCTGGATGCATCATGCAACCAACTTCAAACTATACTAAAATGCTGCATTAACCAAAACAGCATGGTACTGGTACAAAAAACAGATATGTAGACCAATGAAACAAAACAGAGGCCTCAGAGATAACACCACACATCTACAATCATCTGATCTTCCACAAACCTGACAAAAGCAGTGGGGAAAAGATTCCCTATTTAATAAATGGTGCTGGGAAAACTGGCTAGCCATATGCAGAAAACAGAAACTAGATCCCTTCCATACACCTTATGCAAAAATTACCTCAAGATGGATTAAAGACTTAAACATAAAATCTAAAACCATAAAAACCCTAAAAGAAAACCTAGGTAATATCATTCAGGCCATGGACATGGGCAAAGTCTTCATAACTAAAACACACAAAGGAATTGCAACAAAAGCAAAAATTGACAAATGGGATCTAATTAAACTAAAGAGCTTCTGCACAGCAAAAGAAACTAACATTAGAGTGAATTGGCAACCTACATAATGGGAGAAAATTTTTTCAATCTACCCACCTGATGAAGGGTTAATATCCAGAATCTACAAGGAACTTAAACAAATTTACAAGAAAAAAACACCACCATCAAAAAGTGGGTGAAGGATATGAACAGACACTTCTCAAAAGAAAACATTTATACAGCCAACATAGGAAAAAAAGCTCATCATCACTAGTCATTAGAGAAATGCAAATCAAAACCACAGTGAGATACCATCTCAACCGTTGGAATGGCAGTCACTAAAAAATCAGGAAATGACAGGTGCTAGAGAGGATGTGGAGAAATAGGAATGCGTTTACACTGTTAGTGGGAGTGTAAATTAGTTCAACCATTGTGGAAGACTGTGGCAATTCCTCAAGGATCTAGAACCAGAAATACCATTTGATGCAGCAATCCCATTACTGGGTATATATCAAAAGAATTATAAATCATTCTGCTATAAATACACATGAACACATATGTTTATTGCAGCATTATTGACAATACCAAATACTTGAACCAACCCAAATGTTCATCAATGATAGACTGGATAAAGAAAATGTGGCACATATATATCATGGAATGCTCTGCAGCCATAAAAAGAATGAGTTCATATCCTTTGCAGGGACATGGATGAAGCTGGAAATCATCATTCTCAGCAAAATAACACAGGAACAGAAAATTAAACACCACATGTTCTCACTCATAAGTGGGAGAACAATGATAACACATGGACACAGGGAGAGAATGTCACACACTGGGGCCTGTCGGGGGTTGGGGGGCAAGAGGAGGGAGAGCATTAGGACAAATACCTAATGCATGTGGGACTTAAAACCTTGATGATGGGTTGATGAGTTCAGCAAACCACCATGGCACATGTATACCTGTGAAACAAACCTGCACATGTATCTCAGAACTTAAAATATAATAATAAATAAAAGTATGAACAGTTAAGAACGGGACAAGGGCTATGACTGAAGTACTGGAAGGTGCTATACAGTAGCTCTTGGAGTGGACAGAATTCACTTCATAGGAGGAGGCGGCTGCACATGGGGAGAAGGGAGACCTGTTTCACAGGAGTTTGATGCTCCACCATTGTTAGTCCCCATTCCACCTTGATGAAGTTTGAGCAGTGAAAGAAAACTTGGGAATGAGGGTGTAGGCATTGTCTCTTCTCTTCCCATTGGAAAAAGTACTGAAATTTTTCTTCATTAATGAGCAACTACTTCCTTGCCTCTCTAACTCCTTAATATCTTACCCTATGAGCCCTTTTTTTTCTCTTTCTTCTATTGGTCTGGATATGACCATCATAATTTCTTTTCTGCACAATAACCAAGAATCTCCTTCTCCTTTGTCTCTCTGCTTATAGGATTGTCATTCAGCTCCTCTTCCCCACAGCAGCCGAAGAGATCTTTCTGAGGCTCCATCCAAACTACTGCTATTCCTCTACTTAAAATCCTTCAGTAACTCCCTATTCCCTGTGATAAAATCCCAAAACTAGCATGGCAACACCGTATTTTGTGGTTTGTTCCTTTCTGCTCCTTAGCTCTCTCTCTTACCCCAGCTCATGTCTTACTCTGTCTCCAGCCACCCTGAGCATAACATACTCCTAATATTAAGTGGGCCATGTTCGTAGGCTCTGCCAATTAATGTTACTTCCTTTGCTTAGATAAGTCTCCATGACGGTTTTGGAGTTTGAATCCAGCCTCTGCTGCTTACTCGGTGTCGAGCAATCAGCAAGGCCCTTCAGCTATCCAAGCTTGAGTTTTCTCATAGTTAAACTGCAATAAAGAACGAGTTGCAGAGACCTCATCAAGACTGGATAGGTATGCAGGATTATCAACTACTTCTGATCCTTCCAAGCTCCAAGCGTCACCTCTTAAGTTGGAGCTTCTTCTAATTCTTCAATTAAAAGTGTCCATTTTCTTCTTCAATACACCATTAATGCATTCCTCTACTATGCGTCAGTTGACATTCACTTGCTTACGTGTTAGTCTAACCAGAAAATTCCACAAGGGCAAGGCTCCTGTATTACTCATTACTGTATTCCTAGACCCTGGTGAGGTTCCTTGCACATAGTTGACACTCACAGCATATATATTGGTGAAATTAATGAATTATTGTTACTGGACAGAGAAGTTTCTTTTGATATTGACCAGTTCATTGAAACTAGACAGATAAAAACTTGAAGCAACATATAAAATTCTCCATACAATATCCCCATATTGCAGAACATTGAGAACATGGTAGCCTGTAAAATGAGTTCTGCTCACATTTGTGCTCCTAGAAAGTGAACTTCTAGGTAAATGTTTTTCTTATTAGCAGTATGGATATTTGCACCTCCCATCATTAGCATAGAGAAGTAAGTGTGAATCTATCATTAATATAGTCTCAACAGGGGGAATGGCATGTCTTATCTGGGGGAGGCTATGCATTAGCCTCTGTGTTTCTTGTTGAAGCTCACAAAACTGAGCTTCAGAATATTGCTCTGTAATATCATGAGGCCAGGATAGCAACTGGCTAATGTTCCAGCAACCAATATGAGCCCAACTTTCTTGCAACTGCCTTCTCCATAGAACGTTGGACTTGAAAAAGAGGAAGAATAAAAAGGAGAATGAGACAGGTGGCTTTTCTTACTGTATGCCATCTTGCTGTAGCAGTGGTTCTCAGTCAGGGGTAGTTTTGCACACACCCCCAACCCCCAAGATATTGGGCAATATCTGGAAACAGTTTTGGTTGTCACAATGTGGGGCTAAGTATAGATGTGCTACTGGTATCTAGTGGGCAGAGGCCAGGAATGCTAGTCAATATTCTACAATGCACAAGCCACTCATCCCCAACTCTAGCAAATAATTATCCAGCTCGAAGTGTAAATAGTGCTGAGTTTGAGAAAAGCTCCTCTAAGCCATTTGCACACATTTTACTGTTCAAAGTCACCCTGGTGATTTCCTGGGACATTTTAAGAGACAGGAGTTTGAAGAGAATTAGGAACAACAGGACCTATTAGGACTTAAACAAGAATGAGGGAAGGGTCAGAATTATGTAATGTAGGAGAAAGTTAAGGGAAATTTGCACAAACCAAAACCTCCCTTCGCTGTTTTCTCCTATAATTCTCCCTCAAGATTCACTATACGGATGCTTTATGCTATGTAATCATGCAGTGAGTATTCCCAAAGTGGGCAATTTGAAACTGATATAATTAACCAAGTACCTGAGGATGTGACCAATATTACAACTAAAGTGTTTTTTGCTGATACAATAATTGTGAAATAAGAAACAGCTTTACAGTGGGAGAACTTCTTATTAGGTTCAAATGGATCTTACACATGAGATGGAATAAACAACATGCCTTAGGTTCTTGTTTTATGGCAATTATTTGAAATCTACAGTAAATTTGCTAAGTATTTTATTTCATGAGATGTAAGTATATATACTGCGTAGACAAGATTAGCATAAATAATTAGCAGCTATTTTCTTTTCTTTTTTTTTTTTTTTTTTTTTTTTTTTTTTTTTGAGATGGAGTCTCGCTCTGATACCCAGGCTGGAGTGCAGTGGCACGATCTTGGCTCACTGCAACCTCTGCCTGCCAGGTTCAAGCAATTCTCCAGCCTCAGCCTCCTGAGCAACTGAGACTATAGGTGCATGCCACCATGCCTGGCTAATCTTTTGTATTTTTAGTAGAGACAGTGTTTCACTATGTTAGCCAGGATGGTGTCAATCTCCTGACCTCGTGATTTGCCTGTCTCAGCCTCCCAAAGTGCTGGGATTACAGGCGTGAGCCACTGCACCTGTCTGCAGCTATTTTCGATGTACAGAAAATCTCAAATAGTTCTTCTCTGTATACACATTGCTGTTAAACCATTTCTCATAAATTACTATGTTAGAGAAAATTAGTATTAATAAATGCCCATAAGCAAAAAAAAGTGGTTTTCAATAAAATATGGAGAAATTACATATTTATGACTGGTTAAAAGAGAAGATTTCTAATATAAGATTTATAGCAATAAATATGAAAGTTTCTGTTTGCTCACCAGCTTTCAAGGGCTAATAGTTTAGGATTGGATGTATAAATTTTGAAATACATTGTAAAATGTATTAAAATACTAACTGCTTTTATTGCTTTTTCTTAGAGCCATTACCTATAGCAAGCTCAGAATATTAACTACAAATGTGGTTTTCATAAAATATATTCCAGGCAAATGGAAAGACAAAAAAACTAAATGACTTTTAGAAAAATAAAAGCAAAACATAATTGAAAGAATAAACATAAAGTCAAAGTTATGATACAAATATATTCACAGTGGAAGACAGATGCTCAGTTAAAACACATGACTCTGTTAAAAGCAGAAGTAGAAAGCTCAAGTGAATCATTCATTATACTCTCCATCACAGCAGTGGGGTAGATTTCTTTCCAGAGGTATATCTTTGAATACTTTGTCCACTCTTGTGTGAAATGACTTACAGAATGATTTTTCCACTGCTTCCACTGTGAGGCCATTCCACCATTTAATAGATATCACTATTGGGAAAACCTTGTAGATACAGAGCCTACATATTCTCTTACTCAATTTCATGCCCGGACTTTTAGTTATGTCCCTAGGGACCATCATAAACAATTATTTCCCTTCATGACAATGCATTTTGAATTCTTGGAAATTTGTGTCGTATCCCCCTAAGTCACTCTCTGAGAAATGTTATATGTACTGTACATCAAGTACTTAATTCCTTAGTCAATCAACAAATATTTAGATTTTATAATCTTATCTCATAAGTCATTTTCCCAGCCTCTTAATCAAACAGCTTTTCTCTAAATTCCCTCAAGTGTGGCAACATCTTAATATTAAAGTACTTGCAAAATGATTTGGTAATCTTATTTTTGTCTTATCAATGCACTGCTCAGATCCACGATTGATTTCTAATTTCAGGCTGTAGTACCCTTATTGGCATCTTTGAGGTATCTTAATAGTTGCTTCATAGTTTTTCATCACTTGCTATATTTCATAGAAGAACTTTATCCTTTGAAATTTCAGGTAAAGCAGTTACATGTCTAGATTCAGTGATAACAAAGAAGTCATGGCAAATTTTTATTAAAACTTATTTACTTCCTATTATATGTGATATACTGTAATCATCACCTTGCATCAATTATTGATATTAAGAGAAATCTTTCACTAATTTCTATGTTCTCTCAACACCAAGATGATGTATATCTAGTGTAATACAAACATTTCCATAGAAAGAATGTCTAAAATACTCCACTAAAACTGCCCCAACCATAGCCCTATACTTGTATATTATACAAGTTATTAAAGTTACTGAGGGACCTTTGCCAGGTAAATAATTTAACCCCCCTCTCAAATGTCTAGCATGTATGATTAGCAGAGGCATCTCTCTGTCTTTCAAGTTGATTAGGCATGGAGATCTATGTCAGGGAAACTATATTCTTTTAAATTTCTAAGTCCTTATTTTAAAATATGAGTATTTTCTGTCTTCTAAGAAGATCTTTTGTTTTCACATGAAAATTTTAGAGTTCTCCAGGTGCAGAATTAATGTTATTATTAATAACAGTGGTTTCGCTGTTGTTTTATTTTTATTGTCTAGGTATTTTATTGCTACTAGAATCTGTATTTTTCATTCCTAAATTAAGCCAAATATAGGCAGTGAATAAATTTTAAAAGACAAGAACTCTGTTAGCAGAGTTGAATGCATGAAAATCATTGCAATATCTTGAATTTCAATATTAAAATCCCTGAAGGAGTAGCTCTAACATATCATAGGATAAAATATAGAGAAAATATTATTTTCATATGGCCTTAAAATAAATAAGTCACCTGCCACCCAACCCTTTTTAGCATTCCCGTTAAGGGTGATAACTTAGCCACTTTCCAGAAAAAAATAAAAAATAAAAAACAGCTTTGGTGTAAAACTAAATAGTAACTTCTCTCTTGCTGCCAAAAAAGTGGTTTTATAGAAGCTTTAGTTGTCACACGTTTAGAAATGTATAAGAATAGAAATAGTAGTAACCCTTAAGCCAACATTTTACTTTAGCCACTTATATGAATAAACATGGTTTTATTAAGAGGTGAGTTTACCACCTGAAAATATGGTATTTGAACATATTAATTAAATTTCTAGCTAAGAATAGATCTTCCTTAAGAATTTGAGACCATGTCACAACATGCTCTAGGAGCTCATTCATTCTTTAACGAGAGCCCAGTATTTACCAGGCACTATTAGTGGCTGCCGTGGAAGCTTGAAAGTTGATAGAAACATATGCTGTGAAAGTCTCTGTATACTGTGGAAACAGAGGGAAGAGAGCATCTACATCAGACCTAATGACATTTCTCAAAGGATGTGGTTTCATTTGTATTCTAAATGATGAAGTGGAATTAGATAAGTGGGAAAGAGTTGGAAGAACTTTCCATGCAAAGGGAATAACCTATGCAGTTTAAGAGGACTACCAAAGCACAAAATAATTCTGAAAGCCTGGGGAAATATGAGTGACTGTCTGGAAATGATGTTGGAGAGGAATACAGGAGCCAGATGATAAGGGTTTTATGTGCTTAAAAAGGACTGCAAACCTCTGAAAGATGTGGGGCTTCGAAGTTACATGGGTAGTGTAGTGCTGTATGCTTCGGTTTTGCTTTGGAAGACCAATATGGCAGGCCAAAGGAAGACAGACTACAGCAACGCAAGAATTGAGAAAGATTGTTTCTTTAGGAGGTTGTCATAGTAATCCAAAAGAGACATGATGAACCCTTGAATTGAAGCATATAATAAAAGATATTACTTTGAAGGATTAAGAAATTATAACCTGAAGGATTTACAGATTAATTTAGGAATATTTTACTGGGATATTCAGTTGTATGATATACACAATTCTGTGAAGATAGTGATATTTTTCTGTGAAAGGGAACATAGGACAAGCAGGTTTTATGGAAAATTTGATAACACTACTTTGAACCTGTTGAGTTTGAGGAGCTTATGGGATGTCCCATAGGAGATGGCGAGAGGGAATTTGGGAAAATGATCTGATCTCAGCAAAGATTTCTTGGGCTGGGATATTGAGACAGACATCATTCATGTGTAAATTATTGCTGAAGCCACCAAAATCAGTGAGTTTACTCAGGTGCCAAGTATTGAGTAACAGAGTCCTGGGAAATGCTGACATTTGAGAAGACATTAAAAGAAGGCACTCAAGAAAAAACTTAGAGAGGTAACGGGAGAACACCAGAGTATAATATTACAAAAGCCAAGGGAGAGAGGCATTAAGGAGGGAGTCATGAGCAATGTTAATGCAAGAAAGAAGTGATGTAAGTATAGGCTAGAAGGTGCATTGGCTTTGGTAATTCAGAAGCTATTAAAAATATTAGTAAGAATCTTTACATCAGAGCAGTGGAGCAAGAATCAGGCTGCCTTGGGATGAAGAGTTAATCAAAATTGCAGTAAGCAACAAGTGTAAACTATTTCAAGAAGTTTGAGTAAAAGGGACAAGGATTTAAATAATTGATACCTAGAGAGAAGGTTACAATCAAGGAAATATTTTAATATGCTAGAGATAAACAGTTTTAGAAAGATTGCAAGGGACAAACGAGAATAAAGATATGGGGGAAAGAAAAGCAACACAATGAACGGGGCTTGTAATTTTTCTCCTGCAAAAATCCAGATGAAGGAGTCCAGATGTTGTTGAGTTGATTGATATAGAGAAGGGGTTTTGAAAGGTGGATGCCACTGAACAACCAGATGGCAAGGGAGTATTGATAAGAGAAGCTGAAGTGATGAATTGTGGGGCTTCTAAGATCAATAGAAGTCTGATAACTTGTTGAAATATAGAGGGATGAAGCCTGCAGGGCTCAGTGAGGTTGAAGAGAGAGATAGCAGCAACAGAGATACACAAGGATATGGAGAGCATAGCCACAGAGTACATTTTGCATCTAAAATTTCAGATGAAGAGGGAGTTACAGAAGTGGGGGTACGTAAGAAGGGTTATTTGAGTTTAAAGATTCAAAGGGCTGCAAATCAAAGACACTGACATTTATCCAGGATGATGTTAACAAGAGGTGGAGACAAATTCAGGAACCCAGTTGACATGGTCCTTAGTGAATGTGGGGAAATGACCAGGACTTCAGTAAAGGAACAAAGTGAAAACAGAGAATAATACTTGAGTGGCCTGAGTTTGAGAGGAAGTATCTATGTATGAGTTTACCTTTATATGCCTACAATATCTTTTAAAGAACATATAAGAAACTGATAATATGAATTGCCTCTGAGTGGCATCTCTCTCGTAACTTTTATATTTGGGGTTATATGAAAGTATTAGACTAAAAATATCAATGGTTTGGAAATGGTAGAATAAAGCCAAAAGAGAGGCACCCCATCCCTACTTTTCCTCAGCCTAGCAGGGTTTTCAGAGTAGAAGCTCTCATTTGGTAGGCCTCTGGGGAAGCACTGTTTTCTGGGGAGAATACAGCCTTGGTTACAGGAGAGAAAAGTGAGTGGTCAGTGAAAGTGTCAAGAGTATCAGGGTTGTACCTACAGTGATTCAGGGGTATGTTTAGAAAGCATCACAAAAGAATAGCCTCTTAGAAGTGATATTGTGCCTATGGTGCCCCATTTTAAAATTAATCTGCTTAATAGATTTGGGGCTGAAAGCACTCAACCAATGTCAGAAATCCAATTTACAGTTTCCTTTTTATTTTTGAAGGGAATATGGAGTCCAGGCTAAAACAGCTCCCGAAAGCAATATTCTTTACCATTTACAATAAATCATCTGCTTTCGATCCCATCAGTAAACTAAGAAGTTGGCAGAGGATAATGCAGTGCTCTCTTGAGAGCTGAGATTCTTGTTACCTTATATTCTTATCTTCCATAAAAGTTTATGGTGCTTTTTGTTGTTGCTGCTTTTAAAAAGATAGTAATATCTCCCTCTCTCCACACAGGATTTTTAGGGATGTTTTTCTTTTATTTATCAGGATGAAATCTAATATATGCATTGGCTGAATAATAACTGCAGAGGTTGACTGTCATTTTTGAGGAGAAATGAGAAAATATGAATGAATGGAGTCACAGAAAGTATCAGTAAAGCAAATAGCTAGCTTTCTTAACCCAGCATGATTTGATACTCTGATTAAATGCAGTATTCTTGTGTTTTGAACAGTCCTTCTTCCCTCCTCCCCGACCCACATTCTGTCCTCCGTAACTCTTCAGGAAGCATCTGAAACATCCTGTGAATAGTGATTCTAATTACATGCTTTTTTGCCTGACCCAAATAATTTTTGGCTTTTGTATATTAAATGTTATTACACAGTTCTCTCCCCACATCATAAGGAGTTGTGAAATAAGTCTCCTCCTTTTCCTTGTGCTATTTGAAAAAAAAGGTAAATGGCAAAGGCAGGGGCTCCCAGTAAATCTGGGCTTGGGAGAGAAAACCCTAGACCAGTCCCATGTGCCACCACTGCTTCCTTGTCCATATATAGCTTGGAAGAGTTTTTTCTTTCCCACATCCTGAATATCAAGAGGCTGTTGAAGTGTCAGGTTTTCCATTTTGCTCAGTGCAGATATTCCTGTCATTGAGGAAGCCTCGTCTAAACCTGTCAGTCAGAATGATAGGCCCTCTCAAGGGCAATGAATTGCACATTAAGATCGAGACTACCATGGCCAGTATTTGAATGTGATAGATGGTGTGAGCTGGACCATAGACTCTACCCAACCCCAACCCTCTGCTGCCCCCGCCTTGAGTACTAGGCTTTTTTCTGCCTGTGAACAAGAGCTTTGAATTTCAATGGTATTCTTTCTACCCATACATATTTCACCAACATAGCAGTGCACACAATATTGTGCAAAACTTTGCATCTAATTCGAATATCAAGGGGAAATTTTACAGCTGCTGGCTTTACTTTAAAATAGAGCTTTGGCAGCTGAAAATAAACATACAGCACCTGGCTGACCACTTTTGATGATGATAAACAATTGTCGCATTTTGTATAACTATGAACTAGATGACCTCTAACGTCTTCTCTCACTTAAGTCCTGTAACATCTCTAAATGAATCCATTATGTAACAGGAAAGATTATATAGTTATGTAGTATATATTTATTGTAGCTTCAAAATAGTACTTGAAAAGATAGCCATTGAAGAGTCATCATAACTGATAAGTTTCCCCTGGCTTCTCACGTCAAATGCAGAGAGAGCATAGTGAATGTTGTTCAGTGTCTTTATATCAAGGCCTTCATATCATTTCACATAAATAAAAAGTTTTCAGAGGATTTATTTTAAATGCCAAGGATATTTCTTGAGGGAACTTGTATTCATGCTATTGACTTTACATTGGAAGAAGAATTACTGTTTTTCAAATACACCTAGTACATGATTACCCTCTCCCCACCACACTACCTTGTGGATTATTTCTACCTCTTTAAAATATAAATGTAAATATCACCTGAAATAATACTGACTGGAATATTATGAAAAGTTTAACCTGTACTTCAGTTATCTATTAGATTGGAACACAAATATTTTGATGCCTTTTGAAGTAGTGCTTAGATTCAAAGTAAATGAGTAACTTACTTCTACCTGGACCAGTAGTACTACTGCAGCTTCTGTCTTCCATGTGGAACTCACCTGCTCCCTGTGCACCTCACAGAGGACAGCACCTAAACCCTCCCAGATGATCCGTTGTCTCTGGAACCAACATGCTTTTCTCTTCATTAGGGTTGGGTGAATCTTCATTAGAGATTAGAAGGGTGCCACAGGGTAGGTAGGGCAGTGTTCACAGTTTGCCACTAGTAGATATGGGAAGGAAAAGAAAATGTGTGACCAAGAAAAGGACCTGCTTTTTTTAAAGCATATGCTAGAGTTTACAAAATCAGGACTCAGGCAGGAGACGTGGGATCTAGTCCTGGCTCTCTCATGAGTTAGAAGCGGTCTCATTGGAAATCAATACCTCTGGACAATGATTTCTGAAATAGCCATAGTTTGCTGGGTTATGCTGCATTAACAACCCTGAAATGTCAGTGACTTATAAAAACAAAGATCTGTTTCTCATTCATGTTACATATCAGCTGCTAACCACCTGTAGCTGAGCCCCATGTAGCTTCTTCAGTTGGGGATCCAGGCCGAAGAATCGATTCCCTTCTGGGACAAGCTATTATTATTACAGAGAAGAAAAAGCAATGGTAGAACATACAATGTATTTTAAAGTTTCTGGTCAGATATGACATTGATCACTTCTACTTGCACTGTGTTGGTCAAAGCAAATCACATGACCAAGCCTGCCATCATGGGAGCAAGAAGCAAACCCCTCCCACTGGGAGGGCACTAGGTGGAAGCCCTGAAAGGCTAAATGCCACAGAGAGGGGCGACACAGTGTCTCTAAGTAGAAAGCACTGGTAAATGACTTGTAAAGTGTCTTATAGCCCCCAAATTACAAATTTTAATTGATGAGATAGAAACGGCAATAATTAGTTGGGATGTAAAAACGTTTTACTGAGAGATAGGAGACTGGATAAAAGATGATGTAGTCCAAGAACAAGCTAAATTCCTGTATAAATTAGTAGCTTGTGTATGCATAGCTTTTATCTTTAAATGTCTTCAGCTATTTCTAAAGCAAGTTCTTGTCCTCTTACAATGTTTTGTTTGATTTTTTGAAGACTACGTTAAGTAAAACATTACTTTAATTCTTTGCTGGTAATTTATAGCCAGCAAAGTACTGTTATATATGCCTGTTCCAATTTCATGTGCCAAATTGGCTGTTTGGTTTTTTTCCCTTATATGCCCAATGCCTAAAACAGTACTAGCAAAGAGTAGGCACTTAATAGTTTGCTGGGGGATGGTGAGGAACTACTTGATACTGTAGATAATTATGGGGTGTTAAAAGACTGTTTGCCATTTCCTTTTTCCCCAGGGAAAAATCCCAAGAAGAGATTACACATTCTTTTATCTAATGATGGTAGAAATGACCTAGATTTCTACCATTTTTCAGGTAGAAAATCTCCTCTTTGAGTAGACCCAAAGTATTTTATCTGATGTATCTGTGCCTATACCCAGCTCATATAGTGATAGGGAGAGTGAAATGAGATAGGAGATGTTAAAGCTTTCAAAAATTTTCAAAATCTTAGTGCATATTCTAGGTGATAGCATGTTAGACCATTGTAAGTTGGATGCACCAATCAACATTTTTTCCAAGGAAAAAATGCTGAAAATGTATCAAGGCTAATGACTTTCTATGTCACAGACACTATTCTAATTGCTTTACAGGTAGCACTATCTGTTTATTCTTCAAAACAGCCCCCTAATCTAGGAGTTATTTCCATTTTCAGATAAGAATATTGAGGTACAGAGAAATTAAGTAATTGGTACAAGGTCCCTAGCTGATAAGTGAAGAAGTTGGAATTTGAATGCAGAGCTTGACTCTAGAATTTGTAGCACGCGATTCTATCTCTGTGTAGCTATTAATATAGCCATCTTTCAAATCAAAAGTAATATATTAGAAAGACTGTACTCATTTTGGAAAGAATGCAACGAATGTCCACCTGGGCCAGATAGTTTCTTGTGAATTATCTAATTTACTCATCAAACTAACTCTATGAAGGAAAGAAGACATTTTTCCCATTTTACAATCAGGAATTTAAGCATAGAGGATTTACCTTGCCTAAGGTCACACAGTCAGTGTTCCATATGTAATTCAATTGAGTCCTCTGTCTCCAACATCAGTTTTTAAAAATGCTTTAAAATGGTAATTATCAAATCTTTTCTACCATGCAAAACAGTGCAGGCCTTATTGGCAAGATGAGTAGCTAAAGTGTTTCTCAACTTGCCTCCTCTTCATTTATGGGCATGGAGTTTGCTTTTATTTTGTTTGTACTTAGAGATCCTTTGATGAAAACCATTCAGGGCCATTTGTATTCAAGCATCTTTATGATCCCTGCTGGGTTTACAGATAGCTTTTAGTAATTCCTCCAAATCAATTCCTGCTGACCAAACTCAAGGGTCATCATAAAGTACTTAAGGGATTCTCATCTATTGAATCCTCTGATCAGGAAAACATTTGAACTCTTCTGTGAAAAAGAAAGGTAATTTTGTACCCTGCTGAGGGGTAAAATAAGACTAAATTGTATTTGAGTGGAAAATGCTATTATCATTTGAGGGGTTTGATTACCAAAATAAGGAATGATTCCTAATTCTAAGAGTGCCTTAAAAGATTATGGACATTTCAAAAAGTTTTTCCAAACCAACAGCACTGAATTCCTTGTCTTCAATTTTTCCCACCACTCTCATCTGCCTGAATAGCTATCTGTTGTTTACTGTTTGTTTCCTAGGAACTCCATTATGTTACTCAAGTTCACTGAATTCCACATGTTAAAAAAAATGTTCTTTGTATCTATGATATGCACTGAAAAGGAGGCATGTGAGCAGAGCAGGTGAAAATGTGGCTATATTAACAACCAGTTTCCTACAACTTAGTGCAATGCAGTACAGTAGATCAAGAGACCTGGGCTGTAGGCACTGATTAGCAAGTGACACTGACATACTTAACCCTTTGGGGCTCCGTTTTCTGTTTTTAGGAAAAGGGTGGTCAGGATGACAGCTCTGTGAGAGCAGTAACGTTGAAGTTCTTTTTATTTCTTTTCCTCTAGTACCTTGAACTGTGTAGTCAGTAATAATGGAAGTTATAAATACTTGTTGAATGAATGATTAAATGAATCACTGAGTAGATGATTAAGAAAAAAATCCCAAGTGTGGTCTTCAGGATCCTCTGATTTGTCCTGTATCTTCTTTGTCAGTCTAATTTCTTTTTTGTTACTTTGGGCAGATGACATACTCACAGATCCCAGAAGATGCCACTCTCTGCCTTTGTGTATGCTCTCCCCTTCACCTGCCTGCTCCCCTGACTTTCAAAATCCTTGATTATGCTTCAAAAGTCAATTCCAAGGCCACTTCTTCTGAGACCTTCCTCCAGTCTTCCTAAATGGACTTAAGTCATTCTTTCCCCAGTAGACCTGTGGGACTTTGCTTATGGCCCCAATAGGGTACTTATTTCTATAGATTGGATTATTCATTTATTCATTTTACAAATATTTATTAACACCCACTGTGTAACAATATGCTATGATTTTACATTACTCATCTCATTTGATTCTCACAGCAATTCAATGACTATTTATTCTTCCATTACACCACTATTTATTGAATGTAAAAGAGTAATAGGTCCTGTTATAGGTACTTGGTGGGAGAGCAGTAAGAAAGTTAGAAAACATTTCCACCCTCAAGCAGCTTACACCCTAGTGGACAGACACAATGTATGTGTGTCTGGAAACAAGTACATAGATAAGTAAACAAGATGCTATGGATTGAATGTGTTTTCCCAAAACTCATCTGTTGAAATCCTGATCCTCACTGTGATGGAATTGACAAGTAGGGCCTTTGGGAAGTAAATAAGACATGAAGGTGGAACCCTTCTGATGGGATTGGTGCCCTTGTAAGAAGAGACATGAGAGAAAAGATCTCTCTCTCTACCATGTGTGGACAAAGCAAGATATCCATATGTAAACCTGAGCCCAACCATGTCAGCACCCTGGTCTTGGATTTCCCATCCTCTAGAACTGTCAGAGATAAACTTCTGTTCTTTACAAGCTACATATTCTATGGGAATTTGTTTTAGTAGCCCCAACTGACTAAGACAAAAGATACTTTGAGATAATGGTAAGCCATTAAAAACTTAAAGTTGCTGATATAAAAAGAAATGACAAAAGTGAGACATTAGAATTAATCTAGATAACACATTTCTTAAGGACAATTCTGCTTCCTATACATCCATGCATTACCTATCACCTTGCTCTATGACCTACATAGTTTGGTCATTCAAAAGTTTCAGTCAAATAGTGAATAGAACTTTGAACCCAGTTGTCTAAGAGATCCCTTCCAACTTCCAAATTGTGCTGGTAAGAATAAAAAAATAGTTTAAAGTGTAAGCCTGAGGCATGAGGCCTGCCAAAAAAGAAAAAAATCCATGTCCAAAGAATATCCCAGCTAATCCTTGGGCCTGGGCAATAACCCAGTTAGCTCTGAATTTTCCCTGTCTGGTAGAGGAGAAGCAGTAGTTCACCCAGTCCCTATTTTTCCTTTCACTCTGGAGTGCAATTTACCCTTTTTTTGGTACCAAAAATACCTTTGTAATTATATTTGGTTTAGATGAATATGGCAATACATTTGCATTCTCTGAGTATACAGAGGTAATGGTAAAAAAAATTATAGCAAGACACAAAGGAGAGCCAATGTGGGATTGAAATTTTGCTGTGCAAAGCCTAGTGTTTTTACTCATAAAACTGCTGATGACTATTGCTAGTGTAATAACTGGTTAAAGTAAAGGATGCTACTGTTAACTGATGAAAACCAAAAGTAAACACGAATTTTTAATGCCCATACACATCAACTAATAGAAATTAAATCACAGGGTCTCTAATTTAATTGCCATTTATCCTATTCCAAAATGATCCTCCCAGCCTGCAGGAGACTTGGATGGATGAAGTTCTATTGACTGAGTCTGGCATTTGCTCCCAGGAGGTCTCTTTCACTGATGTTAACCATGGAGTTTGGCAACAGTTTTTTTTTTTTTTTTTTTCTCTTTGTAAAGCTTTATCTCCTAGCTCTCTCATAAAGTCTTAGGAATTTATGAAGACCTATACTTAGCACACTCTGAAACACGTGACCTGTGTGCTTGGCACTCAGTTCCAACAAGTTCACCTAATGGGCCCAGATAGCAAGCCTGCTTTTGAGATCTGAAATGTGCCAACTGACTTGGTTAGTTGCCAGTTGAGTGGGGAGTGGAAAGAGGAAGTGCAAAGTCAAGAATATACGAATCTTACCTTTTGTGAGAAGAGTGATTTGCAAGGGTAAGAGTCCTACACTTCTGTTTCCGACTTTACATTAACCGTCTCTCTAGTTTAACCACATAAATGAGTCTGGAAATCCCCTTAGAAAGAAGTAAGGTCAAGAAAAAGGTACTTTGAATTAATTTTTTTTATTTATATGCTGTATAATAATAACATGGCTCTTAAATATTTTATATTCAATATAACCCATCGTGCCAAATGATAATTATGATGGGTGGCAGCTCTGATGAATGAACACTGGTCCAGTCTAAGGATAAGGATTAATGTGTAGAGGGAAAAGGTATCACAACACAATGTCCCCTCTCTGGGAAATACCCATATTTAAAAAGAATGGACAGCTTTTTGAATACTTTATGACTGATGCTCCTGATTCTCTTAGAAAATGTTCTCGTTTACATTATAATTCCATCACTTGCTGAGTAATGTTTCATGATTGCTTTTTCCTGGTGCCATACCAGCTGTGTTGACTGGCTTTGTCTTTTAGACTTCAAGTGGTATTTTTTTCTCCCTAAAGTCAGATCTCAAGAGTTTTAATTAGTAATGGAATAATTTGAGTTTTTAAAGATAATGATTTTAGCTAAGGGATTTTGGTGACATGGCCTTAATCTTCATATTGTTTGTAATTCCCATTTTCTCTAATTATTGGTTTTAATAATGTAACTAGCTTTTGACCACCATGAAGATAATCTATTTATATAATGTCAGTCAAGTACAGGGAAATTTAGCAGTTCTTGGGAGTGCAAATTTTGTCACAGAGGTGTGAAATGATTAGTTGAATTCTGAACATGAAACAATATTTTCTGTCTCAACTACAATACCAAAAACAAACCAAACAAACAAAAAGAGTGCTCACTATGTACCAGGCATTGTGCTTCATGCAAGAAAATGAAAATATGAATAATTCAGGTCAATATTTCTTCTTTTCATTTCAAACTTGTAATTTTCCTAAGGTACAGGAATAATTTCCTAAGCCATTCATTTTAGCTTGGTATAAACAATCTTTAAGATTAGCTTAGCAATATCAAAAGTACAATCTTTAATAAATTTCAGACCCCTGGTAAATAGAATCAGATGTTCTCTTTGAAATCCATTTAAGGAATTTATTAAAACCTGAACTTAGCACAAATCAAGCAGTTTCGTTTATCTTATAAAAAGGATTATTTATAAAAGAAAAGAGGAATTATTCAATAAAGATGAAAGAGTAGTCAGTCACAGGTTCAGGTATCTGTGGTGCCTCCTTAATAATAGGGCTTGCATCCTGTCTCTCTGCTTCCTCATCTTTTAAAGCTTCTGTAGAAATGATGAATGAGATAATGTATGGAAAGCATTTCATATAGTGCCTGGCATAAAATCTATGCTCCATAAGTGGCAGGCATTACTGCAAAGTAATTAATCACAGAGCTTTTTTGAATACTAAACAACCAGTCACAAAATTTAAATCTGAATCTAGCTTTTCAGCAACACATTGTAGAAGGACTTCTGACAGTATTTTTAGGATGTAAATTAACATTAAATGTTCACTTACCAATTAGTGTGGCCAAACACCATGGAAGCTATTAAAGTAGTATTTTGCAATTTGCAATTTTCTGTGCAGACCCTTCATATGTGGCACACCTCTCTCTATCTGCAAACACACACTGATGCTCTCTAGTTCTTGAGTATTGCTCTCATTACCTCTTTTAAATCGATGACCGCTTCTCTTCTCAGCTTCCTAGACTGGAGTTGCTCTAATCTTTCCTTACTATATTGATAACAAATTCCTAAACTAAGTTCAGTCTGAAAAAATCAGAAACTAGCAAATAAAAAAGTTCCTTTTCTCATAACATAGGAAGAAAAATGAACTTTTAAAAATATCTTGACACTAGCACCAAGATTATATGGATGATTGATTAATGAATCCTACCAGTTGTAAATTAAAACATTGTACTTTAATGTCAATAATAATAAAAGAAAATGTTATAAAATTAACACTTAAATCAGTGGAAATCTGCATGTCTTATCTATGAATATTTCTTATTAAAATATATTTATTTAATTAAAGACATTTTTACTGTAACAGAAAGCTCATATGGAGGGCTTCTTATAACTCTAAGAATCATATGTTACTAAATTTTGGAGGCAAATTCTCTGACTTTGAAAGGTGCTCTTTGATACTTGTTAATTATTGATTCTTCAACTCTTGATATCCTTGTATTAAATATTCTTGCCAATAAAATCTGGCCTTCTGCCAAAGCCTTTACCGTGTTATGTGTAGAAGAGCTAGTTTGATGATGAGTCTATAAACAAAGTATACTTATAAAGTTTTGTTTGGGCTACAGAGTTTTATTGATTCTAAGAGTTTTTAATTTTTGCTTTATTCTATTCCTGTAGATATTCATGTAATGTCATTTCCACATATATTGTTGGGTCTACATGTTAGAAATTCAGGCACTGAAGTATCAAAAGCCTTTATTCAAAAGGACCTCCCTGTAGAGTAATCCCAGGACACAGGCCTCCAAGTTTGGCTTTAGTTGGATTTCCCTTAGTGGATCATGAACAGAGCAGAGTGTCATGAACAAACTTAGAATTTATTGAAGGAATGGATGTTGATCATGTGTTTGTTCATTACTGTTTTATGAATCATAACAAATCCCTTTGTGTTTGTTCTGAATGCTTAGAGGTGTTTCTTTTGAAATTCAAAAGCATTAAGCATTTAGAAATTCAAAAGTTCTAAGCATTAGCTCGAGCAAGAAGCACAGATACAATTAGAAGAGAGATTTCTTTATTTTCTGTCTCTGAAAAGTGAATATAAAGCAACAAACAGAAGAAAATTTTTCAGAATGAGAAAAAATACACTGACAAATGTCTTTTAAAACTTTCCCCAAAAAAGTCATCCTTAGTAAGTTAAAGATTGTTTTAGCTAAAAGCTTTTTAAAAACTCCCAAGTAACTGCATATGTTTTAAGTGCTGGTGAAATACATCCCTCTAGCCATGAATAGTTTATGGCTCATCTACTCACATACAGCATAATCACCTGGGATAAAAATGAACAACCACCCTCTGTGAGACCCAGAAACAGGTGGTATAACTGATTATCCCAAATGTTCGAAATATTGGTCTGGGAATAGCTGTCTCCAAAGACATAAAGAACAAGAGTCCCTAGCTCCACTATCAAGGGACAGGAGAGGAATTCCTCTGGACATCCATTGCTGGTGCTCAGTTAGTGATTGAATTTATGCAGGCTTGCTCTGGTGAAGGAATGAGTGCATTGTTTGTTAGCTTGTATGTATCAACTGCCCTCTCTGCCATGGGCCCAAGATATCCAATGGTAAGGACTCTGAAAAGAAAGTTTCTCTGGAGAAATCCTTTTGGAAAATGGAAATTCCCACTCATATCTTATTCTTCAATAGCAAGGACTGTTGTTGAGAACATTTATTACCTTTAATGTTGTTATAACCCCAGCTGTATTTGCTTTCAGTCATATAGAACAATTCAGTGGGTGAATGGTTCTTAAATTGAGCCTGACAAATGCCTGACTGACCCTAAGTTGAGGGTTCATTATGTTTTCATAGCTGCTTTTAAAGATGTTAAAAGTTGTGTTGTGTTCGGCATGTTTTAGTAGAATCAAATATGATCATGCTAGAACTTTTTATAGTCCAGTCTTCAAACAATTCTAATAATTGGTGAGAAACATATCTAGAAGAATGCTTTTATTTCGTACCATGGAATACATGGGTGACACTGTTCAATAAATGATATTATGACACTATTCAATAAATGATATCATAAATGTTGAATAATTCCTCTTTTCTGTTATAAGCTAAACAAACCTCCTTGATTTGTGCTAATTACAGCTAAATAATTTGTGATCATTTACCCCCAAAGGCGTGTCTGTCATAATAATGTGTAATATGTGTACACACATCCAGTCCATTTTTTCTTTTCCATTGTTTTAGAGATTTACCATTTTACTAAAACTAGATGTTTACTATGACATTTTAAAACATATATACAAAAAAAAATAATAATATATCACTGCCAACCAATATCTAGTTTTGTGACTATGTTTTCAGTCCCGTTTCATTCATGTATCTATACATTTTTTTCTAGCAATATTGTATGATATGAAACATACTCTTGTGTAAGCTTTTGATTTGTGAGTTATTTTATTTTAAGGATGGTCACTGTTTATCTGTTATATCTGTTACAAGTATGTTTACTAGTTTGCCCTTATGGTTTTACTTTTGTTTTTGATCTCTTTTATATTTATATAACATTTTGTATATGTAAGGTGTATTGATTTTTATGCTTTCTGACTTTAGCATTTATGCTTATAAATAGCTCTTTCATACAACACTTACATAATATTATCTGTGTTTTCATGCAGCAGTTTAAAATTTTATTTGTACATCTCTCCCCAACTTTCTAGTCTGTAACACTTTTCTCATAGAGTCCAAACTATGCGTCCTAAACTATTTAGAAAGTGAAGATTTGAGAATCATGTCTATGTTTCAAAGCTACTCCGAATAGTAAAATGCAGAGAATGAGAGAGCTTTATTTCAAAATGCCAAATGATTAGTTTCACTGCCAAAATATAATTATGAACTATTTTAATGTGAGGAATTAAGCTGAGGATAAATTATTTTTAATGACATAAATTAATTTTACTAATTAAGACAATGCAGATTAAGATGTCTATAATTATAGAATGATTTATAACGCTATTTGGTGGGTTGGAAAGAGCATGTGACTAAGAGATACCCAATAGCTAATTGGGTCCTAGTCCTAACTGTAGTCATAATTAGTTAGGAAATACTGGACTCATTTGACTCTCAGAGCTTCAGTTTGCTCATATCTTAAGGGAGGTTTTCAAACCCCCAGATGGTCTCTATAAGATACAATAAGGTACACACAGCACCACAGTGCTAGATTCCCAAAATGGACTATAGGAACAAAGTAACTATATTTTAGAATATAGTTAGTAAGTTTATTTTAGAAAGGAAGATACTACAGTTCAGGAGCAGGAGATAAGGAAGCCAAAATCTGTGTACTAGCCTCTAGGAGTTAGCAAAGAGTTACATCTCCTTAGAATAATCAGACATGGCTTGTTCCCTTATGTAAGTTTTTATATCAAAGAACAGAAATGGTTTCTTTGTAAACTGAACTGTTTCAATATAATTTTAAATGATTATTCACCATTTGTTCTATTTTAGCATTTCTTAAAGTAACTGTAAGGGTACTGTTCTATTAAGAGCACCCACAAAAAGGAGTTTGTCTTCCATTAGTCTGGAGGTTGAAAAGCAAGCAGTCTGCTCAGGATAAAATTAAGAGTATATAACAAATAGTATGGCACAGGGACCAACCAGTCAGAATGGACACTGGCTATCAACTACTGGCTTGCTACTAGCAAGTAGCAGCTGATCATCATTCTTATGTGTTGTACACTGGGAGCCAGAGAAATTGGAATGTATACTAAAAACTCAGCTAGGAGCTTGGAATAAACAACAAATAAACAGTGTCTTTACCATTCTGGAGAGTAATTTTATTTGAGGTAGAGATAACCAACAATAAAACAAACATAAAATTATTTCAGATAACCATAAATGCTTTAAAGAAAATTAAGCAGGTTAAGTAGATAGAGTGACCAAGAGTGGGAGTATCTTAAATAGAATGCTCAAAGATGTTAGTTAGATATTTGAGCTGAGAACAAAATGATGAGGAGCCAGCCATTGGAACATTTGGGGAAATTGCATCCAAGCAGAGGTAACAGCAGTGAATTAAACCTAAGGGGAGAAGAGGCTTGTCGCGTTATTTGTAAGACTGTAAGAAGACTGGTGTAGCAAGAGTGAAGTTAGTGGGAAAGGTAAAATATCAAATCAGAGGATACCAGAGGAAAGAAGGTCATAGAGGCAAATAGCAGTCAGATCTTATTTTGCCAGATCCTGAGAACACTGGAAAGCTATTAGAAGGTTTTAAGCAGACTTCAGAAATGATTTGATTTACTATTAAAAAAGATAACTCTGATCCTAGGGGAAGAGCTAACAGGCAATTGGGAAACTTGCTAGTTTCCAAGTGGACTTGGGAGGTCATGGTGAAAGAGATGAGAAATAATCATATTGTGGATTTAGAAGATAAATCCTCCCTTTGCCAGGATTCTCCTTTCAGGGCTAAAACCTTGGAAGTTTGGTGTTTTATTTTTATAAGGGATGTCATTCCCTTTTATAAGCTTAATTTAAATATGTCATCTATAAGCAATGGTAAACTTCTGAAGTAATATAATAGGTTTCTTTTCAATGTCTAGTCTAAAATTTACATTTCTAAGAGAAGATAAAGTTATGTTTTGTCTGGGACTTAATGAAATCTTTATCATTTGCTCCTATTAAAGTTTCTAACTTGAATCCTGTGCCCAGACAATGAAGAAGATAAAAGTTCTTGTGTAGTATTTGTTTAAGAGTTTGTGCACCAAAGGCCCTTTCTGCTTGAAAAAAAATCGTAGCAAAATATTTTTACCATGTGTCTGTGCAAGGAAATGAACTGAAATCACAGAACTTACTATGGACAGATATGAAATCTAAATAACTAAGACTACTTCAAATGGTGTCCTCACTGAACTGTCCACCAGCACTCAGCTAGATGCCTTTTCTGCTCTGTTGATTCCCCTTTGGAAACTGTTCCATCATTTTTTCTCCCCATACACACATTATCCAAGGCAGCTGTGGCACTGTGAAAGGTCATCAGCCACACAGTTTTTACCTAGAAATGAGCTTTGGTGGTCTTAGCTTTCCCAGAAAATGGGTACATGATACAGAACACATCATCTGTCTCTCTAAGAATTGGTTTCCTTATTTTTTTAAATTCTACTTTAGGTTCTGGGTACATGTGCAGATCATGCAAGATTGTTGCTTAGGTACGTTCATGGCAAGGTGGTTTGTTGCCACCATCCACCCATCACCTGTGACTGACATTTCTCCCCGTTATCCCTCCTGCACCCTCCCTCCCACTATCCCTCCCGTAGCCCCCCGACCAATGGACCCCAGTTTGTGATGCTCCCCTCTTTGTGTCCAAATATTCTCATTGTTCAACACCCACCTATGAGTGAGAACATGCAGTGTTTCATTTTCTGTTCTTGTGTCACTTTGCTAAGAATGATGGTTTCCAGGTTCATCCATGTCCCTACAAAGGACACAAACTCATCGTTTTTTATGGCTGCATAGTATTCCATGTTGTATATGTGCCACATTTTCTTTGTTCAGTCTATCATTGATGGGCATTTGGGTTGGTTCTAGGTAGTTGCTATTGTAAACAGTGCCATGATGAACATGTGTGTGCATGTGTCTTTAAAATAGAACCATTTATAGTCCTTTGGGTATATAACCAGTAATGGGATTGCTGGGTCAAATGGAATTTCAATTTCTAGATCCTTGAGGAATTGCCACACTGTCTTCCACAATGGTTGAGCTAATTTACATTCCCACCAACAGTGTAAAAGTGATCCCACTTCTCCACATCCTCTCCAGCATCTATTGTCTCCAGATATTTTAATGATCGCCATTCTAACTGGCATGAGATGGTATCTCAATGTAGTTTTGATTTGCATTTCTCTAATGACCAGAGATGATGAGCATTTTTTCATATGTTTGTTGGCTTCATATAGGTCTTCTTTTGAAAAGTGTCTTTTCATATCCTTTGCCCACTTTTGGATGGGTTTGTTTGGTTTTTTCTTGTAAATCTGTTTCACTTCTTTGTAGATTTTGGATATTAGCCCTTTGTCAGATGGGTAGATTGCAAAATTTTTTTCCCATTCTGTTGGTTGCTGGTTCACTCTAATGATTGTTTCTTTTGCTGTACAGAAGCTCTGAAATTTAATTAGATCCCATTTGTGTATTTTGGCTTTTGTTGCCAATGCTTTTGGTGTTTTCGTCATGAAGTCCTTGCCGATGCCTATGTCCTGAATGGTTTTGCCTAGGTTTTCTTCTAGGGTTTTTAAGGTGTTAGGTCTTATGTTTAAGTCCTTAATCCATCTGGAGTTAATTTTAGTGTAAGGTTTCAGGAAGAGGTCCAGTTTCTGCTTTCTGCACATTGCTAGCCAATTTTCCCAACACCATTTATTAAACAGGGAATCCTTTCCCCATTGCTTGTTTTTGTCTGGTTTGCCAAAGATCAGATGGTTGTAGATGTGTGGTGTTGCTCCAGAGGCCTCTGTTCTGTTCCATTGGTCTATGTCTCTGTTTTGATACCACTACCATGCTGTTTTGATTACTGTTGCCTTGCAGTATACCTGGAAGTCTGACAGCGTGATGCTGCCAGCTTTGTTCTTTTTGCTTAGGATTATCTTGGCTATGCAGGCTCTTTTTTGGTGCCATATGAAGTTTAAAGTTTTTTCCAGTTCTGTGAAGAAGGTCATTGGTAGTTTGATAGGGATAGCATTAAATCTATAAATTACTTTGGGTAGTATGGTCATTTTCACAACATCGATTCTTCCTAACCATGAGCAGGGAATGTTTTTCCATCTGATTGTGTCTTGCGTTATACCTTGAGCAGTGGTTTGTAGTTCTCCCTGAAATGGTCATTTACCTCCTTTGTTAGTTGTATTCCTAGGTATTTTATTCTTCTTGTAGCAATTGTGAATAGGAGTTTGCTCTTGGTTTGGCTCTTTGTTGCCTGTTATTGATGTATAGGAATGCTTGTAATTTCTGCACATTGATTTTGTATCCTGAGACTTTGCTGAAGTTGCTTATCAGCTTAAGGAGAGTTTGGGCTGAGATGATGGGGTCTTTTAAATATAAAATCATGTCATCTGCAAATAGAGACAATTTGACTTCCTCCTTTCCTAATAGAATACCCTTTATTTCTTTTTCTTGCCTGATTGCTCTGGCTAAAACTTCCAATACTATATTGAATAAGAGTGGAGAGAGAGGACATCCTTGTCTAGTGCCAGATTTCAAAAGGAATGCTTCCAGTTTTTGCCCATTCAGTAAGATATTGGCAGTGGGTTTATCATAAATAGCTTTTATTATTTTGTGATAGGTTCCACTGATACCTAATTTATTGCAAGTTTTTAGCATAAAGGGCTGTTGAATTTTGTTGAAGGCCTTCTCTGCATCTATTGAGATAATCACGTGATTTTTGTCTTTGGTTCTATTTATGTGGTGGATTACGTTTATGGTCTTGCGTATGTTGAACCAGCCTTGCATCCTTGCATGAAGCCTACTTGATCATGATGGATAAGCTTTGTGATGTGCTGTTGGAATCGGTTTGCCAGTATTTTATTGAAGATTTTTGCATATGTTCATCATGGAGACTGGCCTGAAGTTTTCTTTTTTTGTTGAGTCTCTGCTGGGTTTTGGTATCAGGATGATGTTGATCTCATAAAATGAGTTGGGGAGGATTCCCTCTTTTTGTATTGTTTGAAAATGTTTCAGAATGATTGTTACCATCTTGTCTTTGTATGTCTGGTAGAATTTGGCTGTGAAACCTGTATGGACCTGGACTTTTTTTGGTTGGTAGGCTGTTAATTGCTGCCTCAACTTCAGCCCTTGTTATTGGTCTATTTAGGGTTTCAACTTCTTCCTGGTTTAGATTTGGTAGGGTGTAAGCATCCATGAATGCATCCATTTCTTCCAGGTTTACTGGTTTATGTGCATAGAGTTGTTTGTAGTCATCTCTGATGGTAGTTTGTGTTTCTGTGGGATTGGTGGTGATATCCCCTTTATCGTTTTTTATTGCATCTATTTGATTCTTCTCTCTTTTCTTTTTTATTAATCTAGCTAGTGGTCTATTTTGATGATCTTTTCTAAAAACCACCTCCTGGATTCATTGATTTTTTGAAGGGTTTTTTTTTTTGTGTCTCTGTCTGCTGCTTTTCTGCTCTGATCTTAGTTATTTCTTGTCTTCTGCTAGCTTTTGAGTTTTTTTGACCTTGCTCCTATAGCTCTTTCAATTTTGACAATAGGGTGTCAATTTTAGATCTTTCCTCATTTCTCGTGTGGGCATTTATTGCTATAAATTTCCCTCTAGACACTGCTTTAAATGTGTCCCAGAGATTCTGGCTCATTGTGTCTTCATTCTCCTTGGTTTTGAAAAACATCTTTATTTCTGCCTAAATTTCATTGGTTCCAGTCAACATTCAGGAACCAGTTGTTCAGTTTCCATGAAGTTGTGCAGTCAGTTTTGAGTTAGTTTCTTAATCCTGAGATCTAATTTGATTGCACTGTGGTCTGAGAGACTGTTTGTTATGATTTCTGTTTTTTGCATGTGCTAAGGAATGTTTTACGTCCAATTATGTGGTCAATTTTAGAATTAAGGGTGATGTTGTGCTGAGAAGAATGTATATTCTGTGGTTGCGGGGTGGAGAGTTCTGTAGATGTCTATTAGGTCCGCTTGTTGCAGTTCTGCATTCAAGTCCTGTATATACTTGTTGATTTTCTGTCTTGTTGATCTAATAGTAACAGTGGAGTGTTAAACCCTCCCACTATTATTGTGTGGGAGTCTAAGTCTCTTTGTAGGTCATTTAGAACTTGCTTTGTATACCTGGGTGCTCCTGTATTGTGTGCATATATATTTAGGATAGTTAGCTCTTCTTGTATTGATCTTTTCACCATCATGTAGTGTCCTTCTTTGTCTCTTCTGATCTTTGTTGGTTTAAAGTCGATTTTATCCGAGACTAAAATTGTAACCCCTGCTATTTTTTGCTCTCCATTTGCTTGGTAGATCTTCTTCCATCCCTTTATGTTGAGTATATGTGTGTCATTGCATGTGAGATGGGTCTCCTGAATACAGCACATTGATGGGTTTTGACTTTTTACCCAGTTTGCCAGTCTGTGTCTTTTGATTGTGGCATTTAGGCCATTTACACTTAACATTGATATTGTTATGTGTGAATTTGATCCTGCCATTTTGTTACGGGTTGTTTGTTTTGCCCATTGGTCGATGCAGTTTCTTCATTGTGTCATTGGTCTTTACCATTTGGTTCATTTTTGCAGTGGCTGGTACTGGATTTTTTTTCTGTGCTTAGTGCTTCCTTCAGGAGCTCTCATAGGGCAGGTCTGGTGGTGACAAAATATCTCAGTAATTGCTTGTCCATAAAGAATTTTATTTCTCCTTCACTTATGAAGCTTAGTTTGGCTGGATATGAGATTTTGGGTTGAAAGTTCTTTTCTTTAAGGATGTTGAATATTAGTCCCCACTCTCTTCTGGCTTATAGGGTTTCTGCTGAGAGTTCTGCTGTGAGGCTGATGGGCTTTCCTTTTGGGTGACCCAAACTTTATCTCTGGCTGCCCTTAGCATTTTTTCCTTCATTTCAACCCTGGTGAATCTGATGATTGTGTGCTTTGGGGTTGCTCTTCTTGAGGAGTATCTCTGTGGTGTTCTTTGTATTTCCTGTATTGAATGTTGACCTGCTTTGCTAGGTTGGGGCAGTTCTCCTGGATAATATCCTGAAGAGTGTTTTCCAGTTTGGATTCATTTTCCCCATCCTCTTCAAGTACACTGATCAAGCGTAGATTAGGTCTTTTCACATACTTCCATATTTCTTGGAGGCTTTGTTCATTTTTTTTTCACTTTTTTCTCTTTTCTTGCCTTCTCTTTTAATTCCGTTGACTTGATCTTTGATCTTTAATATCCTTTCTTCTGCCTAATCGATTAGGCTATTGAAACTTGTGTATGCTTCATGAAGTTCTCGTGCATGTTTTTCAGCTGTGTCGAGTTGTTTATGTTCTTCTCTATGCTGGTTATTCTAGTTAGCATTTCATGTAATCTTTTTTCAATGTTCTTAGTTTCTTTGCATTAGGTTAAAACATTTTCTTTTAGCTCAGAGAAGTTTGTTATTACCCATCTTCTGAAGCCTGCTTCTGTCAGCTCATTAAAATCGTTTTCTGACCTGTTTTGTTGCCACGCTGGTGAATCGTTGTGATTTCTCTGGGGAGGAGAGGCATTCTGGACTTTGATGTTTTCAACCTTTTTGCACTGGTTTCTTCCTGTCTTCTGTGAGTGGACGTCCTTTCTGTTAAAGTTGGGGTTATTTCTCCTGTATGAGGCTTTTTTAAAAAAAACGCAGGTGTCAGTGTGCCACTTAAGACAGTCTGTCCATTTTCTGCCTGTGGAGGTGCTGCTGGGCTGCCTCAGTCTCAGCCCAGGCTGCTGTTTATTCTTCACGTGGTTTCCATACTGCTGGGGTTAGCCCTGCCTTCCCAATGGTGGGCTCTTCTGCTCTGCAGAGCCCTTTATTTCCGGGTGGAGGATGTGTTAACTGTGAAACTCTCCTGGGAGAGGGCCTCTGGTTGCTGGATCTTGTGAGGGAGGGGCCTGTCTGGTTGCATCCTCCTCCCCGCTTTCAACTCTCTCTTCTGTGGGATGGACAGTTCCTTTTCACAAGCTTTCTCAGTATTAGTCCAAATCCCTGCCGTGGTCTGTGCTAACAAGGCACTGGTCTGGCCAGGGCTGCCGGCCTTGGCTGTCGCCTGGGTCTGTGACTCTGGGTGGTTCTCAGGAAGGCAGTGTTTCCCTGGTCTGTGTGCTGCTGAAGTCTTGGAGTAAATTGCTGTATCTGATTCAGATAACCGAGGAGGTGATGCCTGCCCCCATCATCCTCCGTGCCTACTACACTTCCAGGTGGGGCAGTGCCCCACCTTGCCTCGGTTGGACGCCTTTGGGCTGCTTTCGCTGCCTTTTGGGGGTTAATCCTGCTGTTCAACCAGTCCCTTTAAAACAAAACCAGTACCTCACTCAGAGACACATATATTGCTTTGGTTCTGTCTCACTCAGTGGTAGCTGCACTCCAGAGAAGCTTTCTTTCAGCCATCTTCCCCTGAATCTCTCCTTATTTATTTATTTATTTATTTATTTATT